>NC_071097.1:10728409-11050909 GCF_027358695.1 Spea bombifrons
TTAGATGATATGATAAAAATAATAGTTTCTAAAGAAAGCCCTGTTTGTACTGGAAAAAAACAATATATAATATGTGTGGGAGCACGAAATGAGAGAGAAGAAAATCACAGCAACACTGAAAAATTGTCCCACAATATACTACGAGTAAGAACCCCTATTGTCCTTAAGGGGTTAATAGACATGTGCAAGTAGGAGAAAAAAAACGATTCAGACGCACTTGTTCAATTTCGTTCCCTGCCCATTCAGCTCGGCTAAAAATGTTGGGGAATTTTTAATTCAGAAATGAAATTCTCGTTAACTCTCACGCTCTCTAAATGTTTCCCTTCCTTCTCTACCGACCACTTCCATATCTTCTTCATCTTCTATGTTTCTTTGTCCACATCTCTGCGAACATAACCGGGCAGGAGCTTTTGGTGACGTCCTCTCACCAATCCTCCAATCACCGGATGAGCTGCCAAATAGCTCTCATGTTAGGGCAAAATGACAGCGCTTTTGGGGACGTAGCACATTGAAGAGAGTGATTGTGGGTGCATACATTTTTGGACAAAAATTCATAGCTTTTTTTCCTCATTTTTGTCTGAATCGTGGGGAGTTATTTTCATGGTTTCATAGGAATGACTGAATTTCAGTGAATTTGCACAAATCTGAATTAGATATATATATAATCCTATTGTGCTTTCTTAATGATTCTGGCCTCTAGAGCCACCAGGCTAATTCATTTAAAACCATTTTGTAAATATACAGATCAATAACAACTTCTGTGAGATTGTAATAAATGAGGTTACTCGACTGAAGTACCGTATTTGCTCGGTTTATAAGACGAGGTTTTTTTCAGAGCAAATGCTCTGAAAAATACCCCTCGTCTTCTAATCGGGGTCGTCTTCTAATCAGACCTCAAATAGATTAGGAGACTAAGATCCCCCGCACCGCTGCAGGGGACCTGGATCCTCCTGTCTCACCCGACCCCCCCCCATCATACACACACTTACCGGTGCTTCCTGCTGTGTTGCCGGGGCAGCGGGTTGACGTCTACGCGATCCGCGGCACCGGTGCGGGGAACTCTGATCTCTGACAGTCGGGGAAGGTCTATGCGACGGACGCAGACAACCCCCGCTGCTAGCCACACCTCCTTCCGGCTGCAGCGGAAGGCGACGTCAACCCGCTGCCCTGGCTGGAAGCACCGGTGAGAGTGTGTGTGTGTGTTAAATGGGGGCATAGGGCATTTCTGGAGTGGGGTTAAGGGGGCATTTAATAGAGCACTCTGCCTCCTGAAATGCCTTATACCTCCCTATATGCCACTCTGCCCCATAATATGCCTTTTAACCCCCTAAATGGCAGAGTGGCATATAGGGGTATAAGGCATTTCTGGAGGCAGAGTGCTCTATACAATGCCTTTTAACTCCCTTAATGCCACTCTGCCTCCTGAAATGCCTTATACCTCCCTATATGCCACTCTGCCCCATAATATGCCTTTTAACCCCCTAAATGGCAGAGTGGCATATAGGGGTATAAGGCATTTCTGGAGGCAGAGTGCTCTATACAATGCCTTTTAACTCCCTTAATGCCACTCTAACTCCTGAAATGCCTTATACCTCCCTATATGCCACTCTGCCCCATAATATGCATTTTAACCCCCTAAATGCCAGAATGGGATATAGGGGTATAAGGCATTTCTGGAGGCAGAGTGGCACATAGGGGGTCAAAAGGCATACCATTGGGCACAGTGGCATATAGAGGGTTAAAAGGCATATCATGGGCCACAGTGCCATATTGGAGTGGCAAGCCTGGGGGCAGATGTGCGTAACTGGGGGACAGGTTGGAAAATACAAGAAATAAAAACAAAAAAAATCTCTCAATCATAGCTTTTATTAAAAAAATAGTTTACATGAATTAACATTTACTGGTAAAACTTTTTTCCTTTGGGGTCGTCTTATATTCAGGCTTTTTCTTTTTTCCTAAGTTAATATTCAGATTTTGGGGGGTCGTCTTATAATCAGGGTCGTCTTATAATCGAGCAAATACGGTGTATACCGTATTTGCTCCATTATAAGACTGCCCCCCCAAAATTTGAATATTAATTTATGAAAAAAGCCTGAATATAAGACTATCCTATAGAAAAAAAGTTTTACTAATAGTAATTCACAGGTAAACTACTGTATTTGCTCGATTTTTAAGACCCCTCGTCTTATAATCAGACCTCAAATACCGTATATACCGGCGTATAAGACGACTTTTTAACCCCAGAAAATCTTCTTAAAAGTGGGGGGTCGTCTTATACGCCGGGTACTAACTTAGAAACCCCTAAGAAATGCATCCACCGGGTACTTACCAAGCCGGAGGTTCCCACGAAGCCACCAATCTCTAGGGGAGGGGCGAGTGAAGAAGCCGCCTCCCCTGGGTCGGTCTTCAGGGTCGCGCCGAGGTAGGTGCTAGATCGTGATCTCCCCCACCTAGCCCTGATCAGCAGGGCTGGTTGGGGAGATCACGACCTCCCTCTAACTAGCCCGACATTAGGGAACTCGAGGTCTGGCACTTCAGACCTCGGCTTCCCTGCTCACTAATCACTACGCGCCGGCTATTGATGCCGAGCGCAGGGATGACGTCATGTCCCGGCGCTCGGCATCAATTGCCGGCGCATAGTGATGAGGGAGCAGGGAAGCTGAGGTCTGAAGTGCCAGACCTCCCGCTCCCACAACTGGATGGAAGAAAGAAGACAGAAGATAAGGTAAGAGATGGGGAGAAAGGGGTGTGAGTGCAGTGTATGTATGTTGGTGTGATATGGTCATATACATATACATGTGTGTAAAGGCAGGGGTGTGTGGTGAGGGCAGTGTATAAATGTGTATGTATGGACAGGCATATGTGTAGATATATATATGTATATATGGACAGGCATATGTGTAGATATATATATATATCATATGTAGATATATATGGACAGGCATATGTGTAGATATATATGGACAGATATATATGGATGTGTGTGTGTGTGTGTGTGTGTATATATATATATATATATATATATATATATATATATATATATATGGACAGGCATATGTGTGTATATATATATATATATATATATATATGCCTGTCCATATATATCTACATATGATATATATCTACACATATGCCTGTCCATACATACACATTTATACACTGCCCTCACCACACACCCCTGCCTTTACACACATGTGTATGTATATGTATATATATATGTATGTATGTATGTATACGTGTGTGTGTGTAAGGGCATATGTCAGCAAATCACCGGTAAGGTACATTGCTTGCCGTGATTGGCTGGTTGTTGTATGCTGGGTAGAGGGGTTGTCTTATACGGCGAGTATAGTCCAAACTCTATATTTGAACTGTAAAAGTTGGGGGTCGTCTTATACGCCGGAATATACGGTAGGTCTGACTATGAGACTAAGATCCAGATCCCCTGCACTAACTTAGAAACCCCTAAGAAGGTTTCTGCGCAGCGCTAGTTGCCTACGTGAACCACGTAGACGTCTACACGCTGTCCGGACAACACACCGGGAGTCAGAAGCACCGGTACGTTTTTTTTTTTTTTTTGGGGGGGTGTTAAATGGAGTGCATAAGGCTTTTCTGTAGGCAGAGTGCTCTATGAATTGCCCTTAATGCCACTCTGCTTCCAGAAATGCCCTTTAACCCTCTATATGCCACTCTGCCCCATAATATGCCTTTTAACCCCCTAAATGCCAGTGGCATACAGGGGTATAAGGCATTTCTGGAGGCAGTGTGGCACATAGAGGGTTAAAAGGCATATCATAGGGCACGGTGGCATAGCTGGGGGGGGGATCTGGATCTTAATCTCCTCTGTTTTGGGGTCTGATTATAAAACGGCACCGAGTATAAGACAAGGGGTATTTTTCAGAGCATTTGCTCTGAAAAAAACCTTGTCTTATAATCGAGCAAATACGGTATTTACCTGTATTGTATTTAGATTTTTTATTTTAACCTGCAGGCTTCATTTGTTGGATCTGCCCTGGGAAGATGTACTGGTACCACATATTCTTTCCTACCTACCCTTGAGACACATCCTGAGTCTCCAGAGGGTCAGCAAAACTTTTCAGTCTCTCGTCCAGCTCTATCTGTCCAATTGCCGCTGTTTTGACTCTACTCAGGTAACGTGAAACGTATAAGAATGAATTGTATATGATGTTTTTTAATGTTTGATCAAAAGATGAGAGCAAAGAACCAAACATTAATTGTTGCTTGTAGTTAACACATGCATATACAAGCTTAGTGTGCCTACTTACAGTCTAGCTTATCTTAGTTTAGCCATCTGAAACCTTTGAGTCTTGGGTTAATTATTACACTGATACCAGTGAATTCAGAAAAGACAAGAAAGCCCACTTTAGTAACAGTTTAGTGATGCCTCTAGTATGGGCTTGCATAGTATCTATTGTTTTTCCAAAGGGCATTCATGTATGTGTTATCTTACTGCTGACAGTCATGTTATGTGTTATATATTTCTGTTTATGGAATAGAATTAAATATTTCATTTAAAAAAGGGGAAAACTGCATTATTCTATTTTTACATTTCACATTAATATAGGATGTGCTACACAACATCTAACGTGTGAGATACACCCAGATGTATCCTCCTGTTGTCCTCGAAATCACTTCCAGCACCAGTCAGCATGCACACCTTGGAACCCTATTATGTGTACCCAATAAGTAGACACAACTACCTTGAATTGAGTACAGCAGGAATGAACAGTTTATTGTTGTAAAACATAGACTCAGATATCCAAAACAAAGAAATAAATTGCTGCGCAAAATTTACAAACGACACCACAATATGTGCAGAAATTAAATAATACTTAAATTCATTAACCCCTTCAGTACCGGGACGTACCTGGTACTTCCTGGTTAACAGTCACCGGTAGACCGGGACGTACCAGGTACGTCTCCTCCAAAAAACGCCCCCACATCACCACAATCGCGGTGATCGTGGGGGCGCTGCTGCTGCTGTCTGCCCAGGACTCCTGGGCAGACAGCACAGCCTGTCTAAGCCCGCCCCCAAGCCTACGATCACTCCCACGGAGTTATTTTGTAGGCAGAAACAGCGATTGCAGAAAGATCTGCAATCGCGGTTTCAGCTGCCACAGGCAGCTTCAGGGAAGGGGGGGGGTGTTGAATGGGTCCCCACACAAGTGTGGGGACCTGATCCAACACCCCCTGCTGCCTGATCGCTCCATGAGAGCGTCAGTGCAGCGTTAACCCCTTCAATACCGCATCAGCATTGAAAGAGTTAAAAAAATGTTAAAAATAATAATAATAATAAAAAAAATTAAAAAATAAATTTTAAAAAAATAATATAATAATAATAATAATAAAAAAAATAACAGCACTGACCTGAAAGTCCAGGGTGCTTCCAGGTCAAATGCTGGGCTGGGCTGATCAGATCGCTCCTGGCCAATAGGAGTGATCGGATCATTATGGCAGCCCACGGATGACCCTGCTCTACAAAGAGAGAGGGGTCATCTAGGGTAATTATGAAAAAACACAAATTATTAATAAATGAAATAATCATAATTATTACCTGATCACTTGTCGGTGACATTTTAAGTCGCTGATTATTGATCGGTCTCCCTGATTGATGTCAGCGGCCTAAACCTGTCACTTACAAGTTATCTGATAAAAAAAATATTAAAAAAAATGTAAATGCACATGTTCCAGTTTTGCCCTCATAGCTTCCTCAAAAAATGCATGAACCATGCATGTGAGGCCTTGTTAGAATCAGGGGATCTTGGTGAACAAAATGTGGTGTTTTCTTCCACTGTTGCACTTATGGTGTGCAAGAAATTCAGTGCAACATTGAAATGTATGCGTTAAAAAAAGCAGTAAAATAATTTCCCTGTGAAGTTTGGCAGACATCAGTGAAGAAATGGCTAGCTGAAAACTGTCAAAACTACCCTAGTTGAACACCTTGACTTGTCTACTGTTCATAAATATATACTTTTATGGGGTAATTTACACCGGGGGGCTTCCAAAATGTCCCAAATGGGATATGGGCCCAGGAAACCAATTTCTGAAAATTCCAAATGTGAAAACGAAAATGCGCATGTTCCAGTTTTGCCCTCATAGCTTCCTCAAAAAATGCATGAACCATGCATGTGAGGCCTTGTTGGAACCGGGGGATGTTGGTGAACACAATTTGGTGTTTTTTTCTGCAGTTGCACATATTCTATACAAAATATAATATAAAATCTAATGCAACATTGCAACATATGCAAAAAAAAACAAAAAAATATAAAAATACCTCAAAATTTGGCAGCAATTGGCGATAAAATCCCTGTCATCAAAATGACCCTAGTTGTACACCTTGACTTATCTACTGTTCATAAACATATAATTTTGGGGGGATAATCAGTATCTGTGACAACTATTGCAGTTATTAGACTACCATGCCAAATTTGAAAAAAATTACATTTCAAAAACGCGATGCATGCCTTTGCAATATTTGCCCTATACTGGTCAAAATAGATGAAAATCCTGGCCATGTTGGGTGGTTTCCAAATCAGGACAACTTAATGAATATATTTGGGATAATTTTTTCCCATTGGTTCAATGTGTGTACAATTTGTATGTATACAAAACTGTAAAAAAATGCATTTTTTTCATTTTTTCCCCACTTTTTCCAGTTTATTTCAAACAAAACAATGTACTACCCAGCTTAATATTGTTTCAAATGAAAGCCCTACTTGTCCTAAAAAAAACAATATATGATTTGTGTGGGTGCACCAATTGATAAGAGAGAAATTACAGTTGAAGAAAGACATGGCAAAAACACAAAAACGGCTCCGGTCCTTTAGCGACACGTTAGTATCAAAATCCCGGTCCTGAAGGGGTTAAAATGGATTCTTCAATAGGTTCCTCTGTTGAGAAGCCCATAGAGCCCCTTCTGGGGAATGGAGTTTCTTCTTTGTACCGGTGTACCAGAAAAGACCGGAGGAGAAAGAGTTAAAAAAGTAGTAGCTTTAATATAAATAAAAAAAATATAGTATCTTACATATAAGAACACTTTAACGCTCCCGTGGGAAGGACCGGAATAATGCTGTGTTGTAGCAGGAACAGCTTGGTTCTCTCAGGATTCCTCTGTGTCCACTTCCTCAATGGGCGTATTCAGCACAACGCGTTTCACCAATCGGCTTCCTCAGGTGCATGTGAGGAAGCCGATTGGTGAAACGCGTTGTGCTGAATACAGAGGACACAGAGGAACCTATTGAAGAATCCATTTTAATGAATTTAAGTATTTAATTTCCGCACATATTGTGGTGTCGTTTGTAAATTTTGCGCAGCACTTTATTTCTTTGTTTTGTGTATTATCCTTTACACACTTGTGGTCAGTGTGTTGGTTCTGCAGCACCAAGGTATTATACTTGTTTAAGTTGTGTCATTACACCAGATATCTGGCATTTTCATTTTAAGCGCTGAGTATCACTCTTTCCTTTTCACATAGACTCAGATATCCACAGAACTTCATTAACATAAATTAACAGATACATGTATTCAACCCAACCTTTAATTCCCCTTGCAGCAATCCTATTGATGGGATTAGGTAAACAATGGAGTTCCTATCTGTGCTATCTTTGTTTGGCAGCCAGCACAATGTACTCGCTTTTGTGAGATACTGTGTATATATATTTTTTTTCTTGGCCATCATAGCTAAAAGTATGATCTTTATAAAGGCCTTATTCGCCAGAAAGGAGTAGTGCCACCATCACACTTCTAATAGAACAGAAGCGCATTCTTGTTCACATCTTCAAGTACGATTGTTGAATCAGTACAGTATGTAGCAGGTAAATGATTTCAAGAAGCTCTGTCTTATATCTGTCAACTTGTAAAATATTAGGCACCTTGCAATAATTATATATCTTTTTTTTTTCAGCTTGGGTCACACTTTCCTAAAAGTGCATTTTGTAATATGCTTAAGGATAACTCGGTATTGCAAAGACTTGACTTACGGAGATGCTCTGATTGGTTAACAGACAAGGAGCTTCTTCCCATTATTGGCCAGAACCACCATCTGCTCCATATTAATTTGTACAGCTGTGTGCAACTGAGCAGACAGTCTTTGGTTGCCATCTCCCTCAGTTGTCCTCACTTAAGGAACATCTGCCTCGGCCACTGTGAATGGGTTGATTGCCTTTCCCTCCGAAGCCTGGCCGATCACTGTAAATGCTTGGAAGCTGTAGATTTAACAGCTTGTCGGCAGTTAAAAGATGATGCTATATGCTACTTGGTGAGAAAAAGCGTTCGCCTAAAATCACTGTCATTGGCCGTCAATGCAAACATCAGTGATGTTGCTGTGGAAGAAACCGCTAAACGTTGTCGAGACCTGGAGCACCTTGATTTAACAGGATGTCTGCGTGTGAAGAATGACTCGATTAGGTACTAACTCTTCAGACTTTCACTAAAAGTATATTGTTGTGTGTTTTACTAAAAAACTGGTACAGGGACCATGGACACAGGTTTCCTAAATGTCTTTAAGAGTTTGTATGATTACTTTGCTCCTAAAAATAAATGTTCAAGTAAGAATTACCTGCACAACTCTTAGTCCTCGAGGGTTGCAACCAGGCCAGGATTTTTGTGCATCTCTTCCTGAAGGCAAATAGTTTGTGAACTAAAAGAAAAATGTAGCGGTTTCTGCCACCTTTTACTTTCTCACATCAATAAGAGGTTTATTAACAAAAGATGGAGTTCTTGGTCGTGATAGGACCAACTCAACATTTTTGCATGAAAAACATGACTTTTCACAATGTACAGTGAAGGCTGTGAGATAAAAGCCACAACTTTCCTTCAACCTCAAGTTTATTAACTGAACCACAATATTAAAGACTAGGAGATATTAAAGCTGTAAAGCTCTAATTGAACCTCGTGTGAGTATGTTACAGTCACATAGAAATAAAAACACTGTACATTTTTGAATACCCTGATACTGAGTGCAGTAATGAAGCAGCCTGACTAATGTATAGGTAGGTTTTGCACCTCTCCACATTCCTTTTTTTTGTTGGTAATTTATCTTAATAAAAAAATGTCCCACTTCCCAATGGACAAGAGGGTGTTATTGGTTTACATTAAGAGAACAAATGCTATTCTATAAGGCTTTATTTCTGAAGAATACCCCCAGGCATTTGTCAAAAGGATGTCACAAAAATGTAAAGGGGCTCACAGCCAACATATGCATTATGCGCAAATGATGGTTGGAAAACTTGAATATAAAGCTTTAACGAGTAATCTTGGCCCTTTTGTTAAACTGAAGTGTCTTCTGTTTCTGTTTAGTAAACCTCCCCTATCCCATGTTAAATATTTTAATACACCAAGCAAAACTATATAGGGGAAGGCTCTAGACAATGTAAGGATGTTTTAATGTAAGCATGGATGTGTATTTCAAAATCCAGCACACCAACTAAGTTGGACAGGACTGGTTTAGTGAATTAAATCTTACAGAAGAGAAATTGAACTTAATGTATCAGAACATATGTTTTCTTGAATATATGCCTCAGCAATGTTTAAACCTATAACCCATATGGTACAGGTAACTATTATCATCATTCATTATTTCCCCATTGTTATAGCTTTTTAGAGAAATGTCCGGGTTTCCCAGAGTTGAGTTCAACCAACAGCAGTGCAAACGCAACAAGGCAGTCGCAGGTTATTGATGAATTATGCAAAGTTGAGCATCTCTGAATACTCTGTATCTCCCATTATTTGTCAATTGGCTATAATAACCCATTTATTTTGTGTTTTCCTTTTCAGGACCTTAGCAGAATACGGTAACAAACTACAATCTTTAAAAGTAAAGCATTGCCATAATGTGACTGAATCCAGCTTAGGAATCCTGCGGAAAAAAGATGTAGAGTTAGATGTGGAGCCTCCATTACAACGAGCTTTGGTTCTGCTGCAGGACGTTGTTGGTTTTGCACCGTTTATTAATCTTCAAATCTAGCAAACTACAAGGCTATAAGGCAACCTTATATTTTTCTGCTACTATGATTTGCTCCATAAACACTTACAATGAGCCACCATGCTCTGAAACACTGCCAGAACAGAACACTGACTGTTGCAGGACTTCACAGTCCACAGTACACATTTTAAAGATGCGGTGTGGCTGGAGAACATTACTTTGCGGCAAAGATTTACTGCTATAACTTAGCAGGAGGTTGTATAGTGATTATTAGCACTGATAAAGCATCAGGACTCTATTTGTAACCACTTTGCAGAAGAAGCGTCCCTTCACCGTTCCAACCATGCTGCAGGTACATTATTACCAAGACTTATAACAAATGTAGTGGTTCATAAACCGAGGGATCTTCATACATGCACCATACCTTAGTTATTCTGCAACACAGAATAACTGAACATTTGTTTTGATTGATCTGTGAACAAATACTTTTTTGAAACATTTGCTGAAGGATTTCTGTGATTTAAATATTTCATCAGCATCGTACAATAATAAAGCTGGGAAATGAGCTGATGCCAATTTCTGAGTTATGTTTAAATACCTGCTCAATGTACTACAAATAATAGTATTTCAACTATATGCATCACATGGGGTTACATCACTGAGAAAACAATGTGTGTTGCTTTTAGATTTATAATGCTCATCTACATTGCCATTTTCAATTTTAATTTGTGCTGGGAGGGGAGAAGATATTACCGTATTTGCTCCTTTATAAGACAACCCTGATAATAAGATGACCCCCCCCCCCCAAAATGTGAAGATTAATTTAGGAACAAAAGCCTGAATATAAGACTACCCTATAGGAAAAAAGTTTTACTAGTAAATATTAACACATGTAAGCTATTTTCAATATGTAATAAAAACTATGAGAAAATATTTTTTGGTTTTTATTTCCTTTTATTTGCGAACCTGTCCCCAGTTATGCACATCTGCCCCATGGCTTGCTACTTTGCACCACTAGATATGCCTTATACCTGCCCATATGCCACTCTGCCTCCACGATATGCCTTTTAACCCCATTATGCCACTCTGCCCCTCATAAATGCCTTTTAACCCCCATTATGCCACTGTGCCCCCAGATATGCCTTATACCTGCCTATGTGCCACTCTGCCCCCCATAAATGCCGCATAACCCCTATATGCCACTCTGCCCCCATAAATGCCTTTTAACCCCTATATGTCACTGCCCCCCAAATATGCCTTCTAACCCCCTTAGGGCTGAAACAACTAATCGATAATGAAAATCGTTGTCAACGATTTTCATTATCGATTAATCAAATAGATTTTTATCGATTATAAAAAGAGGGTTTTTTTCAGAGCAAATGCTCTGAAAAACTCCTCTCCTTATATAATCCGACCTCAAACAGAGATCGGATTATAACACTAGAATCCAGATCCCCCGCAACGCTGCAGGAGACCTGGATTCTCCTCACTGTCGGCCGGTCTCTCACTTCCGTCTCTCTCCCCCCTCCCATCTGCCTCCTTCCCCTCCCATACATCACTCTGCCTCTCTACCCGGCTCCATTACTGACAGGCACTTTCCCTGCAGCTTCATAGAAGCCTCAGCGTAAGTGAAGGTGAGTAACGGAGTCTGTCTGTGCGATGCAGACCCCCACCGGCTGACAGAGAATCATCCTCTCTGTCAGCCGGTGGGGGTCTGCATCGCACAGACAGACTCTATGCAGCCCTATATGCCACTGTGCCCCCCCCCCCGATATGCCTTATACCTGCAGTGCGCGTAGACAACCTCTACTGCCCTTTAAATCTGCTGGGGCTTCTATGACTGAGCGCCGGCATGACGTGACGTTCCGGTGCTCAGTCATAGAAGCCCCAGAGGAAGTGCCGGCAGCAGCGGAGGTTACCCTGCAGTGCTGGGGGATCTGGATCTCAGTCTTACAGTGAGACCTCTATTTGAGGTCTGATTATAAGACGGCCTCGAGTATAAGACGAGGGGGTATTCTTGAGAGCATTTGCTGTAAAAGAAACCTCGTCTTATAATCAAGCAAATACTGTAGTTGGCTGGGTGCATAAAAAAAAAACTTTTAGAAAACTGTTAGAAGCCAATGCTTCCTCATGAGACTGATCAAACCAAGATAAAAGGGATATTTTGTCTACCTTAAATTCTAGACTTGAACCCAGAGTAACACATTAAACCATCCTTTCTAGAAGATTAGGATTTCCATATTCCACAGCTCAAAATATTTTATGAGATTGTTTTATATTGTATGGGTAACAATCACATTTAGGCCTCCAGTGGTAACCTATTACAAAACAGGACAAGTATTAGCCAATTTTAAATGCTAGAACCACAGCGCACAGCCAAGCCATTAAACTTTACTTTTATTTTAGGCATTGCAACTTCCAAGATGTAATTGCAAACCACAAGAAAAACATAAATTATAAACCTGACAACATTCTAAAATCTATAACTACATTACCATACAAATAAAAATCAAGAATTAACAGCAGTTAGTAAAATTGTATAATATACAATAAATACATAGCTTTCAACAGTGGTTGGTTAGAAGACTTATGGCTTTTGATGACCCTGATTATAAAAACGACACCCCAAAATCTGAATATTAATTTAGGGGAAAAAATGCCTTATACCCCCCTATATGCATCTCTGCCTCCCTGATATGCCTTATACCCTCCTATATGCCACTCTGCCCCATGATATGCCTTTTAACCCCCTATATATGCCACTCTGCCTCCAGAAATGTCTTATACGCCCTATATGCCACTCTGTCTCCAGAAATGCCTTATATGCCAGGGGCATATCATGGGACATAGTGGCATATAGGGGGGTATAAGGCCTTTCTGGAGGCAGAGTGGCATATAGGGGGTTAAAAGGCATTTCTCGAGGCAGAGTGGCATAGAGGGGGTTAAAAGGCATATCATGGGACACTCATGGGCCTCCAGAAAAGCCTTATGGCCCCCCCCACTTACCAGTGCTTCTGACTCCCTGGTGTCTGGTGGGGGCAGCAGGTGGAGGCCGGCGGAACTACTGCTGGCTCTTCCTCCGGGGCTTTTATGACTGAGCACCGGAAGGTAATGTGACGCCGGTACTCCGTCAAGAAGCCACAGCGGGAGAGCCAGCAGTAGCGGGGATTGTCTGCTTCCATCATGCGGACCTTCGCCGGCTGCCAGAGAAGAGAATTCCCACACGGGCTTATATACGGTTCCAGTGGGAAAAAGGCCATAAATCACATCCCCATATCCATGCCCTGACCAGACAGTCCAGCGCCACGCTTAGGGCACCGGCACCACAATGTCCGTATCAGTTTACCTGTCGTTCTCGGGGTGATTCCGAAGGAGCGGCGGTGATCCCGGGGTGCCGATGGATAGCGCGGGGTACTGCGGATATCCTGTCCAAAAAAGCGACGCGATCTGTCAAAAGGACCCCGAGCCACAACAGTTCAAAATCTCCCTGGTCCGGACCGCGAGATAGCCGGTGAGTGTTTGGCAACCGCGCCGGTAGTCCTCTGCTCTTGGGAATCCACGGGAGGTTCCTTCTCCGAATCGTTCTTGATCCATACCCCACCACCTGTGGGTTAATAGCGGGAAAAGGATGCACTGGTGTTGTCGATGGTGTCCAGAATATGAAGGATTAAAGTCTGTGGGCAGGACATGTGGAACATGGACAGGGGCCGCACGTGAGGGAGAACAAAGGCACAAAAAACAATCACACATATATACAGAAATATATATATATATATCACAACCACTGGTTATTAAAACAGCACTTTTTAACCCAGGGTTGTGACAATGTTTTATCTCTAAATATGTAAAAATTAAATGGTTCTATTTATTCCTACAGTAAAGTGCAAGGAAAAAGATGACGAAATACACACCAGGACAGGCTCTGCCACACTGATACCTAAACATACACACCGGGGCAAGCTCTTCTACACTGATACCCAAACACACATACACCAGGACAGGCTCTGCCACACCGATACCCAAACACACACAAACCAGGACAGGCTCTGCCACACCGACACCCAGACACACACACCAGGACAGGCTCTGCCACACCAACACCCAGACACACCTACCAGGACAGGCTCTGCCACACCGATACCCAAACACATACAAACCAGGACAGGTTCTTCCACACCGACACCCAAACACGCACACACACACACACACCAGGACAGGCTCTGCCACACCGACACCAAACACGCACACACACACACACACACACCAGGACAAGCACTTCCACTCCGACTCCCAAACACATACACACACACACTAGGACAGGCTCTTCCACATCGACACCTAGATGCACACACACACCAGGACAGGCTCTGCCACATCGACATCCAAACACACACACCAGGACACACACCCACACCCAGACACACACCAGGACAGGCTCTGCCACACTGATAACCAGACACACACCAGGACAGGCTCTTCCACACGGATACCAAAAACACACACAAACCAGGACAGGCTTTGCCACACCAACACCCAGACACACACACCAGGACAGGCTCTGCCACACTGTTACCTAAACACACACACCAGGACAAGCTCTGCCACACTGATACCCAAACACACACACCAGAAGAGGCTCTGCCACACCAGCACCCAAACACACACACCTGGACAGGCTCTGCCACACCGACACCCAAACACACACACCAGGACAGACTCTGCCACACCGGCACCCACACACACACACTGGGACAGGCTCTTTCACACCGATACCCAAACACATACACACCAGGACAGGCTCTTCCATACACCAATACCCAAACACACACCAGGACAGGCTCTTCCACACCGACACCAAAACACACATACCAGGACAGGCTCTGCCACACCGAGATCCAGACACACACCAGGACATGCTCTTCCACACCCAGACACACACCAGGACAGGCTCTGCCACACTGATAACCAGACACATACATCAGGACAGGCTCTGCCACACCGACACCCAAACCAGGACGGGGTTAGCCTCACCAACACCCCAACACACATACCAGGACAGGCTCTGCCACACCGACAAACACACACACCAGGATAGGCTCTGCAACACCCATATCAGGATGGGTTAAGCTTCACAAAGCTAACAAATGCTTTCCACACTGCTTTATTGTTTGTGTGTTTGCCCCCTTGTGTATTGATGCCCCAGCCAGGCCCCCCTTTAGTATTAATGTACTCTCCCACATCCTTGTGTATTGCCCCATGTGCATTTGTGCTCACAGCCAGCTCCCTTTGTGCATTTATGCCCCCACACCCTTGTGTATTGATTTTTATGTAATGCCCCCAGCCAGCCCCCCTCCCTTGTGTAATGACACCCCACCCCCTTTTGTACTGGTTAATGTAATGCCCCCCATACCCATGTGTATTGTAAACAGACAGCCACCTACCCCTTTGTGTATTACTTTATATGTGATGCCCCAAACCATCCTGTTGTGTGCTTATAACCCTCAGCCGCTGGCTTCTTCCCCTGCAGACCGCTCTCCTCCGACATGCTCTTCTCCCTGTCACAAGGAACTGGGCGGAGGCAGCCGCAATAGCATCTCTGTGTGCCGGCCCACCAGGACACCACCTCCTGGGGAGAGCCAAGCCTTTCTCACATGGGCTGCACCTCGAAGTTGGAAGACCCCTGTTATATTAAAACAGAAATTTGGAAAACCAATAGCCATTTTAAGGTCCCCCTTAATTCATAATCCACCTTACTTATAGATATGCCACTCTGCCCCCCAGATATGCCTTATGTCCACATATATGCTGTATGCTCCCCAGATATGCCACTCTGCACCCCCCAGACTAACCAACCCATCCCTAGACTTGCCCCCCTGTGCTTCAGACTCCTTGTGTCTAGTGGGGACAGCCGGTGGACGTCTGTGTGATGCGCGTAGACAATCTCTGCTGCTACCTGCCACTTCTGCCGGGGCTTCTTTGACGGAGCGCCGGAAGGTCATGTCATGCCGGCGCTCCATCGTAGAAGACACGGCGGAAGCGCTGGCAGCAGCAGAGGTTGTCTGCGTGCATCACACAGAGTTTCACTGGCTGACAGAGAGGAGGCTACAGGTCCCCTGCAGCGCTGCATAAGATCCTGCTCTCTGGTAACCGGTGAATGCTGCTGGCCGGTACTTCGGGCTTCTATGGTGGAGCATGGGAAAGTCTTAAGTCATAGAAGCCCCTGCGGAAGTGCATGTCCACCAGCTGCCAGAGAGGAGGATCCAGGTCCTCTGCAGCGCTGCGGGGATCCTAACTTAAGTGAAAAACAAGAAAAAAAACAATACCTGCCCGGCTCCCTGAACTACATGTCCCAGGTGTTGGGCCATATGAATTGCACCTCCCTACGCTAAACCCTGATTATAGGCTACGCCCCCACTTTAAAGACTTAAAGTGTGTGTGGGGGGGGATTACGGCCTATAATCGGGCCAATACTGTATTTTATTTTCATGCACTAATTCTATTAGCAGCCTTTGTCATTTATTGTACTTCAGGTATGAATTGACAGCTCCTGACATATGTCACTGTGAAACACCCCAATATGTATTCAGCAACATTCCATGAGAAATGCCATACCACCCATGCTTGGGTTTCTTGGGAGCTAAAAGGCCACATTTGGGAGGTGTGCATTTTTGTTTTAAATTTCGACATCTGGTCAGGCTGTGCCCGAGTCCTATTTGAGGCATCTTTGAACCCGGCCAAGTCATACATGTTTGAAACACCCCATGGACATTTAAAATGCCAGTCTTTCCATGTGAGGATGTTTGTGAAGATATAACTTTAATTTTAGGACTTGCTCATAAAAAGAAATGTTTTTTTTTAATATATATTTTTGGAGGTTTTTTTTTTACAATTTGTTATAACTGGATGGTTCCCCTGATAGCGTCATAAGTGGGGAATCATTTTTAACATACTGCCGCAATGATGATTATTATTTTTTTGGCATCGGGTTGGTTTTCAGCATCACTAATGCCTTACTATAGAGGTATTTCAGTGACACATTTAAAGCTAAGCAGGGCCCCCTCCTGCAGATTGCGGTGTTGTTGAATGCCTCGACATTGAGGCATTATAGCAACACCGTTTAGGACAAGAAACTGAGGCAGGCAAGACGGGGGGGGGTTATTCACTAAAGGAAGAGTTGTTGTTTACATGGCCAGCACATCTGTTCTTGCAGAAGAAGTTTGCTAACGTTGGCCCTTCATAATGGATAATGATGTGAGAAAGTTAAAACCATAAAACTCTTGCAAAGTCTCGCTTTCATGATTAGACCCAGAGAAGGAAAAAAGTACTCAAATTATGCTTAATAATACAAGAAATTAAAACTTTATGGAACACATCTCTCAAATATATTGTCACATCATATTTTTTGGGTTGAGAGGGGAACCCCCCCAAAAACAACATTTATGTAAATTACCAATATTATGAAAAAAATGTAGGTTTCTTACTTTTGTAAAATGAACACTTCAAAATCAGTTTTATTTTTATCTCCTTGCAATTCCTTAAAAATTACTATGCAAAATAAGATAAAATACAAGCAATAAATTAGTCTCTACAGTTTGTTTCCAGAAGCAGATTTATACTTGTTTTACATTTGCCCTATAGATTTTGTTTTTAAAAGATAAATGAATTTAACACTGGAGCAGTAAATTCTTACTTGATAATTTCTTTTGTCATTTCCCTGTAGCATATATAGAAGAAATACACTATATGAACACAAGTATTGGGACACCTGACCATTACAACAACAGGGTCTTTTATGACCTTACATTATAAATATGTAGCTATTGATATGAATTTGGTCATCCCCTTTTCAGCTGTAACAGCTTCTACAGGATTTTGGAGCATCTCTGTGGGAGTTTTTGCCCATTCATATAGTAGAGCATTTGTGAGGCCCAGCACGCAATCTCTGTTCCAGTCATCCCAAAGGTGTTATTATCTTTTATTTATACAGCACCAACAATTTACGCATCAATTAATACAATACATATATTCGAGGGGTATGACAAGATGATAATTGACAGACTAAGACAAACCAATACATTAGGTGGAGAGAGCCCTTTTCGCAAGCTTACAATCTTCTTAGATGGGGTTGACGTCAGGGCTCTGTGAGGGTCAGTCAAGTTCTTCCACACCAAACTCATCCGATCATGTCTTTATGGACCTTGCTTTGTGCACCATTCCCACAAGGTTGAAAGGCATTGCCGAAAAATGTGTCCGCTTCTGGGGGTCATCTTCTGTATCAATTCTCCAAGATGGATGCTTCACATTTCTTTTTGTCCATTCAGTTTTCTGATAGGATCCTTATTTCTTTTTGGCGACTTCTGTCCTGCCATGACTGTAGAGACCTCCAGACCACTAAACATTTCAAAGAGTTGATACTTTGCTGAGTGGACCAAAGATCTCCTACCAGGGAAGCACCCCAGCTCCTAAGGCTGTTATCTGTGGAACTAACTGTCCAAACAGGTTCAGTCCACCCCATATCCTCCACCTGAGTGAGGAGTGTATTTTTGGATCCCAAACATTCAACATAAAAAGTTGGAGATGTTGTATGTGCAGAGATTCCAATGGCACCACTTGATGAAATGGTTAATCCTAATTATCATATTCCTTCTTACATCTGCATTCCCTCATCACTAAAATAGTAAATCGTATCAACATTTTGGATTCTGGTGGGAAAAAGCCTTCTGCACTATAGTGTCTATTTGAAGAACTAGAAAGAATTTCTAGGCACCTTGAATGGATACATAGGGCTATTTAGCCCATTTGCAACAAGGTTTGGTGGGTTAATTTAGGGAAGATGGTGTGCATCTTTCAGAAATAGGGTATGATATTTTTATGTGGGTTGCTTAACAAGAGGTTGGTGGGGGGCATTTGGTGACTTCAGCCGGCACTGGGGTATGGATCATCTGACAACTGAGGCCGGTGGACATCATATGTATATGATTAGGAGTGAGGCTATAAAGGCTGGCATATTGGGTTAAATTTTGGTTAATCGTTATTTATTTGGTTACATTATGATAATAATCACAGCCCTAGGGCTACAGGAGACTGTTTACACAGTTTGAAGTTTTTCCCTGTTTCTTCTTTACCCCTAACAGTATAATCACACCCGCTGGACCATCATTTCCTGTACCTTGTTCATGGAACTGTACAGATGCCGGCAGACAATTAAGAGGGTTATAATGTGCTCATGGTGGACAACACTCCGAGGTGTTTTGTGAAATTTGTTGGACCCAATGTGAATGGCCTGATAATTGTAAATTTAAACACGGATGTACGAGTTGTTTTGGGAACCACTTGGCTTTTTGTTGCTTAAGGGAGCAGTTTCAAGATAGCATGGACTGCAGTAAAGGTGTCAAATATGTGCCCATTTCTAAGCAGATGGGTTAACTCAAGAGGGTTTCTCTGAAGGTTTCAAGCTCCTCGTTTACTCCTGCAGTACTACAGTTGGAATTTTAGTTCTGTTAATAGCTTCCCTGATATAGTTTAAAAGGATTATTTAAGAAATTCAGTTAGGCAGAGTGGCAAGTCCTTTCTCTGAGCCTCAT
Source organism: Spea bombifrons (assembly GCF_027358695.1). Lineage (NCBI taxonomy): Eukaryota > Metazoa > Chordata > Amphibia > Anura > Pelobatidae > Spea > Spea bombifrons. The sequence continues at coordinate 10,747,934 of NC_071097.1, forward strand.
TTCACTAATTTTAGAGTCTCTTCTCTAGGGTTGGTACCAAGGAAGGAGCCAGATGCCTTTCGACTTATACATCATCTTTCTTTTCTGGCAGGAGGGTTGTTTTAGTGATTAGTGCAAAGTTATACTCCCTGAGATCTGCATCGGAGGCATTATTGGCTGTGGTGAATATAGAGGCAGCTCTCTATTTATCCAGAGGCCTTCTGTTCATTGGGTTTCAAAGTAATGGACAAATTCTGCTTCAACAAATGTTTGCCCTCCACAGTCTTGCTTTTATTTTGTGGCTCCATTCTTGGAATCGGCGGTGAATCCAGTCAAATACTGAATTATGATATTATAAATTAAAAGTGTTTTAAGCCCCTTCACATCTGGTGATGTACCTGGTACACCATGCCCAAGTGGGCTCAGCGGTTCTGTGACATACCTGGTACGTCATCCACAAAAATGCCCCCACGTCCCAGCACAGCCACCCCGAGCCCCCAGACAGCAATTTGAAGACAAATTATCGCAGAAAAAATGGTTTCAAAATAAACTGATTCCCTTTTCCCCATCCCACATCATGACACAAACAGACTCGGCCCAATTATAAGCCACACTTTTTTCCTCCACTTTAAGTTTTTAAATTGGGGTTTAGCGCAGGGATTTTTTTGGTTTAAATGCGGGCAAGCAGGGTTAGGATCCAGATCCTCCTCTCTGGCAACCAGTGGATGTCTGCGTGATGCAGACAACCCCCGCTGCTGCTGTCACTTCCGCTGGGGCTTCTATGAAGAAGCGTCGGCGTTACACGACCATAGAAGCCCCTCGGAAGTACTGGCCAGCAGCAGAGGCTGTCTGAGCTTATCACGCAGACATTCACCGGCGGTGAACGTCTGTGCGATGAGCACAGACAACTTACGCAGAGGCTTCTATGACCACGCACCGGCATAGAAGCCCCGGGCAAAGTGACTAACAGCAGCCGAGGTTAGCTACACGCATCGTCCACCGGCTACCCCACTAGACACCAGGGAGTCTAGGGACGCATTTGTAAGTGGCATATCTAGGGATCAGAGTGACAGATCTGGGGGCATAAAGCATATCAGGAGCCAGAGTGGCATATCTAGGGGGCAGAGGAGCACATCCATAAGTAAGGTGAATTATGAATTGGGGGGGGACCTTAAATTGGCTATTGGTTTTCTAAATTTCTGTTTGCATATAACTCATGCTGACTAACTGCATAATAAGTACCGAAAGTTAAAATATATGTATTACTGTTCATTAGATAAAATACTGTTTTACTATTCCACTAATGTGTATTTTTTCTCCAAAAATAAATTAGGCTATAATCGAGCCAATACGGTATAGTTATGTAAGCAAAGATTGTTGCTTTTATTGGATTATATTTTTAACCACCCCCTCTCCTTATTTCTTCAATATACCTCCCTGTGCGTCTCTAGAACATCTGGGAATGGATTTAGATCAAACACCATAAACCTAGAGGGGATATTATAGCATTATATGAGGATATTCGGTTCCAATACAAACCATTGTGTGGAAATCTGTTCATAAACAGGACTATGCTTAGGACATGTGGTCATGCATTTAGACTGGAAGAAGGAGATTTAGTTTAAGGCAGAGGAAATGTTTTTTTACAGTAAGGACAATAAGGATGGGGAATTCTCTGCCTGCAGAGGTAGTTTTATCAGAGTCTGTACAGACATTTAAACAGCAACTGGATGAATACTTGGAAAAACATAATATTCGGGGATATAATCTTTAATTATAGGGAAACAGTTTATTGATCCAAGGAGAACTCTGACTTTAATCTTGGGGTCAAGAAGGATTTTTTCCCTGGTTAGTGCAAAATTGGAAAGAGCCAAACTGGGGTTTTTTGCCTTCTTTAGCATCAACAGCAACAAATTAAAAGATATAGGAAAGGCTAAACTTGATGGACACATGTCTTTTTTCAGCCTATGTAACTATGTAGATTTCTGTTAATGATCAGGTCACTGGAGAGCTCTTTATATTGGCCCTGCACATATTTATACAATATTATAATATCCCCTCTAAGATGTTTTTTTTCTAGTGTTAATAGCTGCAGCGTGTTTTTAGTCTTTCTTCATAACCAAGATCTTCCAATCTTCTTATTAATTTTCTAGTCCTCCTTTGCACCCTTTTCAGTTCCACGTCCTTTTCACATAGCACCAAGCATTCAAGGTGAGGTCTTACCATTCATTTGTATAGAGGCAAGATGATATCCTGCCCAGTGAATCTATATCCTCATTTTATACATGCCAATATCTTATTGGCCTTTGCAGCACCTGACTGGCACTGCACACTGTTGCCAAGTCTATTGTCTACAATTATTCCTAAACCCTTCCTCTTAGTAATATCTTCCCGGGAGATTGCATTCAAAGTACCCTATTTGCTCGAGGATAAGATGAGTTTTTTTTCTGACTATAAAACAAAGATCCAGATCCTCTGCAGTGCTGCAGGGGACCAGGATCCACCTCTCTGGCAGCCGGTGAATGTCTGTGAGCTGCACGCAGAAAACCTCCACTTCTGCTGGGGCTTCCATGATGGAGCACTGGCGTGACATTACATTCCCTTGCGAAAGTGCCAGACAAAAGTGAAGGTTGTCTACGTGCATTTAGACAGCAGGTAGTCTGGTGCACGGGGGACAAGTTTGGGGATGCATCGGTAAGAGTGGCATATGGGGGCAGAGTGGCATATAGGGGGTATAAGGCATATCTGGGGGACAGAGTGGCAAGCCTGGGGGCACATGTGCATAACTGGGGCAGGTTGGCAAATAAAAATAAAAAAAAAACAAAAATGTATTTTCTCAATCATAGTTTTTATTAAATATGAGAAAATATTTTACATGTGAATTAATATTTACTAGTAAAACTTTTTTTCCTATAGCATAGTCTTAAATAGTTTTTTTCCCCTAAATTAATATTCAAATTTTGGGGGTGTCATCTTATAAATCGAGCAAATACAGTATATGGTGCATTGAGATTATTTTTCCACATAATGTCTAACTCTACAATAGTCTGTTTTAAACTTAAATTGCCCATTCCCCCAATCCATCTAAATCCTCCTGCAAGGTCAGACTGAATTATCCTACCAAATTTTGTGTCATCAGCAAACACTGAGACATGGCTCTAAATGCAATATGGGAGATCATTAACAAATTAACCTGGGACAGACCCCTGAGGTACTCCATTTAATATCTTGGTCCACTTTGAGAATTTTCCATTTACAACCACTCTTTTATCCTATTGTTTAGCCAGTTTCCAATCCAAGCCTATAAATTTGCTACTAAGCCTATTTCTGCCAATTTGTACAGTAACCATAAGAAACGACTTAGCAAAGTCCAAATAGATCACATCTACATCTATACTTCTACTGGACTCAATAATGTAGATTTTAGGAGCTTGACTAACAATCTTTGTTAGAATGTAACTGTGCCATAGTTCCTTTTAAAGATGATACCTTTCTCTGGTGGTGACATGGGGACAGCTACAGGAGTAGCTGAACATCTGAACTGACATAGAAACTAAAGTTTTACCATATTTACACCATATTTACACAAAAAGAAAAGCTATTACTTTGCACTGGTGGTGTATCCCAGTTTCAATTTATTTTCAATGTATCAAATCCTATCTGCTTTATAGATCTGAAGGAAGGAAATAAGATGGGGGAAAAATACACATTGAAAATATATATATATATATACATATATATACCGTATTTATCGGCGTATAACATGCAATTTTTAAACTAAAATATGAAGATGAAACCGTACCTGCGTGTTATACGCCGATAAATCCTAGAGCTGCACAATCTTCCCCTACACAGCTCTCTCACGTGACCTCTCTGATGCCAGGAGCGGGCATCAGCACAAAAAAGTAAAAAGCTGGCAGACAAAGAGGACCCATACCAGATCTCCCAAAAGGTAGGTAGTCTGGATGTGTGTGTGTGGATGTGTGTGTGTGTCAGAGTTTTTTATTGTTTAAACTTTTTTACTCAAATTTCCTTGTTAAAATGAGGGTGCGTGTTATACACCAATAAATACGGTATTTATTTTTTAATTATTAATGTTATTGTAAGAGACTATCATTATGCCCAATTCCTGATCCCTGCAATTCTTACTCTACCTGCTGACGGTGTTAGGAATTGCGGAGCTAAAAAAATACTATACAGTTTATCGATTTAACTTTGTTGCAAACTTTACTTAACCGTCTTGACATATCAAACATCATATCATAAACCTTTTCACTGCAAACAAAACAAGATAGTATTTACTATTTTTCAACAAATAGGTATATAAAAGAAATAAGCATCTATAAGACAGCACAAACTCACGTTACTGCAGCTTCCTTTCCTTCTGAGGTCAGACATGTTTTGCCAGTCTACCGCTCAAGCCATCTCTGGAGCTGACTGGAGGCAAGTATAACGATATGCATGAAGATTTGTTCAGCTGAACACATCTTCTGCATGCAAAATAACTAGGAGGCAACAGAAAAAGCAAAAGCATATGGAGGCGCGCGGGGGGGGGGGTGTTTCTGAAGAATCGCCCATATACTTGCAAAAGGAACACCATGAAAACTTAAAGGGGCCAAACACACCTATCATATGCATTAAAGTGCATTTGATGGCTGGAGTGTCCCTTTCTAACATTTATCCTTTGTGTACATATTAAAAACACAAGATTTCAAGACAAGTCTAGTGTCAATTTCCAAATTTCCAAATTTCCAAATTTCCATCCTGGGATGTAACCCTCCAACATTTCTACAAAAGACTCCATCTCAAAATCTTCTGATGAGCAATCAGACCCCAACTCTTCCAGAAATCCAGTGACATAAGAGAAGAGAATGTCATCCATTGTACTGTTGGGAGAAATGAAATGTGATAAACAGCAGTTTAATTATCAGTAACATCCAAGTGGTTGCTATGATATCTGCATCATTGTAGTACTTTCTACAAATAGAAATAATCCATTCTAATCACATTGGCCGGGCATTTACCACAGTTAGATAAACTAGGAGTAGAAAATGCTTCCCATCAGGTTTGCTGACTGACCCGGAAAAAGAAATGTATGTGTGTGTGTGTCAGTCAAGGTCGTCTTATAATCAGACCTCAAATAGAGGTCTGACTATGCGCTGCAGGGAATTCTCTTCTCTGGCAGCCGGCAAACGTCTGCTCGATGGACGCAGACAACCCCTGCTACTGCAGGTGATCAGTCATAGGAGCCCCGGCGGAACTAACGCCGGCCTCCATCCGCTGCCCCACACCAGGGAGTCAGAAGCACTGGTAAGTTGGGGGGCAGTGTTAAATGGGGGGGGGGCATAAGGCTTTTCTGGAGGCAGAATGGCATATAGGGGTATAAGGCATTTCTGGGGGCAGGGTGGCAAGCCTGGGGGCAGATGTGCATAACTGGGGGGCAGGATGGTAAATAAAAGGAAGTAAGAACAAAAAAAATTCTCAATCATAGCTTTTATTAAATATGAAAAAATAGTTTACATTAATATTTACTAGTACAACTTTTTTCCTATAGGGTTATCTTATATTCAGGCTCTTTCTTTTTTCTCTAAATGAATATTTAGATTTTTGGGGGTCATTAAATACAGTGAATTAAGACTATTACAAACTGTAGCTACAAGTAAGAAATACTTGTTAAACATTAAAGTATCTGGATTATATTTTTTAGTAATCTGTATATAATTAAGTGTATAATGTATTCTAACATTTAAACCCAAAACAAGAAACCAAGGCATTACATTTCCTCAAAATGTACAAAAGTTAGATACAACCCTCTTTGGGTGTGTGAAGCAGTGGATACCTCACTGCTACACTTGACAAGGCAATTGAATTCCCACTCCAATCAGTCAAGGTTTTCTGGTACTTTAATGTTCTAGCTACAGAAGCTATTAGATTGAACAGCATTCAATGCAGTAATTAATACCCATCTGATCCCATTTACGTCTGAGAAACACTGTTCAATTAACAGTCTTTTGAACAGAACTTGACAACTCCAAGACATTAAGCAGCTACCGTATTTAAAGGGAAAGTACCCCATACAAGATTATATTTTGAAATGTTTGAAGATATGACACAAATACAAGTCCATATGTTTTGTCTGGAAAGGATTAAGTAAAGGGGCCTAACAAAGAAATGTAATGCAAAGGAAACCACATAAAGGGGATGTTATAATTAGTTTTCCGAATCAGAGGCAGAAATTGTTGCCTTATGAGAAAACAAAATTGTAACCTTAACATTTACAGCAAGAATCAGGTGGATTTCTCTAAACTAAAACATGTAATTGTTTTGTGGTCCATTTGTGAATCTATTACCGTATTTATCGGCATATAACAAGCACTTATTTCCCGATACTTCAGGGCTGCAATCGTAGGTGCGTGCTATACGCCGATATGCGTATATCAGAATTTAAATAGGAAAAATACATATTAAATAATCGTTATTACCATCAGGTCCCATGTACATCAGTGTTTTTTTTATTCAAAGTAGATCTTGCTTAATCAAAACCAAAACCACACATTAAAGTACACTAACAACGGCAACTAATTTGCCAAAACATGTTGATGTTTATAGTCTCTTATAGACATTATAAGGGGAACGCCAGTCTTTTTGTCCTGTAGCACATTTTAATTGTTGGTAAGGTACCAACACAGTGTGCTAAGTAGTTTTTTGTTAACTTGAAGCATAGATTTTGCATAGATTCTCATTAGCTTATGTGTTTTATCTAGTGGGATATATATGCATTGCTTACCTACTATGTTACAGTTGTGTGTAGCCTTTCCTAGCCAGACTTGGGCACCTTACACAAGGCATTTTCACAAAATAAATTTTGCCATTTTTGTGAAAAGGCGGGTGTAACTTTTCACAATATATATTCGGGGTTTTGCGCAGGGATGCGCAGTTCGTGTTGCCCGACACCCAGGATACAGTTCCGGGCGCCGGGCGGGTGTTTCTGTTCAGTTCCCATTTATTCCCGCCTCCGGGTAAGCAGCAGGGTTACGATCCAGATCCCCCACAGCGCTGCAGGGGACCGGGATCCTTCTCTCCGGCAGTCGTGGATGTCTGTGCGATTACCTCCGCTGCCGGAACTTCCGCCTATGGTGGAGCACCATAGGTGGAAGTTCCGTCAGCGGAGGTCATCGGGCAGACATCCACGGCTGCCGAAGAGAAGGAGGTTGCCCATGCATAACGGTGCGTCTCTCTGTCGCTGAAGTGTTGGCAGCGGAGGTTGTTTGCGCGCATCGCACAGACGTCCATCGGCCGGCCCCGCTAGATACCAGAGAGTTTGGGGGAGCATAGGTAAGTCGGAGGGCACTTCTAGGAAGAAGAAAGGGATATCAGGGGGGCAGAGTGGCACTTCTAGGGGGCATAAAGCATATCTAGGGGACAGGTGGTCATTTCTAGTGGGCATAAAGCATATCTGGGGAGGCAGGTGGGCATTTCTAGGGGGCATAAAGCATATCTCAGGTGTCAGAGTGGCATATCTGTGGACAGAGTGGCATATCAGGAGGCAGAGTGGCATATCTGTAAGTAAGGTGCAAGGGGGGACTATTGGTTTTCTGTCTGTATCTAACATATGCTGACAAGCTGATAGATACCAAAAATGTTAAATACATGTATTCCTGTTCATTCATTAGACAAAATACTTTTTACCATTCCACTAAATAGTATTTTTTCTTAAAAAATATTTTTTTCTTTAAAATAGCACCAAACTTTAAGGGTGCGTCCTATATTCGGGCCAATACGGTATAACCTACACCCCACAAAAAGAAAAAATTCCAAATGCAAAATACATTTAACATTCTACAAGGTATCTGTTCTGTACATATCCTTAGCATTGACTGCGGTGAGCTGGTTAGCATAGCCCACTGCAACCATATACAATGAAATATTGCCGTGTTGCATGCGTCGTGCAGAAGAAGCCTTATATATCCACTGGTGAACTGGATGGATGGAGTGGTTGTCTCCTTTCCCGACTTTTTGTTTTTATTTAAAAAAAAAAAAAAAAAATGTAAAAATAGCTGGCCGCAACCAGTATTATGCCAATTGCAGGCTAGCACCTGACCTGCCTGTGTTTTCAGCCTTAAGGTGTCTTCACGGTTTTACACGTGGTTAAAATTAAAAAAGGGGGCGGTTTGTATCCCAATATCTCCATTTATGTTAATGTCTACTTTCCTGGCTTTATCCAGCCATATGTGTGAAAAATAAAGCAGTATTCGTTTTGTTTATACCCTACACTGAGTCTCGGCTTGTGACTGTGAATCTGGGGAAAGAGTATGTTGTGCAAGGGAGCGCAAGTCAGCTTAGGTAGTTCGTCGGACTATCAGGCTCCATAATACTATGTGCCGGCTAGAAGGGTTTTTTAGACCTTTATAAATTTTTGGTAGAAAAAAACATATTGGCTCGATTATAGGCTGCACCCCTAAAAGTTTGGTGCTGTTTTAAAGAAAACTGTATTTTTAAAGACAAAATACACATGAGTGGAATGGTAAAACAGTATTTATCTAATAAACAGGAATACATGTATTTTTTTAATTTTTGGTATCTATTATGCAGTTATTATGCATATGTTATGTACAAACAGAAAACCATTTTAAATTCCCACCTTAATTCATAATTACATTACATTTATTTATAAAGCTCCAGCAGATTCTGCAGCGCTGTTACAGTCAGAAGAACAATTTAGAAACAAACATAGTAACACATACAATAATAAACTGGTGCAAAGGAGAAGAGGGTCCTGCTCTTGCGAACTTACAATCTAGTCGGTGGTTGAGGGGGAAGTGAGACAATAGGAGAGGACTGCTTGGATGGGGGTGAGTTGATCTGGTTCCGATGATGTGTTGAAGCTGTTGATTGCTCAGATGGCTTGATTATGATGATGGTTCGGACAGGGCCGGCCCTACCATGGAGCAGAGTGGGGCAATTGCCCCAGGCGGCACTTTGGAAGAGGCGGCACTTTGGAAGAGGCGGCACTTTGCCGCCCCAAGAGCATTTTTTTTTACCGGTGGGAGAGAGGGGCGCCGAGTGGTTTTCGCTTACCAAGTTTGCAGTACCCGCTCGGTGCCCCTCTCTCTCCTCTGCGTCTCCCTGCTCGGTCTCTGTGCTGGCTTGTAATGCTGAGCGACGGAAAATGACATAATTTCCGGCGCCCAGGAGTGAAGCAGCGCGCACCGAGACCAAGTAGGGAGACTCGCCACAGGACTGCTAGAAGGTAAGTGAAGGGGGGTTAGATAACAGGTTTAGAGGGCTCATTCATCAATGACAACCCCAGTTTGCCTTTAACACAATCCTGTGTTCTCCGAAGATATTTTAATTATAATTTCTTATTGTACAGATAATCATTTTTTTTACCCGTTGTTTCAATTATCCAGGGCGTATACTTTGCAGGTTTGGAGTTGAGTGCTGATAGTTTAAATACCATTGCCACCAGTGGTGTACTCTGGTCTAGGGGGTGGCAGGTCCAAGGAAGCAGCAGCCCCTCTGCCGCATAACAGGGAGCCTCGGACTCCCACTACTCAACGGGGGATCACTGATGTCCCCAACACTATGGAGAGCTGTGCCGAGCCTTTGAAGAATAACCTTCACTCCTTTCTACCTCAACCATGAAACATAAATAAACGTCACTGTCATTGTGCTTCAAAAACAATTGTTTTGCAACTGCTAATTTAATTAAAATAATAGGGAGGGAGGGGGTAGATTTTGAGAAGTTAGGAAGGGAGAGGGGTAGATAAGAAGGAAGGGAGAAGGGTAGATAAGAAGGGAGGGAGAGAAGGGTAGATTATATTGAAATATATTGAAAAGAATAAAGAGTGACATTAAGTGTGAATACATGAATAAATGTGTGAGTGAATTGTCTGAATGAGGAAGAGTATGAATTAATGTGTGGATGAATTGTCTGAATGAGGGAGATAATTAATGAATTTGTGAGAATGCATTAATGAATATGTGTAAATGACTTGTGTGTGTGAGAGAATAAACGATTATGTGAATGAAAGTGTGAATTAGTGAGTGACTGTAAAAGTGTATCATAGATGGATTTGTGGAAGATTAATTTATCACACATTAATTCATACTCTTCCTCATTCAGACAATTCATCCACACATTAATTCATACTCCTTCATTCAGACAATTCATCCACACACTAATTCATGTATTCTCACTCAATGTCACTCTTTATTTTTTTTTTTTGTGTGTGACAAAGATGGCACAGGCCGGGCTGTTTGGTGACAAAGTCATCTCATGCTGGGCTGTTTGGGGACAAAGATGGCAGGTACTATGTGTATTATCTGGGTGCTTGTCAGGCAGTAGCGTACCTAGCGGGGGGCGGAGGGGGGCAGTGACGATGCTGCCGGGGATCCGGGACATGTGGTCACCCTAGCCCGTGGCAACGCCCCCCGCTAACTCCGTCGCGGTGCCGGCATGTCGTGCTGATGTCATATTTCGGTGCTCAGTGTTGGGGTAAATACAAAGTATGTATATCTGTAATTAATATGTGCTTGATTAAGTTTATGTGTGTATATATGTATGTATGATAGCTGCAAGCCACTTAGGGGGGAAGTAACAGGAAAGACAGCTGTAAGAAGATATCACACCTATACATTATGTAGAGAAGGAAGGAAATGCATCACCTGGAGATAGGCATGGGAAACATAGCAAGTCAATAACATCACACGGTGGGGTCTTGGGAACACAGGACAGGGACCTCATTTACACATCAATAGAGAAATCCCTTAAAAAGACATTGTAGAAACACACCAGGAGACTAGATTGGTGAGTCTCACCTTTGGCACATCACCCACACAGCATACACACTTAGCAGCAGATATTAGATAGATGGGATGTTTGTGATCGGTATGAATGATTGTCATCTGTATATCACTGTAACTCTGGTTTTGTCTTTGCTGTAACATTAATCTGGGCAGATTCTAATTAAAGCTCTCTCTCTGGTAAGAATCTTGGGTTGGCTGTTTTATTGTAATATCGGGTAGAAAACCTTAGTAACATAGTAACATAGTAACATAGTTCATAAGGTTGAAAAAAGACCAAAGTCCATCAAGTTCAACCTATATACATATTGTGTCCCTACTGTGTTGATCCAGAGGAAGGCAAAAAAACCCTTATGAAGCAGATGCCAATTGCCCCATACCAGGGGGAAAATTCCTTCCCGACTCCAAATATGGCAATCAGAATAAATCCCTGGATCAACATTCTGTCCCTATTAATCTAATATCCATAACTTGTAATATTATTGCTTTCAAGAAACACGTCCAGGCTCCTTTTAAACTCTTTTATTGAGTTTACCATTACCATTAGTAGAACTAGACATATATATTATCTGGAAAAGGGGATACGGTTATATGTTAGTTCTTGGAGGAGGTAAGAAGGGTATTACATTTATCATTAATACACAACGCAGAGCGGATTATTCTCCACGCATATCAATTGGTGGTATTGGTTTGAGAGAGGAGAAGTATATACAACACTCAGCAGTGAAGCAGCGGCAGAGCAGGAAGAGGGAGGCGTCGTGCTCCCACCGCAGGACTTCTGAATGGTAAGTCCAAAACCTTTAACTACAAAGGGGGAGAGGGGAGATAGTGGAGGTAGGGGGGGATAGATAGTGGGGAGGGGGGATAGATAGTGGGGAGGGGGGACACATAGTGGGGAGGGAGGGAGGGGGTAGATAGTGGGGAGGGAGGGGGATAGATAGTGAGGAGGGAGGGAGGGGGGTAGATAGTGAGGAAGGAGGGAGGGGGGTAGATAGTGAGGAAGGAGGGAGGTGGGTAGATAGTGAGGAGGGAGGGAGGGGGGATAGATAGTGAGGAGTGGGGTAGATAGTGAGGAGGGAGGGAGAGGGGGGTAGATAGTGAGAAGGGAGGGAGAGGGAGAAAGGTAGATAGTGAGAATGAGTGAGAGAATGAATGAATGTGTGGATGAATTGTCTGAATGAGGGAGATAATTAATGAGTTTGTGAGAATGCATTAATGAATGTGTAAATTTGTGTGAATGAGAGACAGAATAAATGATTGTGTGAATTAATTATGTGAATGAAAGTGTGAATTAGTGAGTGACTGTTAAAGTGTTTGTGTGTATGATAGATGTATAATTGATCTAGAGCAGGCTGTTTGAGCCTTGGGGACCAAGATGACAGGCCGGGCTGTTTGGGGACAAAGTTGACTCATGCCGGGCTGTTTGGGGACAAAGATGGTAAATCCTATGTGTGTAATCTGGGTGCTGGTCAGGTTCTATGCAGGCAGTGTGGACGCCAGAGCTGGCTTTGGGTTGTGCAACCTATCATATATGCCTGTAGTTTTATCTCTTGCTATGTTTCCATACATTATTATTGTATACCTGCAAATACGGGATTTGTATGTCTGATTCTATGCCTCTAGTGCTGAGTGCAATAATAATAACTATATATATTGTAGGGAACAGCCCACGCATGGGGCGGCAATGACAGTATTCACACAGGTTTCAAACGTAAAGTGTGTTTATTTAGATGCTGTAGGCACAGATCACCTTGTAAACAAAACAAACTCTAAGCCTGTCCGGCTCTAACTAAACATTCAGATACCTCTCTACAAGCCTAAGGTCTGGCGCAAAGCAAAGTAACAGGTTTCCCCCCCTAGGTAAAGCTTCATACCTGGTGGACTGCAGCGCTGGCTGTAGCTGCTCCTTCACTCAGTTTCTCCTTCACCCTTGCAAACCTAACAGCCCTCTCTTTTAAGGCTTCCTCCCCAGTAATGAGCTTAGGAAGCCTCACCTGAGGGCTCCTGGGTTTGCTACCGTGCCTGGCTGAGGAAACCAGGTGAGATATATATCCCATCAACCACTCTCCCATACACTTTACCACAATATATATATATATATATATATATATATATATATAATTGCTAAAAGCAATCACACTCCTAGCATGCCAAGTCAGCTAGTACATGCTGGAATCTGGGATCTGGGCATGATAAGAGTGTGATTGCTGTTAACAATCATATACCGTATTTGCTCGATTATAAGACGAGTTTTTTTTCAGAGCAAATGCTCTGAAAAATACCCCTTGTCTTCTAATCGGGGTCGTCTTCTAATCAGACCTCAAAAAGAGGTCTGATTAGGAGACTAAGATCCAGATCCCCCGCACCGCTGCAGGGGACCTGGATCCTCCTGTCTCACCCCCCCCATCATACACACACACTTACCGGTGCTTCCTGCCGTGTTGCCGGGGCAGTGGGTTGACGTCTACGCGATCCGCGTAGACAACATCCGCTGCAGCCGGAAGGAGGTGTGGCTAGCAGCGTGGGGTTGTCTGCGTCCGTCGCGTAGACCTTCCCCGACTGTCAGAGATCAGAGCTCCCCGCACCGGTGCCGCACCGGTGCGGGGAACTCTGATCTCTGACAGCCGGGGAAAGTATACGCGACGGACGCACACAAACCCCCGCTGCCAACTCCACCTCCTTCCGGCTGCAGCGGAAGGCGACGTCAACCCGCTGCCCCGGCTGTAAGCACCGGTAAGAGAGGGCTGAGAGGGGTGAGAGAGAGAGAGAGAGAGTGTGTGTGTGTGTGTGTGTTAGTTAAATGGGGGTATAGGGTGTGTGTGTGTGTTAAATGGGGGCATAGGGCATTTCTGGAGTGGCATTAAATGCCAGAATGGGATATAGGGGTATAAGGCATTTCTGGAGGCAGAGTGGCACATAGGGGGTCAAAGGGCATACCATGGGGCACAGTGGCATATAGAGGGTTAAAAGGCATATCATGGGCCACAGTGCCATATTGGAGTGGCAAGCCTGGGGTCAGATGTGCGTAACTGGGGCCAGGTTGGAAAATACAAGAAATAAAAACAAAAAAAATATTTTTATTAAAAAAAATAGTTTACATGAATTAACATTTACTGGTAAAACTTTTTTCCTTTGGGGTCGTCTTATATTCAGGCTTTTTCTTTTTTTCCCTAAGTTAATATTCAGATTTTGGGGGGTTGTCTTATAATCAGGGTCGTCTTATAATCGAGCAAATACGGTATATATTTATATATATAATATATGAATATTTTTATTTAATTTTTTTTGTCCTATTTTGCTGTGTTACTTACTTTAAATAAAAGTGTGAGATTTTTTTTATGGTGGAGGGGGTCATATTTGGTTTCGGACAGGTAAATGCTGGATTTTCGGTTTCAGTCTAGAATTTTTGTTTCGGTGCATCCCTAAGCCAGACAATGAAGTGGTAGGCCTACACCACATCAATGTTTGGGTTAGTATATAGTGATAGGAGTTATGCTGCACTATTATCAGTGTCTGGCTCAATGTATAGTGATAGGGATTACGCTGTACCACCGTCAATGTCTGCCTCAGTATATAGTGTTAGGTGTTATGCTGTACCCCCGTCAATGTCTGCCTCAGTATATAGTGTTAGGTGTTATGCTGTACCCCAGTCAATGTCGGCCTCAGTATATAGTGATAGGTGTTATGCTGTACCACCATTAATGTCTGTGCCAGTATAGTGTAATAGATACTATGTAGTTTTAAAGTGTGTGTGTTGTGTGTGTGTGGGGGGGTGCCACATACAGGATCCGCCCCAGGTGCCAATACTCCAGGTACACCCCTGGTAAGAACAATAGGAATGGGAATTTCTTCAGACTGATTTATGATTCAAAACGGCACTAGACAGGGTTGGCCCCTATCTCCAACGCTATCTTTCTCTATCGAACCTCTAGCCAATACAATAAGAGCTAATAACAAAATCAAAGGCTACAAAATTAAAGATCAAGAATATAAATTAAGCTTATATGCGGATGATGTTTTACTGCGAACCTAAAGAATCAGTAAAGGTTGTAATGGACAAAATTGATAACTATAGTCTTTACTCAAACTATAAGCTAAATATTGAAAAAACAATTATATTATCCAAAAATCTAAAAGAACAAGATATATTATATATTAAGGATAATTATAAATTCACATGGGCAAAAAAAGAAATTCAATATTTAGGTATAAATCCCTAAAAATCCCCAAAAAAGATAGTTGAGGTTAATGTACTCCTAATGTTAAAACGGACACTTAGAAAGATCAAAGATTTGAAAAACACTGAGATATCTTGGGCAGGTCAAATAAATGTAGTGAAAGCATATTTATTACCAAAATAGAGTTACTTATTCAGAATGATACCTCTTAAAATCACAAAACCATGGCTGAATGTGATTCAATCAGCCTTCAGAAACTTCATATGGAAGAATAAAAAACCAAGAATGAGCCAAAAAGTACTATCCTTAAGATCCAAAGAAGAAGGCTTGGGTATGTCAAATATAATGGATACTTATGAATGCATTGTGCATTAGCCTCAAAGAAAATACCATCCATGAAGCATGGCATAGAATAGAAGCATCTTAGGTAGGTGCTATTGATTTATTAGATTTATTTTGGAACCTAAGTCCAAAAGAAAAGAAATTTAATATATCCAAATGTAAGATCGTGGAAAACCTATATCAAATTTGGTAAAAATTAAAGAAGAAAATGAAAATGCAAGACTTGCAATGCTTTTTGACTCAATACCCTTGCGAATCTTGTCCTCTAGTGTGGACGACCTAGATCTGAGATCTTGGTGTAATGCAACAATTAAGAAGATATTATTGCAAACAACACAGTTAAACCCTTCAACGAGATATGTGACCAATTTAACATCGGAACCAAATCTTCACTTACTTCAGAGTAAAAATTATTCTACAGAAACACAGACTAATAGAACTAACCAAGATAACAAAGGATCTTATTACTATAATAAGTAAACAAAATAATAAAAATTTAGTTTCCAATTTCTCATTTTTCATTTCTCCTACAATGTGAAGATAACCCTCTTCAAATAACAGCTCTTAGATCTTGGGAAATGACTTAAAATTAATTAAATTAACAAAACAATAATGGCTTAAAGCAAAGTTATTAAAGAAGTACATTGTCTAAACTTAACAGAATTTCATTATAAATTAATAAACAGATCTGGTCCCTGTAAAACTAGCAAGAATCTATAACACCACTTTCTCTGATTGTTGGAGAAGCTAATGCTGACTATGTACATATATGGTGGTCATACAGTAAAATTTGAATTCTCTGGAATAAAGCCTGGAATTATTTAGAAGATCTAATAAAAATAAAATTAGAATTTGGTATTATTAGAATGTTGGGGATGTCTGTGGGCTAACAAAAGGTTATAATTAAACTGTTATATGGGAGTGGTGAGGGTTATTAACACATTAAAGGCCAAATTGGTGCCTGTTATTAATTTATTTAGATGACTTGTTTATTTATGTTTAGTGTATAACATCTAGATAAAGGGTAAATATATTCCAGGTAAAAGGAATCTAATTGCCTTATCACATTCAGAATGCTGGCTCCACAAGCGGAAAAATAAGGGTTGTTTGGGGATTTACTTCACCCAGATTGTATTTCTAAGTCTTTATCTAAGTCTTTACTTGGAATGCTTATACAAAAGCATGGAAATGTTAGTCAGGTTTTGTAAGGGAAAAAGGCATAGATGAGCTAGATGAATACAGGTTGTTCAACGGCTTTTATAGCGGCCTCTCTGTTTCTTTAAATTATCAGGAAAGCGAACAATGTCTAAAGAATTTTTGATCCAACAGATTTTTTAAAGGTTATGGCAGAGTCAATCTGTATTTGGACACATATTAAAAGAGCTTAGTAGTATACTAGCCAAATTGTTAACGGATTTATTTAACCAATCATTGTTAACAGGAGTAGTCCCAGAAGATTGGAAACTAGCAAATGTTCTGCCTATTCACAAGAAAGACAGTAGGGAGGAGTCTTGCAACTACAGGTCTGTGAGACTTTCATTAATATTGGGGAAATTAATGGAAATTATACATAATACTATATATATATATATATATATATATATATATATATATATATCTATATATATATATATATATATATATATATATATATATATATATATATATATATATATATATATATACACACACAAAAACACTGGCCACGTTATTAGGTACACCTGTTCAATTGCTTGTTAAAAGCTAATCAGCCAATCACATGGCAGCAACTCAATGCATTTAGGCATGTTGCCAGACAGGTTGGTCTGACTATTTCAGAAACTGCTGATCTACTGTAATTTTCACAGAGAATGGTGCAAAAAAAGAGAAAATATCTAGTGAGCGGCAGTTGTGTGGACGAAAATGCCTTGTTGATGTCAGAGTCAGAGGAGAGTGGGCAGACTGGTTCGTTACAGACAACAGTAACTCAAATAACCACTTGTTACATCCAAGGAATGCAGAATAACATATTAGAACGCACAACATGTCGAACCTTGAACCAGATGGGCTACAGCAGCAGAAGACCACACCGTGTACCATTCCGGTCAGCTAAGAACAGGAAACTGAGGCTACAATTCGCACAGGATCACCAAAATTGGACAATGGAGGACTGGAAGAACGTTGTCTGATCTGATGAGTCTCAATTCCAGCTGCAACATTCAGATGGCAGGGTCAGAATTTGGCGCAAACAACATGAAAGAAAGGATCCGTCCTGTCTTGTATCAATGGTTCAGGCTGGTGATGGTGGTGTAATGGTGTGGGGGACATCTTGCCATACTTTGGGCCCCTTAGTACCCATTGAACATTCTTTAAATGTAACAGCCTACCTGATTATTGTTGCTGACCATGTCCATCCCTTTATGACCACCGTGTACCCATCTTCTAATGGCTACTTCCTGCAGGATAATGCATCATGTCACAAAGCTCACATCATCTCAAACTGGTTTCTTGAACATGACAATGAGTTCACTGTACTCCAATGGCCTCAGCAGTCACTAGATCATAATCCAATAGAGCACCTTTGGGAATGCGGTGGAACAGAAGATTCGCATCATGGATGTGCAGCCGACAAATCTGCAGTAACTGCATGATGCCATCATGTCCATATGGACCAAAATCTCTGAGGAATGTTTCCAGCACCTTGTAGAAAGTATGCCACAAAGAATGAAAGCAGTTCTGAAGGCAAAAGTGGGTCCTGTCTGGTACTAGCAAGGTGTACCCAATAAAGTGGCCAGTGAGTCTATATACAGTATGTGTGTGTGTGTGTGTGTGTAAAATAACATGAAAAGAATATGAAAAATGTACACTAGATGTCACTATCACACCACCATAAAGAGTAATGCCTTTAGAGAATGTGCACCTTACCTTATTCTGGTTGTTCATATATGCAATATGTAAGTAAATTCTCGGAAAACTCAACATGTTTTTTTTTAAATAACTTAACATGATCTAATGAAAAACACAAGCCTTGAAGAGTCTCAATAAATAGCCTTTTTTCACGGATAATATTGTGTATGCTTGACTGTACATGCGCCCCATTTATGTACCACAACATATTACAAATGTACATATCTTGAAGTTTCATATGTGTTTCACTGACACCGTGTATATGTCTAGCAATACACTTGCTAGACTTGTGGATTCATATTCATACAAATATTTATTTATAATGAAATTTCATTCATATAAACTTTTGTTAACAAGGAGGGTCTCCAACAAAACAAACGGAAATGAATGGTTAAATCTGAGAAATTTGAAGTTTCATTCATCCTTTTGCCACAATTTTCTGCCATTACAACTCATTTTGAGGGTCGTGATGAGGTAAAGTGAGAAGGGACTGTATGTAGGAGGGTACATATAAATCACTCATAGGTAGAATTAGCCAAAAGATCTGGGGGAGGGGGGTGGTCTCGTTGATGGTTATGGCTATATTTGATGGGTCAAACAACCGTAAGGGGTTCCTTATTTTTTCACTCTGACCAATCAGCATTTCCAGGAGACATTCATTAGATATATAAGATATACCATATTTGCTCGATTATAAGACAACCCCCAAAATTTGAATATTAATTTACGAAAAAAGAAAAAGCCTGAATATAAGACTATCCTATAAGAAAAAAGTTTTACAAGTAAATATTAATTCACATGTAAACTACCGTATTTGCTCGATTATAAGACGACCCCCCAAAATCTGAATATTAACTTAGGAAAAAAAAGAAAAAGCCTGAATATAAGACGACCCCAAAGGAAAAAAGTTTTACCAGTAAATGTTAATTCCTGTAAACTATTTTTTTTAATAAAAGCTATGATTGAGAAAAATATTTTTTTTGTTTTTATTTCTTGTATTTTCCAACCTGTCCCCCAGTTACGCACATCTGCCCCCAGGCTTGCCACTCCAATATGGCACTGTGGCCCATGATATGCCTTTTAACCCTCTATATGCCACTGTGCCCCATGGTATGCTTTTCTGGCATTTAGGGGGTTAAAATGCATATTATGGGGCAGAGTGGCATATAGGGAGGTATAAGGCATTTAAGGAGGCAGAGTGGCATTAAGGGAGTTAAAAGGCATTGTATAGAGCACTCTGCCTCCAGAAATGCCTTATACCCCTATATGCCACTCTGGCATTTAGGGGGTTAATAAGGGAGGTATAAGGCATTTCAGGAGGCAGAGTGCTCTATTAAATGCCCCCTTAACGCCACTCCAGAAATGCCCTATGCCCCCATTTAACACACACACACCCTATACCCCCATTTAACTAACACACACACACACACACACACACTCTCTCTCTCGCTCTCTCTCTCTCTCTCTCTCTCTCCCTCTCCCTCTCCCTCTCCCTCTCTCTCTCTCCCTCTCTCTCTCTCCCTCTCTCTCTCTCTCTCTCTCTCTCTCTCTCTCTCTCTCTCTCTCCCCTCTCACAGCCCTCTCTTACCAGTGCTTCCAGCCGGGGCAGCGGGTTGACGTCGCCTTCCGCTGCAGCCGAAAGGAGGTGGAGTTGGCAGCGGGGGTTTGTATGCGTCCGTCGCGTATACTTTCCCCGGCTGTCAGAGATCAGAGTTCCCTGCACCGGGGAAGGTCTACGCGACGGACGCAGACAACCCCCGCTGCTAGCCACACCTCCTTCCGGCTGCAGCGGACGTTGTCTACTCGGATCGCGTGGACGTCAACCCGCTGCCCCGGCAACACAGCAGGAAGCACCGGTAAGTGTGTGTATGATGGGGGGGTTGAGACAGGAGGATCCAGGTCCCCTGCAGCGGTGCGGGGGATCTGGATCTTAGTCTCCTAATCAGACCTCTATTTGAGGTCTGATTAGAAGACGACCCCGATTAGAAGACGAGGGGTATTTTTCAGAGCATTTGCTCTGAAAAAAACCTCGTCTTATAATCGAGCAAATACTGTATTTTTTCTTATATAATAAAAACTATGATTGAGAAAAATGTTTCTTATTTCCTTTTATTTGCCAAACTGCCCCCCAGTTATGTACATCTGCCCCCCAGATTTCCCTTTACCTCCTATGTGCCACTCTGCCCCCCAAATATGCTTTATACACCCCTATATGCCAGTCTGTCTCCTTGATATTCCTGTAAACCCCCTATATGCTACTCTGCCTCCCTGACTTGACTTGAGTTGGGTTTGTGTTACGTGACACATAACTACAGGTACAACACTTGGTGGTAATGGCAACTAACCTCCCCAAAAAACCTCCTCACATTTAAGGCATTAAGATCGGGTACTATATACCATGCACTATTGACCACTTTATCAATTATAACTCATGTAACGTTGTGATTCTCCCTCAGTGCCCTTGTGGGTCCCAATACGTAGGGAGAACCACAAGGACACTGAAGGAGAGAATTCTAGAGCATCTTGGTAATATTAGAAACAAAAATATGAATATGAATATCCTAGACACTGCAACACCTGTCTAAATATACATATATGCATATAATTTAGGTATATAACATAGGTCTATAAATTTTTTATGAAAGTGACAACCTCCGCTGTTGGCACTTCCGCCGGGGCTTCTATGGTGGAGCACCGGAAGGGGAAAAAAGTGCAGCCTATATTCGGGCAAATACGGTATATCTCCTGTGTTATACATATTATATAGTACATATATCTATATATATATATATTATATATATACAGGCTCTCTCTCTCTCTCTCTCTATGTATATACATACAGGCAATATATATATATATATATATATATATATATATATATATATACTGTATTGGCTCGGATATAGGCCGCCCCCGTATATAGGCTGCACCCTAAAAGTTTGGTGCTTTTTTAAAGAAAAAGTTTTTTTTTTTAAAGAAAAAGAAATATGCTGCCACTGTCCCCCCCCCCGAGATATGCTGCCACTGTCCCCCCCCAGAGATATGCTGCCACTCTGCCCCGCCCCCCCTGGACTTACCAGAGCAGACTCCCGGGTGTCTTGCGGGGCCGGCGGGGGACATCTACGCAATACGCATATACAACTTCCGGTGCCGGCACTCAGCGGATGTGCCGGCACCGGAAGTTGTATACGCGTATTGCGTAGATGTCCCCCGCCAGCCCCGCAAGACACCGGGAGTCTGCTCTGGTAAGTCTTGGGGGCAGAGGTAAAACGCATCGTGTGGACGGTTACCGGCTGCGGCGATGCGGGTAAACAACCTCCG
Source organism: Spea bombifrons (assembly GCF_027358695.1). Taxonomy (NCBI): domain Eukaryota; kingdom Metazoa; phylum Chordata; class Amphibia; order Anura; family Pelobatidae; genus Spea; species Spea bombifrons. The sequence goes on from NC_071097.1 coordinate 10,769,446, forward strand.
CTGCCAGGACATCTGCACAATGTGCTTTAACAATCATCCTTGCCGGGAGGGAGATTGTTAAAGCACATGGTGCAGACTTGCCGGCAGCGGAGGCTGTTTACCCGCATCGCCGCTGACCGTCCGCACGATGCGCTTAGACAACCTCCCGTGTTGGCACACCCCCCCTGTGGAAAGTGCCAGCAGGGGAGGCTGTCTGAGCATATCAGAGAGTAGGATGCAGATCCCCTGCACCGCTGCGGGGGATCTGTATCCTAACCCTGCTGCCTGCCAGGGCGCTAGACCCCGAATATAGGCCGCATCCCCACTTTAAAGACTTAAAGTGGGGGGAAAAAGTGCGGCCTATATTCGAGCCAATACGGTATATATATAAGTGTGTGTGACATAAAAAAATAGTGCCCAACTACTGCTGCTCCTCTGTCTCCTTCCTTACTTACACTAGGTGATCAGTTCTTGTAATTTTGAAAATATTGGTGAAATTTAGCCCTGTCCTTGTTGGGAGCCTTGCTGGGGGCATTGAGGCAGAACGGTAGCCAAGGCAAAAGTACAGGTAAGCGTAAGGCAAATAGAATGGTTGAGACAGTCCAGAGGCTCAAGACTAGAGTAGAAGCAGTATGGTAAACAAGCGGAAAGTTTGTGGTAGTCATTTTTTTCTGGTATATGTCACAGTCAAACAACATTATGTGTTCAGGAAAATCATTTGACACCAGTGATACTACCAATGTATGAATCTGTTGAGTTGTCTGGGGGCTAAAAGATCATATTTGGGAGGTGTGCATTTTTCAAATTGACATTTTGACATGTGGTCATTCTGTCCCATGTCCTATTTGGGACATCATTGAACCCGGCCAATTCAATTTACCAAATAAAACCATATAGTTTTGATAACTAGACACCCCAGAGTGTTTCAAATGGTGGTATTTTAACTCCAAGCACTAATTCTACCACCAGCTTTGTGGTGGTCATTTGTGTATTTCCTCCCCCACACACACACATTGTACTTTAGGTATTACATTACAGCCCTTGGTATATGTCACTGACAAACAACACCCCAATATGTGTTTAGCAACATCTGAGTCCATCTGAGTACATACCACCCATGCATAGGTTTATTGGGTTGTTTGGGAGGTGCTCATTTAAAATGCAAGTATTTTTACTTATTCCATGCCAGGAATTTTAGCACTTGCTCATAAAAATAAACTTTTATATTTTTTGAATTTATTTTAATTTCTGGACTTTTTTTTTACATTTTGTTGGAACTAGATGGTTTTAACCATTTCTATTTTTTTCTAGCTGTGATAAGAAAGCTGGGCTCCATTGAGTTCCATGGTTGAATGCAGTTCTTGTATTCAACCTGTAAGGAGAACCCAGAGTTCTCAGGAGGGTCTGTAAACTTGTTTAGTTTTTTAAAAGGCACTGCCGTCTTGCGAGAGGCAAAATCTCTTGCAGTGGCGCTTTTGATCACTCTCCAGAGTGGTCACAATGCGCCCTTGGTTGGGTTTTCAGTGTCCCTGAATGCCTCGCTATTGAGAGCGAGGGCCCCTGCAGTAAATTTCATTGGTCATTAACTGACCATTTTTCCTGTGACGTGCCTGGCATGTCATTGGTTGTTAAGGGATTAATTGACATTCACTCTCACCTGTGGGATATTTTGGATTCAATTAAACCAGTATATAATAAATGCTTGTTACATTATTGTTAGCTCATAATTTAGAAACGCATTTAGCGATTCTACTTTCGCACTGCACATTTATTCATTCCATGTGAATTTAATATAAAGCACTTACAGAAATTAGACTGATATCCTTGTGATATTATTTTCCTTCTGTTTCTGTGACATTTCATATCCCACATGTAATTACAAAGTTTGAATAGACTTACTCCAACCTTTTCTTATTAAAAAAAATGTATTAAACACCATATGTGGAGAGATTAGGTATTTTTAATAAATTATTATTAATGATTGATTCATTTGCACTTTGGGGGTCAGAGTCTCTTCTCTTGTGTTGCATGTATTTCCAGAAGCAGAGAACCAGAATATGAAAAAATATTATCCTAGCCCTGATGACAGTTGATGCATGGTGTGAGAGGAGCATCCCTAGACGTAGTTTCTGCAGGGTGGCTGTGGGTGCTGCCCTGGATCAGGCCTGGTGCAGTTCTACAAATAAATACAAGCGCCATGTATTCCCTCTGACATGAACATCACATTTAAGTCGTTGAAGCAGAAATCAGGCATGATGTAGCATGAGTAGCATGTATGTCTGTAAGTAGCATAACTTAGCATAGCAATGAATGTTGGATATCTACTAGAATTACGCATCTGTGACCTTTTACAAAACACTGGAAAGAGGTATTAAAGTAAATCTATCTGCAAACATGGGTGTGACACTTCAGGTAGGTATTAGACTTGTGCTCGGCAGGCAAAATTTATTCAGATAGAATTTTTGTTTCATTTTTTCCATGTTCGTTTTCAGGCAAGAAATGTAATTTTTTGAAAACAGGACACTCTTGTAGGGTTACCGTAACCACGGGTGGTTGTATAACAAGCCAGGGTCAGGATGCCAGAGGTCACGGGTGGCCGTATGACAAGCCAGGTCAGGTCACAGAACAAATCAGGTACACAGAAAATGCTCGGAAGAATGCTGTGAAGCAGGAACATCCACAAGGGAGCCACAATACAACTGAGCACAGGCATAAGGGTGAGGCAGCATTAAATAACCCAGGGGAGGGGGCGGTCCTGAGCGTCAGGAACGTAACTGCGTCTTCCGTCGTCATAGAGACGCTCCAGAATCCAAGAGGTAGTCTGCCTTATAAATATTCATTAGGCTGCGTCGGTTATGCCGTCCCTGCCATGGAGAAGAAGAGGCTACCGGCAGGGAATCCCAGAATGTAATTTGTGACTTGAAAGATAACACTGGGCAAGTGATTTGCCACACGTTTAGGGCTAAGAATTATATGCAGCAGTCTCAGATGATAAAGAAAAGGGTATATAACTATTTAGACAGGCCAAATCTCCTAAATTATCCAATGCAGACAGGGAGTGGTTAAATGCACCAATAACAGATCTAGAAGGAAAGTTATGTATTCAGGGACTGGGACATGGGAAGACCCCTGGTCCTGATGGACACCACGGAGAATCCTACAACTTTGCATATTGGGCATTTTTTCCAAACTATACAACGTTATCTTGCATGGTCATACCAACATGACCTCTCTTACACTACCATTCTGATACCTAAACCAAATAAGGATCCTATGGTGGTGGGCTTCATATAGACCTATTATTTAACTCAATCAAGATGTAAAGATATTTACAAAAATTTTAACAGACAGGGTTCATATAAAAAGATATAGCCTGGTGGTGGGATCTGGACTGCAATCACAGCCATTCTTAAAACAAGGAGGTAAACATGACAGTGGTTAATCTAGATGCTGAAAAGACTGTGTTGCGTGGCCACAACTGCTGAAATTCTTTGAGGAATGCTTAATGGATCTCAAGGGGGGGGGTGAAAGAATGGTTACATCATATGCCACACTTACAAGTGGAGGACATCTATTCTGCCAATACAGCCAGTACCAAATGCATTGCAGCAGAAATTTACAGATATGGCAACTAAAATTATACACTATGCTTACTTTTGCCAAATTCGTCTTCATCAAATGGGATTCATGGCAGAAGTCTGGTGTCTTAAGTGTGGGGACGAAGGTGCATACTTGTTTCACTGCTTTTGGGAATGTCAGTAATTGGGAGCATTTTGGCACCGACTAGGGAATTCTGTTTTCAAATGGAAATGGAACCTACTGTCACTGGGGCCTTTGGTGGGGACTAATGGCTAGCCTCCTGTCTGCTGGCCTGCTGGCCCTGACATTAGAAGGGGTTCTGTTCTTTGGGAAGTAGGTACAGGAGGCCCCTTTCTACTGCTTTTCCCTGGAACATGTTTTACCACATTTCCCACTCAGAGACTCTGAACTGCAATTCTGGACATCCTGGTGTAAGAATTGTGTTGTGTGAAGAAATGTGTATTAGGGTGTTAGGTGTTATTACTTTCCTGCCATCCACTGTTTTTTTTGTAATGTCAGGATATATGTTTGTGTTTGATTAACTCGTATCCTCTACTGATGTGTATATAATTACCAAATGCACAGCAGGTATGTATGTAATTAGGTATGTCTCATGATATTCTGTCCCTCCCTGCAGCATGTGATTTAATTACTTTCTTCAGACATGGTAATTATATCTTGTAATATTTGCCCTGCCCCTTTTCTTACTTTAAGCAGTTCCTGTTTTACCTCAATACGAGTTCTGTCTTGTTGTTGGGGTAAGCCTTGGTGATGTCCTTGTCAGGACAACAAAGCACTGTATTGCTATGTTACACTGCCACTGAGGTTCCTGAGAGGCTGTATTTCCTGCTGTCTTCAACGCCATTTTCACCTGATGATCCAAGTCTTGTATTCCTGGTGACTGTGGGCAGAAGGAAGCAACATCTGGTGGGTGTACTCAGTCGGGGGACAGGTCGTTCCCATTATGAGCCTGCTTCTACAGAACAGTTGGCTGTATTAAAGGTAGTAGGAAAGGATTACGGGGGTAACAAGATAACTCTTAGGACATATATGGTGACAGCTAGGAAATCGGTATTTCATCAGTGGGTTCAGGAGACACCACTGACATTAGACCTCTTGAAATCAAAATGTATGTATTTATTTAAGATGGATTGGCTGGAGGCCGAAGGCTAGATAAGGAAAAAACTAAGTCTAGTCGGAGTTTATAGACCAGCTCCCTGACAAGCTTAAAACAAAAATCAATAACATGTTTCGTACACGGAATGGTATTGCCTGCAAGCAGTAATAATGGATAACAACCCAATGAGGCAAGGATCATGCACATACACATAATATATGGTCAGGAGACATAAAACACGATACAACGGTACAACAGAACAAATGACAGGAGACACTGAGTTAATAAGACTGACAAGGTATGATCTTTATCAAGGTTTTATTTTTCTTTAGGTTTTGTTGAGTTTAATATATTGAATGATCTATCTCTGAAGATATTGGCTAAAAGGAGGCACAGAGAACCGGCCTTGGTGTCTGCTCCCATTTTTGATTTGAAGAAGATCTGCAAATGGAAGGAAAAGGACAATACATGTTTTTGGACTTTTGAATAACTTGTAGTCCAAGTGCTTGCTTGGAAATATAGCTGCGGTTGCCTCTTTCCAAGTGGAGAGATAAGAGCTACACTGGACTATACCCTGACATCCAACTATTCATCTGGTAATTTGTATCAACCATCTCTCTCTCTCATCTCAGGTATGGTTAAATCATTGCATTTGATCCAACCCCTCATCTCCTGCTGCAACCCCTTGTTTTCACCTGATGGTCCTGGTGTGTCTGTTGGTGTAAGGATCACTAGGGGGCGCTCGTGTATATCAGTTGCAAAAAAATTAGAAAAAAATAGAAAAAAAATGATTGTGTAGTATTATGTACAAATCTTCGTATTATATAGCTATATAATGCACTCACAGTGTTTATATGTATTCAGGCCTCATAAACATCCCCTCCTCCAGGTGGATATGCAATATATATATGTGAAAAAAGCAGAAGACAGGGGACTCCAATGGTGTTGTATTAAACGAATCTTGTAGTACGCAAACGTAGTAAGACACTTACACTTTTTGAAGGGGTGTAATAAAAAGTGTAAGTGTCTTTCTACGTTTGCGTACTACAAGATTCGTTTGATACAACACCATTGGAGTCCCCTGTCTTCGGCTTTTTTCACATATATATATTGCATATCCACCTGGAGGAGGGGATGTTTATGAGGCCTGAATACATATAAACACTGTGAGCGCATTATATAGCTATATAATACGAAGATTTGTACATAATACTACACAATCATTTTTTTTCTATTTTTTTCTAATTTTTTTGCAACTGATATACACGAGCGCCCCCTAGTGATCCTTGTTCTAATTTAAAACACCCGGAGAGTGTTGTGTACGGGTTGCAGCTGGGTATACGTTGAAGCATCAGAAAAGGAAAGTATATTGATTATTATTTTTTCTCTATACACCCAAATTCACACTGGTTTCACACCTTTTTTCTTTACATGTGTCTGTTGGTGTGGCAGAGCCTGTCCTGGTGTGTGTGTGTGTGTTTGGTTGTTGGTGTGGCAGAGCCTATCCTGGTGTGTGTGTTTGGGTGTTGGTGTGGCAGAGCCTGTCCTGGTGTGAGTGTGTTTGGGTGTTGGTGTGGCAAAGCCTGTCCTGGTGTTTTGGTGTTGGAGTCCTGATGTGTGTGTTTAGTCATCTGTTTCCTGGCAGTTTACTTACTGTAGGAATGAATAGAACTATTTAATTTTTACTTATTCATAGATAAAATACCCTTCTGAATTTGTAGTCACTTTAGAGAACAAAACTTTCTAGGCCCAGAAATCGGTTAGAGGAAAAGTGAAGGTTTTGTGTTATTTACTCTATTTCAATCTGCATAGTCTATTGAAAATGATTAGTGGCACTAAATTGTGACAAAATGTGAGAAATAATGTATATATCATACAATCACTTCATAAACATATACCAAATACACTGCATATATATAGTTTGAATAAAATATGTTATAAAATAGTTTTTTACCCTTTATCAATTTAAAAAACAAAATGCCCCTGGATTTCATTTTAAAAATCTGGTCACCTTAGTGTAAGTTATATCTGGGGCAATGTGGCAAGCCTGAGGGCAGATGTGCATAACTGGAGGACAGGTTGGCAAATAAAAGGAAAAAGAAACACATTTTTGTCAATCATAGTTTTTATTCAAAAATATTTACTAATAAAACTTTTTTCTTATAATGTAGTCTTATATTCAAGCTTGTTCTTTTTTTAAAATGAATATTCAAATTTTAGGGGGATCATCTTATAATCGTGGTTGATCGAGTAAATGCGATATATATATATATATATATATATATATATATATACACACACACTCAATGGCCACTTTATTAGGTACACCTATTTTGTTAACACAAATAGCTAATCAGCCAATCCAATGGCAGCAATTTAGGCATGCATTTAGGTTCTAACCGAGCATCAGAATGGGGAAAAAGGGGATTTAAGTGACTTTGAACGTGGCATGGTTGTTGATGCCAGACGGGCTGGTCTGAGTATTTCAGAAACTGTTGATCTACTGGGATTTTCATGCACAACCATCTCTAGGGTTTACTGAGAATAGTCCAAAAAAAGAGAAAATAACCACTTGTTACAACCAAGGTATGAAGAATACCATCTCTGAAAGCACAGCACATCGAACCTTGAAGCAGATGGGCTACAGCAGCAAAAGACCACACCGGGTGCCACTCCTGTCAGCCAAGAACAGGAAACTGAGGCTACAATTCGCACGGGCTTACCAAAATTGGACAATAAAAGACTGGAATAATGTTGCTAGGACAATAAGTTCACGTACTTCAATGGCCTCCACAGTCCCCAGATCTCAATCCATTAGAGCACCTTTGGGATGTAGTGGAATGGGAGATTCGCATCATGGATAATGGTAATAGCAAGGGATACCTAATAAAGTGGCCAGTGAGTGTGTGTATCTATCTATCTATCTATCTATCTATCTATATTTATATGCCTGTGTGTGTAATCTCAATCGTTTTATAGTGTGTCCGTGAATGGCAGAAATAAAATATGATCAGTTGCATCATATATATATCCTACTCAGTTTTCTGCATTATATTCCTGTATCAAAGCAGTTCACTCAATAGAGACTTAATCCTTACAAACACCATCGTTTAGGCTCCAATTCAAGTGCATCATATCATGCTCCTCACATGTGACATAGTGGGAGATGCTGTGAAAGGATAACTCATTTACCGAAATAAAATATGTCATACATGACATCTCATTTCACTTAAACCTATGTCCCAGTGGTGAAATGCTTTATCTACTAAGGCATCCAGCATTTAAGCTCAGTTGGTCACATCCATCTTCTTAGGCCCTCCTCATATTAGCATTGATCTCCAGTGGAAATAATGCACACGATGGTGTTATTATATAGTCTGTTGCAATTTCTGTTCCAGTGATTGAGTGCATACATAGGTTTTTAGAAACATGGCCACTCTAACTTATTTTGTCAATATCATGGCACTTTTCCAAATTATGGATCAATATCATCTGATCCTCATATGTTAAAATCAAAATGAAGTTGATTCTTTCGTATCAACAATGTGATTTTACCTTGGGACGACATATTTGAAGGGAGAATTTTTCAGTGGAAAAGTTATTAGAAATAGAGAGTAGGTTGAATTTTAATACATTCATTACAAAAAAAAGATTCAGAGCTTTTGCATTGTTATAAGGTATCCACCACATCCAAAACAGTAAATGGTTCCTTTCAATGATATATTAGTTTATTGAATAAAATAAAGACATTATATAGGACATATGGAATAAGCATGTATTGCCATTTAGGGATGAGTGAAATTCTCCCCAAAAAAGAAGAAAAACACCTCTTATTGGCATAGCCACAAAAAAGATCTCAATATTTGACTGGTAAAACATATGTAAACTCTAATTCAATAAATCAATGTGTCACTGTTTAAAAAATCTATTTTTGGACATAGCCTTTGTATTAAAAGTTTCATCTGCCTCCTAGGAGGGCAGGTCAAGCAGAGGATGACTCTGTTTAGCCATAAGATTATCCTTGTTGACCTTTCCAAGAAACCCATTGTACAAAACAAGTGGGTGTGTTGTTTTAATGTAACAGTGCTACACTATGAATGGCTAGGTACAACATCTTTTATGCATTTATAAATGAGGGTAATAACCTCAGTAATTTGGTTTCTAGCAGGTTTGCTAATAGTATTTCAAGGCATAATTCTTTGTGATATATATATATATATATATATATACACACCCATATTTCCCCATGTATAAGACGCATTTCGAAAAATCTGGGGTCTAAAAACTAGGTGCGTCTTATACAGTGATTGTAGATCCCAGTCCCCCCTGCAGTCACACTGACAATTGGCCCCGCCTCTTTCTGATTAACAGTCCCTCCCTCACACTCATGATTGGCCCCACCCCTTTCCTTATAGCAGCCACATGGCTAAGAAACTCATCTAACAGTAAGCAAAAATTTTATATTTGGGCTGCTGAAAGTTAGGGGAGGTGGGGGTTAATTTAGGGGCAGTTATGGTTAATGGGGTCTTTAGGGTTAATTTAGGGGCAGTTATGGTTAATGGGGTCTTCATGGTTAATTTAGGGGCAGTTATGGTTAATGGGGTCTTCAGGGTTAATTTAGGGCAGTTATGGTTTAATGGGGTCTTTAGGGTTAATTTAGGGGCAGTTATGGTTAATGGGGTCTTTAGGGTTAATTTAGGGGCAGTTATGGTTGATGGGGTCTTTAGGGTTAATTTAGGGGCAGTTAATGGATGGGAGTGATGAGGATGAGTATGAATTTTATGATAAATACAACTTGAGTTCAGTAAATATGTAATACATTTTTTTCAAATTTTGGGCTCCAAAATGTCTTATACATGGGAGCATCTTATACATGGGGAAATACAGTATATATATATATATATATATATATATATATATATATATATATATATATATATATTTAGTAAAAAGTAAGGTCCTGACTAATACCTACAGTGGAAATGTAACTATGTGAGCAGCTATTTTGGGAGCTTGGATATAAGGCACACCTTAATAGAGTGCCTTACCCCTCTGTCAAATCTTTATCCTTTTTGGTTACAGTTTTATATGTAATGAGTCGAAAGAGATCCGGTTTCTTTCCCATTTCAGAAACATACCTGGTCCATCAAGTAATGTTTTTGGCTTAAATCTCAGACCAGGGATCTGTAACTAAAGAGATAGTGGACTTATTTTTTTTGTTTACCCAGATTGTGTTTCAATAGGGATTATTAATTCTAATTCACATACTGCAAAACAAATAACCCGTTTTTTGCTAACTTTATGTTTTTTTTGTCATCAGTTCAAAAAAAACTCTGTTGGATGCATTAGATAAACTATTTTTTTTTCCTAGCCTCCAACAGCCTCCCTGTGCCAGGGCCCCCTTGTGAATTACATAAATCAAGCAAGTAAGATGCTGGGGGCATAAATACACATAGTGCTGGTTGAGGGCGAAACCAGAGCCTGTCCTGGTGTGTACGTCTGGGTGTTAGCAGAGCCTGTCCTGGTGCGGGTGTCGGTGTGGCAAAGCCTGTCCTGGTGTGTGTGTCTGGGTGTCTGTGTGGGACAGAGCCTGTCCTGGTATGTGTGTTTGGCTGTCGGTGTGGCAAAGCCTGTCCTGGTGTGTGTGTTTCTGGGTGTCGGTGTGGCAGACCCTGTCCCGGTGTGTGTGTTTGGGTGCCAGTGTGGTAGAGCCTGTCCTGGTGTGTGTATTCAGTCAACTGTTTCCTGGCACTTTACTTACTGGAGACTTTTTAATTTTTACTTATCCAGAGATAAAAAAAACACCCTCCTGAATTTGTCACTTCAGAGGACAAAACAAATCTCATGGACAAAATGTGAGAAATAATGTATACATCATACAAACACTTCATAAACATATACCAAATACACTGCATATATAGTTTGAATAATATATGCTTATAAAATAGTTTTTTACCCTGTGCCATTCCCGGCCTCTGTCACAGCGGCCTGATGTCGTCCAGGTAAGCGGGCTCCCTGGGCTCCATTACACATGATAACAAGATTATGAGTGTTATTTACTTCACCTGTCAGTGGTCATAATGTTATGGCTGATCAGTGTATACTACAAAGAAAGTAAAAAGTGGAAGGCTTGGAACTATGTGACATTACAATCTGTCTCTTCATGCAGAGAATGAGCAGAAACTGATATCACCTAAATCCATACAACTGTTTTATAATAATATATTTCAGTTCTATGTGACTATAAAAATGGGTGTGAAAATTAACAAAATAAATTATTAAAAAAGTGAAAAAATAAAAAAACGAAAAGTGGTGCACACATATGTATTCACCCCCTTTGCTATAAAGACCCTAAATAAAGATCTGGGGCAACCAATTACCTCCAGAAGTCACATAATTAAAGTCCGACTGTGTGCAATCTAAGTATCACATGATCTGGCACATGATCTCAATATTATACAATTGTTCTGAAAAGACCCCAGAGTAGCAAAACTACTGAGCAAGGGCCACCACCAACCAAGAGGTACTATGAAGACTAAGGAGCTCTCCAAACCAAGTACAGATCACGGTTGGGTTATAAATAAAATAACCAAAACTTTAACGGAGCACCATTAACCCCTTCAATCCCAGGGGTTTTTGGTACCTCAAAGCCCGGAGCAATTTTGCCATTTTTGGGGTATGTTGGTTTAGTGATTATTCTCCTTTCCTGTGAATAGTGTACCCATGTAAACTATATATTGTTTTTTCAAGGAGAGATAGAGCTTTCGTTTGATACGATAGTTGGATAATTAGCTGAAAATTTAGAATGAGAAATTTAGTAAAAACTAGCGAAGATTAGAGAAATAAACTAATTTTTTTTTACATTTTCCCTCTGAATCCTCACAAAATTAGTGATGGAAAATCCCCTCCAATTATCAGTTCAGGTGTCCTGATTTCAGAAATACCTAATTTATATAGATTTTCCAGACTTTCCCAGCACCAGGGAGCATACTATTAGGTGTACAATTTTGTATAATTTTTATGCCTATGGCTTAACGGGTTTGGGGGTTGTGAACGGGGGGCAGGAGGGTTATACTGGCTAGATGTTATGCTAGGGCAATGGGATGTAAGGTTTTTTTTTAAAATTCTTTTATTATCTTTTTTTATATATATATTTTTTTTATTTTAATTTTTTTTACATTTTTTTGTATTTTTTATATATATTTTTTTACACAGTAATGGCTAGAGGTCTTCCTAGGGACCTCCTGAACATGCCAGTGATGTCGCTGTGAAGCTCACATTATAATTTTTTTAGTATTATTTATATTATTATTTTAATGATTTATTTAATATGATTTTTAAATGACTAACCGTTTTTTTTTTCCAGCTTTTCTGTTACAGGACGGGAGGGGGAGTGAGAGAGATGGTTTCTCACTCCCCTCCCCGCGATCCCCCTGCACCGATCACACTGTGATCTCTATGCAGGTCCTCACAGACCTGCATAGAGATCGCAGCGTCTCTGTGCCTCATCGGAGGGCAGGATATCCCCGCAGGGGATATCCTGTCCTCCGATGACCTTCCGGGTTACATCAGCAGTGACGCAACCCAGAAGGGAATGCCCGATCGCGCATTTGAAACTGCGCGATCAGGCAGTTTACCTGTAACAGCTTACCGGCTTTCATGCCGGAAGCTGTTACAGGCGATCGGACAGCAGAAAGCGGGCAAAGCCGGCTTCTGCTGTCAGTGGGGAGTCCAGGCTGTCAAACGACAGCCTGGTCTCCCGTGCAGCGGCAGGGATGTGTCCCTGATGCTGCACGAAGTGCTGGACTTACCGGGACGTCCATAGGGGTTTCTTAGTGGGCGTTTTTTGGACGTCCCGGTACATCTATAGGGGATTGAAGGGGTTAAATCCATTATAAACAAATGGAAAGAATATGGCATCACAACAAACCTGCCAAGACAGGGCTGCCCACCCAAACGCACGGACCAGGCAAGGAGGGCATTAACCCGAGAGGCAATAAAGAGACCAAAGATAACTCTAAGGAGCTGCAAAGCTCCACAGCCGAGATTGGACTATATGTCTATAGGACCACTTTAAGATGTACACTCAGAGCTGGGATTTCTGGAAGAGTGGCCAGAAAAAAAGCTTAAAAGGAAAATTGCTTTAAGAAAAAAAAAAGCAAACACGTTTGCTGTTTGCCAAAAGGCATGTGGGAGACTCCCCAAACATATGGAAGAAGATACTCTAGTCAGATGAGACAAAAATTAGGCATTTTGGCCATCAGGGAAACGCTATGTCAGGTGCAAACCCAACACCTCTCATCACCCTTAGAACATCATTCCCACAGTCAAGCATGGCTGCACCATGCTGTGGGGATGTTTTCATTGGCAGGGACTGAAACTGGTCAGGACTGAAAGAATGACGGCTGGTGCTAAATACAGGGGAATTCTTGAGAGAAACCTGTTTCAGTCTCCCAGAGATTTGAGACTGGGACGGAGGTTCACCTTCCCGCAAAATAATTACCCTAAGCATATTCCTAAAGCAGCACTTAAGTGGTTTAAGAGGATACATTTAAATGTATTAGAATGGCCTAGTCAAAAACCAGACCCCAATCCAATTGAGAATCTGTGGTATGTCTTAAAGATTGATGAACACCAGCAGAATCCATCCAACTTGAAGGAGCTGGAACAGTTTTGCCTTGAAGAATGGGTAAAAATCCCAGTAGCTAGATGTGTCAAGCTTATAGAGATGTACTCCAAGAGACTTGCAGCAGTACAGAGTATTGACTTGGTGGGGGTAAATAGTTATGCTTGTTTGTTTCATAATACATTTTTTTGCATATTCAAAGTGGTAGGCATGTTGTGTAAATCAAATGATACAAATCCATTTTGATTCTATGTTGTAATGCAACAAAATTAGAAAAATGCCAAAGAGAGTAAATAGTTTTGCAAGGTGATGTATTTCTGATCCATTTGAATGGCCAAAATGTGCTTTTCTTTCAAAAACAAGGACATTTCAAAGTGACTCCAAACGATTGTGTATGTGTGTATGTATATATTTGCCTACACTTCATATACTAAAAACTAAAGAAAAGGAAATACAGATTGTTTTCTTATAAACTACTTGTTGATAGGTGCAAATCTGCAAGAAAAAGACTGTGTAGAAGGGACATTGTGAAGAGGTCATAACCCTGTCCAGTCTTCTTGTGAAGAGTTTGTATAATGAGGAAAAAGAAACATGGCCTTGGGCTAATTTGTAGTGGCATTTCCTGCTGTCTCCTTTTCCAATGAATCTCTGTTTCATCTTTAGCCTTATCACTTCTATAGTCATGTGTCTTTCTGCATGGACGCCCCTATCTTCACCCCCATCACCAAATTCTGATGCTAATGGAAACTTCATTAATGCCATTAATCCATTGAGCAGAACAAGTCAAAAACTTTCAAGACTCACTACAAAATCCACATCTACCCTCAGGGCCAGAGACCAGGGTTGAATTCTGAATTCAGCACATTCTTTCGTTCTTTTTTCAATATAACTTTAAAGGATTTCCTTAACTTCCTTTCTAATCTTTATGCTCATGCGCTCTCTCTTAATTTCAGTAACAGTTATTATTTTGAGAATGGCTCTCAACATGACTCATGCCCATCATCAGATGTATGGCAGTGCAAACAGGCCATAATAAAGGTAGTGTCACAGATAAACTTGTTTTGCCTAAGATATAAACACAAAATATGTTTTACAACATTCAGTATCACTGTCATTCTAATTTATATATGTAAAGAAGCATGAGTAATAACGCACATAGGTACCACTAATGCTTTTATTATTATTAACTTGGGTTTTAGATTTAACTGCTTTTATGGCTAAAACCAGAACTTCTTCCGTAGTCGCATTTCACTTGTCTGTGTACTAGTAGTAAGTACAAATAAAAGTTGATTGTGTAATGATTTAGTAGTTATCTGCTTTGGCATTCTTGAGATGGAAAAAATCTTTTAACTCTTTATAGATTATTTTTTTTTGTTAATATAACTCCAGTCCTGTTTTCCTATACATCGATCTTCATGATACATTATTTGCGCTTACAAACTGTGGACTTTTAGAATGACAGATGTCTTGGTATGTATGATTAATAATACACAGATTAATGTTTTGTATCAAGAACCCCATTTTACAGGTAATATAATCCTTAGCACAATTTAGTCCTGACCAATAGGCTTTTCCTTGGTTACATTACATAAGGTTACTCTGTAGCAGTGTAAATATATTATCCTCTGCTTTAAGCAAAGCTAGAATATTTTTAAGATGAGTAAAACATTATGATTGTAGATCCACTAGGTATATTTAAGATATTGCATAGATATACACAAATGAAGTATAATATTGCATTTTAATATAACAATACACCAGCAAGATGAAAAAACAGTCTAGTAGAAAAAAATCTCTATGACTCAAACTGCCTCGTCCTATTTGTGCTTTTTAAAATATAGTTACTATTTTGTTTATTTTGCAAAATCTTATATTTTCCATGAGTATAACTGACTACATTAACACGTACCTTATAAATATGTCCACTTTCTTTAGTTACATTGATGCAGCCCAAAATGTTATGCAAGCAGCATATTTGATTCCCTCTGTGCTAGCCAGCTGTAGATGCTTTTAATCTGTCATTAAAAAAAGAGAGAAGAGATTTAGAAATGTTTTTTGTTTTGCCTATCTAATAAATACACATATGTTAATATAATATATGAATTGCTATATTTGCCCATTAAATAGAATTTGTACGTGTATAGCCTTTGTTAAAATACATTTATAACAGTAACTGCTCAGTTAGTGCTAGGAAAAAATAGTAACTTTTTTTTGTTTCCATTAGACTATAACAGTCACATTATGTATCAAAAGTGTTGGATTTAAATGTGATGTCAAAACCTTCAGAGCATAAAAATCCCTTTCAATAAAGAAGGATAGAATAGTACAGCTTGCGAAGGGGGCGGAGCTAGCCGCGGGACAAGATGGTCGTGTAGTCTCACTGCTCTCCCGACAAGCCCTACATAAGCGACTGTTTTAGCACCTTCTTTTGCCCTTCTCTTCCCCACGTCTCGGTCAAGTACCGCAGCATGCCAGGGGGCACTCGCAAATCTCTGAAAAAGTCGTCAGTACCGGATATTTTTCACAGAAAACCGACTTCGCCTGCACTTCCCGCGCTCTCTCCATCTGCGCCTTCGGGCCTACTGGACGACATGGCTGCGGAGACGGCCTGCTCCAAGCAGGATATTGCGGACATTAAACATCTAGTTCTCACGGTCAAACAAGATATCATCGACCAAATACGGTCTGAGCTGAAAGATCTGCGGAAAGATATCTCTGATATCGGCCACCGCACGGATGCCCTCGAACGCACACATTCATCCGTCCTGAAGGAACAACACGTGCTGAGATCCGACATTGCCTCTTTACAGCAGGAGTTACAGCTCCTACACGACGCCCAAGAGGATCTTGAAAATCGATCTCGCCGTGAGAATATCCGCGTTCGAGGAGTTCCAGAGACTTACCTGAACGTTGACGAGGTACTGGCCGTCCTCTTCCAGCAACTCCTCCCTGGCACGCCGATGGAACAGATAGCAATTGAGCGAGCTCATAGGGCTCTGCGCCCCAAGCCACTCAACCCGGATAAACCGAGGGACATTATAGTGAAACTTCGAGAATATCCCATCAAAGAGGCCCTCATGAAGGGAGCGAGATCGGCCTCTCCTCGCCTCGGGAATTTGGAGATACAGTTCTTTTCAGACCTGTCACCTAAAACTTTACTGCGCCGCAGAGACTTCAAGCCTCTAACTGACCACCTTCGCACCCAGGGAGTTTCCTACAGATGGAGGTTTCCATTCGCTCTCCAGGCTACACATGCTGGTAGGAGCATCACTATCAGGTCGTTAACTGCTGCCGACACACTGCTGCGAGAATTGGACTTGCCACCTCTACCTCTTGGTCGTCGGACGCAGCGACGGGAGGCGCCCCTTACCAACCCGGAGGCATGGACGGACCCTTCCGCATCTTCCACTGCACGAGCCGCTCCTGCCGCTGAATCTGGAGTCGCCGCGACCTGATTTGGTTTGTTCCATCAGTTCCTCACCGTTTGCTGCCGTCTGGACTTTTGTAACCCAGCTCTCTCCGTTTACCAGCCGGTTTGACCTCCTCGTCGCCGTTGGACTTTGTTGTCTCCACCTGGAGGGACTTTCTCCTGCTGTTTCGGCGCTGAGTGTGGCTCGGGGCAGCTAAGTATTTGTTTGCACTCTACACATCCAATGTTTTCTTTTTTGTTATTAACACATGGTTTCATTTTGTTTACCACACGTTTTGTCCCGTGCTACTGTTTTGTTGTGCTGTCTAAGTGCCATTTATTACCGGGAGGTACACTTTTTCACGGTACACTGATTGTCGCTAGGCAGAGGAGGTTATAGCTCTACCTTCTCCTTGCTTGGGCTGTTGGGAGGCCGTTGACTCCCTGCGGTTAGTTACTTACCCTTATAGACCTGTGTGGTCATCCTATTGCCTGTCAGTTGCTTGCCCTGACACTTAGTTGGGGCTAGGCGACACCCGTTGCCAGGTGATAGCCTTGTTACCCATATGTTGTTTTTTTGCCTTTTGTTCTTCTCTTCTCTCTCCTCTATTCTGTTCTCTTCTCTCTCTGCTACTTACCTTTCCCTGTCTTGCCTCTCTCTTGGGGTGGTGATGGCGTCCCCTCCTGTGGCCACCGAACACAGTCACTCGGGCTCTGTCCGGTCAGCGTCTCATCCTCCTCCCTGATGCCAAGACAGTTTAAGATTATCTCTCACAATGTCAGGGGGCTCAACACTCCGCATAAACGGCGGTTGGCGTTCCGCTACTACCAGCACCATCATTGCGATATCATTATGCTTCAGGAAACACATCTCCGTAAATCTTATATCCCGTCGTTCTGGCACAAGTCATTTGGGACGCACTACCATGCGACGCACCCGAGACAAAAAAAGAATGGCGTTAGTATTTTTCTGAGAACCTCTCTAGGATTCCAGCTCGCTGAGACTTTAACAGATAAATGGGGTCGATTCCTTGTATTGATAGGGACCCTCTGCAATCACCCTACGGTGCTTTTGAATGTCTACGCGCCTTCCGCAAGTGATGCCTCCTTTTACAACCGACTGTCGGATATCTTATTGCCTTATCGCTCACATCGCATAATTGTGGGGGGTGACTTCAATTCAATATGGGACCCGTTTTTGGACAGGAAGGGCCCTCCCATCACGCAATCTGCTTCGCCCAACACGAAACACCTTCGAGATTTTGCCCTCACATCAGCCCTGGTGGATGCTTGGAGATTGCTTCACCCTAAAATGCTCGACTTTTCTTTTTTTTCCAATCCGCACAAATCGTATTCCCGCATTGATTTTATTTTTTTGAGTCAGAACATGGTTTCCTCGGGCATGTCTTCCTCAATTCACCCCATCACATGGTCCGACCACGGAGCGGTGGAATGCGTGATTATCTTTTCTGACGCCGCCTCTACTCGTCGCTCTTGGAGGTTGGATGAATTCTTACTGTCCGATCCCTCTGCGGTGGAGGAAATTCAAAGAGACCTTCGGGAATATTTTCGGTTTAATGAAACTCCCGGAGTAGACCCGTCTCTGATTTGGTCGGCGCATAAGGCTTTCATACGAGGCTCCTTCCTCAAGCTGGCAGCGAGACGTAAGCGTGCACGTCAACTCGAATTGCAGTCGCTCACTGACAAGTTATCCCGTCTGGAAGCCCATCATAAACAGACCTTGTGTGCCTCGACCCTTCGGGACATTATTCAGGTGCGAGGGGAGCTGAACTTACTCCATAGCAAAGCGGTACTTCACTCCCTCAATCTCACGAAGCAAACCTTTTTTGAGAAAGCGAATAAACCGAGCACGATGCTGGCAAGGCGCTTGCGCGCCCAGAGGAAGACTCAAAATATATCTAAAATTATTGACAGTCGCCAACGAATTTGGGTTAATCCGGTAGATATCGCGGAGCAATTTGCTACTTTCTACAAGTCTCTCTATGATGGCAACAAAGCCCCCGTCAATAAGACTGGTCCTACTCATATCTCTGCATTTTTGGATTCAATTTCACTTCCGCGCCTGTCTGCGGACCACTCTACTATTTTAAGCAGATCTATCACGGAAGCTGAGCTCCTTCGCGCCCTCTCCTCTACCAAAGCCTCTAAGGCGCCGGGTCCTGACGGTTTGCCAGGTTCATATTACAAGAAGTTTTCACCGATCTTGAACTCTCGACTGCTCACCCTTTTCAATGGCTTTATGGATGGGCGGCCAATACCCAAGGAGATGCTCAATGCCAGGATCATTGTGCTCCATAAAGAGGGGAAAGATCCGGCGAACTGCGGGAGCTATCGCCCTATATCGCTTATAAACGCCGACACCAAGCTCTATGCGAAAATTTTGGCGACAAGAATGAGCTCCATTATCTCACCTCTAATCCACCCAGATCAGGTCGGCTTTATACCTCACAGGGAGGCACCGGACAACATCAGGCGAACGTTGGATCTGATTGAGGTGGCGGTTTCGACTAAACAGCCGATGATGCTCCTGGCGTTGGACGCCGAGAAGGCGTTCGACCGAGTCGACTGGCATTATATGTGGGAAGTGTTGCGGTTGTTTGGCTTTGACGGTCGCTTCCTTAGGGGTATTCAAGCATTGTATGACTCCCCGATGGCGACGATTGCTCTCATGGGCTACGAGTCGCTGCCGTTTAATGTGCTTAACGGCACTAGACAAGGCTGCCCGCTGTCGCCTCTCCTGTTCGCTCTCTGCCTCGAGCCACTGGCCATTGCGATTCGGTCTAATCCAGATGTCACAGGAGTGCAGCTTCAGGAACGCCATTACAAACTCAGTCTGTTCGCCGACGATGTCCTTCTTACCGTCACCAACCCTCTCGTCTCCCTTCCAAATTTGTACTCAGTCCTTCACTCCTTCTCCGCAGTTTCGGGCTACAAAGTGAATGACTCTAAGTGTGAGGCTTTAAATGTTAACCTAGACGACCAAGTATTGAACTCTATCACCACCCGCTTTAAGTTTACTTGGAGGCCTGATTCACTCACCTACTTGGGTGTCAAAATCACCAACTCGCCTTTGTCCATGTACCACGCTAATTATACGCCGATGTTGGCTTCACTACGTGCGGAAATCGTCCAATGGGCCAACTATTCCATCTCTTGGCTCGGGAAAATATATGCAGTCAAAATGAACATTCTCCCCAAGCTCCTGTACTTATTTCGCACTTTACCTATTCCTATTCGCAGATCTGAATTGGATTCCTTCCAAGCATTTGTGTTGCGCTTTATATGGAACTTTAAACGTGCCAGAATTAACAGACGTACGATGTACATGCCCAAACATAAGGGGGGCCTCGGTACCCCTAACTTTTACCTTTATTATTTGGCGGCTAGGATCTCGCAGCTGGAATCGTGGTCCCTTCCGGAAGGCACTCTCCCGTGGGTCGACATCGAACGCAGTTTTGTCTCTCATCGTCAACTACAACATCTACTGTGGGTCGATGTCTCAGCTTTACCTACCGCTTTCTCGTTAGTGTCGATGAAGACCTCTCTCGCCATCTGGAGGTCATGCCGTTTTACTTACCAACTCACGAGTGCTACCTCCCCCTTGACTCCTTTGTTTTATAATCCGGCATTCCCGGCGGGACTGCATCCGCGGAGCTTCGGGTGGTGGCTGGAGAAGGGAATTGTGAGATTAGGCCAATTGGTCCATCAGCAGGCTGTCCACTCGTTTGCATTGCTTCGCGAGACACTACAGATTCCACCCTCGGAGATGTTCCGCTATCTTCAGATTAGACACTTTCTGCACTCCTGTTTATCGGCACACCGCTTGGCTGCGGCAACTCCATTTGAAAAGCGATTCCTAGCTGGTACACGTCTGAAGCACGCTATATCTACCATCTACGACCACTTCCTTGCGGCACGGTTTGGTGGGCCACCTTCATATAGACACAGATGGCACTTAGACTTAAACACGAACTATGCTAGCGAGGTGTGGGATGAGGCGGCCTCCACCATGCATAAACTTACTGCTTGTACGCTTGTGAAGGAACGACTCTACAAGGTGGTAGCTCATTGGTACCTTTCCCCATCGCGACTGTCCCGTATATTCCGATCCTCAGATAACACCTGCTTCAGGGGATGTGGTGTTCCGGGTACTTACCTGCATGCGTGGTGGTCCTGTCCGCCCATTCAACTGCTCTGGAGAGGCTCCTTTCACCAGCTTTCCCAGGCCTTGGGTCTCACCGTCGTCGGGACTCCGGAGGTCGCCTTATTGGTAATGGACGCCTCAGAGCCGAGTTTATCGCGTCATAATCACGATCTCATTCATCGCCTCTGCGCTACGGTTAAGCTAACGATTGCTAGGAAATGGAAGGGGAACCCACCTACTTTAACGGAAGTGCAATCCGCTCTGTGGGACCTCATTGTAATGGAACATTTGACTGCTAAATTGAGAAATAAGATGCCCTCCTTTGCCGCCGTCTGGGGACCATGGCTCGCTGTTCACACGGATATTACCGCCCAGTCGGCCCTGTTTTATCTCTAACCAGCCACATATCTCGTGGAAGTTGCCATCTCCTCTTCCTTCTCTTTTCTCCTCTTTTCTCTATTCATCTTCTAATTCTGGATCCTTCCCCTCTTTCCCTCCGTCTTTTTCTCTTTTTCTCTTTCTCTTCTTTTTCCCCTTTCTGGTATGGTATAAAACGAAAACCCGCTGGGGGGCTCGTCACTACTCCTTCCATGTTTGGGTTGCATTGTTTGAACTGACATTACTGCTGCTTATCATTCCTGTACCAACATCATTGTGGCAGTTTATTGTATTTGCTTCTGTGATTCTATATGTATTGCTGTGATGTTACATTGTTGTGATACTCATTTGTAACTCATTGTTTGTATCTCTGTGTGCACTGACGCGCCTCGCAGTGGCTAATAAAAACTGATTTAAAAAAAAAAAAAAAGAATAGTACAGCTTGCTTTGAAAATAACCAATTAAAGTTGTTTTAGCCATTCTTTCATTCTCTCAACTTATCTTCTCTGTAGATCCCTAATCTTTTAAAGATTGAGGGGGTAAGAATAAGAGGAACAAAGAACCCCCCTCTTGGCTGACTCTACCCTTTGCTGGGAGGTCTTAAAACAACAGGCCACTTTAAATTAATGAGTTATCAGCTGACAGATAGGAGATTCTCACTAATTAACATTTGTGTTCACACATTCTTTCTCCCTGAAAAAAAAAGCTGCCAAGTCACTAACTGTCAGAAAGCTTCACTTATAGAAACGTAGTAAGCATTGAAGGTTTGGAATGGATGTCCCTCAATAGAGCGAACAGACTAAGAGGCCAACTAAGAACATACGTCTCCAGCCTTGGCTGTCCATGGGGAACCAAGAACCTGGCTCCTCTCCCCATTGTGTGTACAGTAATTAGGAGGATCAAAATGCTTTTGGTGTCTACTGAAGTCTGTCAGGATAATTAGTGAGGATTTTGGGAGATGTTTCAGCAGTGATATTGGATTCTATGCTGAAGCATTTGTTTTATATACTACATTCTGTTTTATATACTATAGATAGATAGATAGATAGATAGATAGATAGATAGATAGATAGATAGATAGATAGATATAGATATATATAGATTCCAAAAATACATACACACCATATTGGCTCAATTATAGGCCGCATTACAGGCCTGTTAAAGAAATTTCTAGTATTTCGCCTGTATACTATAAGGCTTTTTTTCTTTGCTAAAAACAAGATATATGTTTTTTTGCTTGCATTCACACAAAGAGAAAACTACACCTAACCAACTGTTCTGCAAGATAAGGAGACTTGCTTGATATATTCAAATTCTAAAAATTCTAACTATTCTAAATGCTGACTTTGTGAATTGGGTGTTAACATGTTCAAACTATAAGAAGTCACTTCATTGTAATCTTTTTGAATAAATAATTCTCTCTCAATTTGGACCAGTTTTTTCACATTGATTTTTTTCCACAACAGGCCGCACCCATAAAGTTTGGTGCTATTTTAAAGAAAAAAGCATTTCTAGGGAAAGAAAATACACATTAGTGGAATAGTAAAACAGCATTTTATCTATTTAACAGGAACACTTGTATTTTAACTGTTTTGGTCTCTATTATGCAGTTAGTCAGCATAGGTTATATACCGTATTTGCTCAATTATAAGACAACCCTGATTATAAGATGACCCCCCAAAATCTGAATATTAATTAATGAAAAAAAAGAAAAAGCCTGAATATAAGACGACCCTATAGGAAAAAAGTTTTACCAGTAAATGTTAATTCATGTAAACTATGTGAACAATTTTTTTTTTTTATAAAAGCTATGATTGAGAAAAATATTTTGTTTTTATTTCCTTTTTTTTCAACCTGCCCCCCCCAGTTATGCACATCTGCCCCCAGGCTTGCCACTCTGCCCCAGAAATGCCTTATTCCCCCTATATGCCACTGTGCCCCATGATATGCCTTTTAACCCTCTATATGCCACTGTGACCCCCTATGTGCCACTCTGCCTCCAGAACTGGCCACTCTGGCATTTAGGGGGTTAAAAGGCATATTATGGGGCAGCGTGGCATGTAGGGAGGTATAAGACATTTCAGGAGGCAGAGTGGCTTATAGAGGGTTAAAAGGCATTTCTGGAGGCAGAGTGGCATTAAGGGGTTTAAAAGGCATTTCACAGAGCACTCTGCCTCCAGAAATGCCTTTTGCCCCCCCTTTTAACACCCCCCCTCCTCCAAACTTACCGGTGTTTCTGAGTCCCCGGTGCGTAGTTCGGGCAGCGTGTAGAGCTCTACGCGTTTTGTGGGGCGGCCGGGGAACTCTGACAGCCGGGGAAGGTCTGCGCGATGGACGCAGACAACCCCCGCTGCTACAGTGAGTAAAGTCTTCTGAAGTAGCATTCAACCGTGCAGCAAGAAACTGTGTGGTTTTGATATGCCACGGTTGGAGTTTCAATAGTCGGGGGTAACATTTAGTAATTGGAGCTATGCTGTCAAGGTGTGGCAACAGGTGCTAAACAATTTAGATAGGTGGCGGAAGTTCGAGTTATCCTGGTTGGGTAGAATTACAGTCATAAAAAATTATAGCCCTGCCAAAACTGTATGTATTTCGCACCATCCCGGTTCCACTACCCCATAATCATGTTGGGGATAAGTCAAGAATTTCAAGACAAGGGCTTTACACACCTAGGTTCAAGGGAGGGTTGGGGGCTCCTGATTTAGCAATGTATTACCGAGCTACTGTACTCTCGCAGGTGTTTCTATTTCACACAATGGAGGCACATCTGCAATGGGTAATTCAAAAAAATAGTTACCTTTTCCCACATTCTGTGTCACAATTGCTTTGGTTGCCCCCACGTAGTCACCCTCCTTTACCCCAGCTTCCACCTACTACATCAACTACATTTTACATGTGGTATAAAACCAGCAGAAAGTATCCACCATTGCATTCTCTGACTAAACCCACACTGCTGGCCTCTCTAGAGATTTTAAATCCGGGTCTTGATTTGAGATATTGGACGGGGTCCTCCCTGATGCGAATTAGTGACCTAAATGATAATGCGACCTTGAGATCATTTGAGGATATCAAAACCTCCTACTCGATTCCTACAACTGAGTTTTATAAGTATCTACAAATTAGACACTACATACAAACCTCATTGATCCCCTCCCCGGTCCTTAGAGCACTCCCCAATCCTATTGTTTCACTTTGCTATGAGGCCACACAGCAGAAAGGCATGATTTCGGCAAGGTACATGTCCCTTTTATCCCAATGGTGGGAAAACAAGTTACCTCACGTACGTGCATGGGAGAGAGAACTGGGTACCATGTTCTTGGTTGTGCGCAGAGGAGGCTATGAAAGGTGTTTCCCAGTGCACAAACCATATTGAGTTACAAAAAAAAATGCTCGCCACTCTGTCGGAAAGGCTGCATCAAAGAGGGGACTACGATTCACGTCTGGTGGTCATGTCGGTTTATTGCTACTCTGTGGAAAGATTTTCAGGTTTCTACACTCCATACTTCATATTAGGTTGGCTTTCACCCAAGACCTGGCTCTTTTTACATATGTTCCCAGACAGCATCACATCCCATGTCAGGAAATTCAAATTTTTTTGGCTACTAAGCTTTTGTTAGCTCGAATGTGGAAATCCGCTGACGTTCCTTCTATTGCCCATGTGTTACATCAAGTAGACCAACACAGGATTTTAGAGAGGATGACCTACGTTAGTGAACATAAACTCCACATATATGATAAAGTGTGGTCTCTGTGGATGAATAGAAAAGATTCTCGAGGTCAGGTAGAAGGTGGCATTGGTATTACAATTTAGAATGCTAAAACCCTTACTTAAATCAAGGTAAATATTTGGATAGGCAGTAGTTACACTACTATATATGTTTCTCATTACTACACTACCAGTACTCTGATACATGTTTGCTACATTCAATAATTCCTGTGGTTAACTGTTTGTTTCTGTGGTTTAAATAAAGTCTTGTTTCTCTCTTTCTTTCACATTGACATGGTCATATATCATTGTATTCACTGTGTATTAAGTCTATACTTCCTATAGGCATACTTATATGTGTTGGACTTTGTAAATTGTATAGATTTTTGCTGTCTTGTTTATTCCTTACATTGTAAAATTTCTGTAACTGATCACGCAGTAATAACTTTATTACATTACTGTACCTATGTCAATAAAAATTACATTTCTGATGGGATTTCCGGAGATTTTACCAAAAACCCCACCAAAAAACAACTTAAAGTGGAGGGAAAAAGTGCGGCCTATAATCGGGCCAATACGGTATATACATATATATATATATATGTGTGTGTGTGATTTGATTTGAGATGTGGGGGAAAGTCTCTAAGGAAACTGAATACCTTGCATGGGAGTGGGATCTTAGCAGATTTATTAAAGTCAAAATATTGGATTTTAATGGGAGGTCACAGGTGGCCCTATAATACAAGAAGATTAAATTGTTGTCCCATTGATCCATTAATGAAGGGGACACATTTATATTTAAATCTGCCGCTTGTACGGAGGGAGTCCCCTTTCTTTTTTTTGCTTAACCTTTCAAAAACGTTAGCTGTTACGTATCTCCCAAACATCCTGTTTACGTAGGAAGAAATACATTTGTATAACAAATATATAACTGAATATGTTTTTTTTATTCAAACCGAGTAATTTATTATAAACACAAGGCCATGCTAGTTCCTTCCTAAGTACCAACGTGTTTTCAAACACTTAATCCTAATAAAGTTTTAAAACTTCTTATGAACCCTGAAGATGATGGAATTTCCTCTTTTGGAAGGACTACAGGTACTCAAACAACAACAAAAATACCTTATTTTTATTGTCATTTAAGGCACTAAGTGGTAGCTAATGGTGCTTCAAAGTTCAAATCATGTCAAGTGCATTTTAAAACCTCCTTCTAAAAAGAAAAACAATCATACTTCACCAGTTGAGTACCCTAAGCCATGCTTAAATATTAAAAAGGGTTATTTTAAACCAACAACAAACCATTTAACTCCATAGGGTAGCCAATGACACTGCATAAAAAAGCTAGAATGTTAAAAAAAAATCTTCACATTTTGGATTCTGTCATTTCTATAAAGAGCAAAAGGTGCGCATGTGTGGATTGGAAAATTGGAAAGCAATGTACAATCTGGATTGGCCTAGCCCTCTTTATTATCCCCATTTATAGTAACTTTGTAAAAGCAGTGCAAAAGTATATCTATAAATAAATCACTATTTACAATTGCCTCAACTTTTGTGTCCTTCCTATATATAGAAAGTGCATTAGAAAGTAGTCTGAAGTAGTGTGTCTTCATGATGCACTTTTCCCCTGGGAATGCTCACTTTCCCTTTCTATGGATCCTTGGGTAAAATGCTGTAAAGCCCCACCATTTACCACACCCCGAAATGAGTTTTCAGTTTACCTTGATCCTGGTTTACACTGTTGGGTCCCCTGAGTCTTTAAAGAAGGCCTGTAGTGCTTCTTTCTTCTCCCTTTAGTTGTCAGCAATTTTTCCTAGTCATCCTTTCTTGTATCCTGATGCATTCCAAAGACTTTCTTGTGGTGCATCTGGTGGGCTCTGCATTTACAGGTTGATCCACTGATCTGCATACAGCCTCCTTCATGTGATTATATGGGAGAGGTTAACTAATCTTGCATTAAGGTATTTAGGTAAACCTGAAAACTGCAGGTGTTTGCAATCACATTGGGTCTCAGATTCATAATAGCTTTGTGCCTATCCCAATAATAGGCACAAATAATAAAAATAAAAAATGAAACAGGGGCCTGTAAAAACAAGCATCAATCGAGGACAATACATTGTCCAGGAATCAGTGGCCCCCCAATGGAAACGCCATCCTTTCCTGAGAGAGGGGGGCGTCAAATGGTCGCTCATGAATACATTTTCAGCAACTGCTCGGCGCCCCTCAGTCTCCTCCGGAAGTGTTACAGGGTCACCGGACCCAAGGCTGGGTACCCCTGTTTGAGGGCTGAGGAATCACCAGTCAGTCCCTCATACGGATAGCTCCTGCTATCCACAGATCAGTCGGACCACCATTCGTAGTAAAACAAGAAGTCCTTTTATTGCAAAACACACCAAATTTATATAGATCCTTAATTCAATGAGCACAAACCCCAACCCCCAAGACCATCAGCCCACATCCCATCACAAATCCCATCAGTACACAGGAAATGTATCAGGTGAGGGGATTAAGGGATGCAATGGGTTTCCCCAACTGTGTTATCCCCCTGTAGTGCGGGTGCCGTCTGGGCAGACAGTGCTGTGTTGGCTGATTAAGAGCCCCAGCCAGGTTACACGATTGTTCCTTTGAAGGCTGAAGCTGCAACCACATTCAGTTTCTTGACTGGTTATAAATAAAACACATTATAAAATATTACCGGGTCACGGTATCATGAACTGGACACAAAAGCACTCCATGACGAACACGAACACACGAACATATGAGCCAGTTAGCCTGGCCCTGTCACAGCAAGGCCTCTAGCTCTGTCACAGTGCTGGCTTTTCAAGCTGAGCGCCTGAATATGACATCATATACTGGCGCTCACCAATGAAGCAGCATGCACTGTGGCAGAACAATGAGACAGAGGCCGAGAGCTCCCCCCGCATGACTTCTATAAGTTAAGTGAACTACAAAGGGGGGATAGGGTAGATAATGAGAAGGGGGAGAGGGTAGGTAGTGAGAAGGGGAGGAGAGGGGGTAGCTAGTGAGAAAGTGGGTAGGAAGAATATTGAAATAAAGAGTGAGAATGAGTGAGAGAATGTCACGAATGGGGTCCATACAGACGACTGTAATGACCCAGAGCGCCCAATGATGAAATTTCAGGAGTCACCGTGCAAGAGCGGAGACACAGGACCAGATGCAGGATAACCACACCTGAGTGTTGGGCCATCAGGATTGTGCTGCCACATACCAGGACGCTGAAATGTAAAGATAACAGGATTAAGCTATATCTTGCAGCTAAGGAGAGAAAAAGCAGGAGAGAACCAAAGGAGTAGAATCAGGTTGCAGAATCATGAATACAGGTTACAGGGACAGGACACCCCTTTGCCGGGGCACAGGACAGGACACCCCTCTGCTGGGGCACAAGACAGGACAACAGAGTACAGGGATGGCAAGACTGACCAGGTTACACATGAAAAGACTATACAGAAATAACAGGACTAAACAGTATAGACTAGACAAGGTAAACAACTACAAAATAAACAAAACCACAAAGTGAATATAAATGTGCAAATAAATACAAAAAATTACTCCCCTAATGTACTGTAAGTACTCCCCACTGTAAGTACTCCCCAAAAGTACTCCCCAGGTAACACTTTAAACCATACTCCTCTACATGGGGCGCAAATACATAAGGGGGGAAAACAAGACAAAACAAAGATAGTGTAATATAGTATGGAGCAATATGTTTTTCCCCTTATGTATTTGCACCCCATATAAAGAAGTATAGACTAGACAAGGACATGAATAGAATCCCTTTCTAAAATAACAAGATTGGAGATTCCGTCACATATTATGGCCATAGCATGCTTAGCCCACCACTACGCCAAAGTACTCCAATATATCGGTGGGTCCTAACACTAAACCATGCCTACAAAATTACTAATAAACAAACTAAACATTGAATCTAAACACATATCAGATGACGACATACCTATAGACTGCAGACTGAGACAAACATAATGGGTGAAAGAGTGAGAGTATGAATTAATGTGGGTATGAATTGTGTGAATGAGTGAAGATATTAATGAATTTGTGACAATGCCTTAACGGATATGTGTAAATGATTAGTGTGAATGAGTGAGAGAATAAATGATTGTGTGAAGGAAAGTGTGAATTAGTGGGTGACTGTAAGCGTGTTTGTGTGTATACATTGATTTGTAGAAAGGCAAAGATAGCACAAGCAGGGGTTTTAAGCCTTGGGGACCAAGATGGCACAGGCAGGGTGTTTATGGGACAAAGATGGCACAGGCCGGGCTGTTTGAGTTTTTATGTGAATTCCAATTGATCTATACCTGCAAAGCTGGGTTTGTGTTATTCTGTTGATCTATATCTGCTATGCTATGTTTCCATTATTTATGTATACCTGCAAATACAGGGTTTGGATGTCTTACTCAGTTGATCAATACCTGCAGTGCTGTTTTCATGTGTTGTTTATTTGATCTATACCCTCAGTGCTGAGTTTACATGTGATTTCCAGTTGATCTGTACCTGCAATGCTGGGTTTGTGTGTTCTGTTGATCTATACCTGCAATGCTATGGTTCCATACACTATAATTGTATACCTGCAAATACAGGATTTGTATGTCTGACTCCTTTGATGTTCAGCTGGTCCCGCAGTGGATGTGTTGCTATCCTACACATGTGTAATGTACATCTATAACATGGTTCCTTGCGTCCTAAGCTTGCTTCCCTCCCCTCCTGTTTTTTTTTCTGTATCCCATTTCCCATCCGAAAAAAAACACTACAATAAATACTGATTTACAAAATAGAGGTCTGACTACAAGACTAAGATCCTCTGCTGCTGCCGGCATTTCCTATGGGGCTTCTGGGACGGAGCACTGGCATCACATGACCTTTCCGGTGCTCCACCATAGAAACCCCAGCGGAAGTGCCGGCAGCAGCGGAGGTTGTCTGTGCGCATCCCGCAGCCGGTGAACACGCAGACAACCTCCGCTGCTGCCGGCACTTCCGCCGGGCTTCTATGATGGAGCACCGGAAGGTCACGCCTGCACTCTGGATCTTAGTCTTATAGTCATACCTCTATTTGAGGTCTGATTATAAGACGTCATTCACTCTGAAAAAAACTTCATATAATTGAGCAAATACGGTAATCTGAATATTAATATGATTTTATTATGCGTTAATTTATCTGTTACTTTATAATCTGAATTACGAGCTAACGAAATAGTGCACAATATGGCCAATACTTTATGTAATTTATCCCTCTACTGCAATCTGTAACAAGGAAGCAAATATTCCTGGAGATGGAGATAGGAGATGGAAGTTCAGAACCAGCAGGTTGACAGACTACTATTCTATGATAGAATAGGATACAAGGAAGAGCGGTCACAAAGCGCCACTGCAAGAGATTTTGCCTCTTGCAAGATGGCGGCGCCCATTAAATAAAAAACAAGTTTCCAAGTGGGTCTCTCCAGACCCTCCTGAGAACTCTGGAGTACCACCTTTAATCATGCAAGGCAATGAAGCCCAGTTTTCTAATCACAAAAAAAAATCAGGCTGGTCCTTAAGGGTTTAATCTTTGTTCTGCTTATTATGAATATAAAGAATGCCTTCTGTTGCTGAAAAAAAACATGCATCCATCAAGTTCAGCCTTTCCCATATCTGTATTTCTTGCTGTTGATCCAAAAGTAGGCAAAAAAAAAAAAACAGTTGAGCTCTTTCCAGTTTTGCACAAGCTAGGGAAAGAAAATTCCTTCTTGACCCCCGAATGGCAGTCAGATCTCTCCTTGGATCAAGAAGCTGTTTCCCCGCAATCTAAAAGTTATATCCCTAGATATTATGTTTTTGCAAATATTCGTCCAATTGCTGTTTAAATGTCTGTACAGACTCTGATAAATGATGTCACTTCTATAGGGGCTGCCCAGAGTCTTAGCTAGCTCCTTTTGTGCCTGAGGCAAGAATGGAAAATTGTGCCCCAGCTATTTTTTTTTACAGAGGTTATTTTATTTACACTGCCTTTAGCGTTTCTATAGGGGAGGGGGCAAGCAGAGAGGTCACCTCCCCTGGTCTGGTCTTCAGGGGAGCCCCTAGAACACTGGGCCCCTGAGCAACTGCCCACTGTGCCCAGTGCGTTTGAATTGCAATGTTAATGTTGGGTCCTGGAGGCTGCAGCTGCTGATCGGGTGGCTGTGCGCACCATTTGCAGCTGCGCCCGAGGCGAGTGCCTCTCTCGCCTCACCCTTGCTACGGCCCTGGGGCTGCCAACAGCATTTTTTTGACTGGGTAACTAAGATAATAGACCTGGGAGGAGCTGTTGATATACCCTATCTAGATTTCAGTACGGCATTCCACATTGTTTCCCATGAAATATTTCTATATGGGAGGAAAAGATATATAAATCCCCACATCCTAATGCCATTGCATTGTTTATGCATAGTCATTAAATTCTTGTTTGGGCAAGTCTTCTAATTGCACTCTTGGAATCCTATCAGGAAGCTGTCATACAATGGATGTTTGCTTGTTGTGATTAACAAAAATTCAATTAGCATGAAAGACTGTCCATTTTTAGTGATAGTCCCTTGTCCCTTGCTGGTATTCTGTATATTTGATAAACTACAAAGTCAAGGAATTAAAATGTCAATCAAGAAAATAAAAGAAAAAGAAAACTCATTAGAGAGTCCTGTGAGAGAAGACAGGGTTTTTACAGTGTGTGTATTGTCCCCCATTAGATCTGTTATTTTCTAAAATTGGTCCTAATTAGAACTTTTGGGACACACTTCAGGTAGTTTTTGCCTGGGGCACATTTTCAAAGAACAGATTCTTTTGTCAGTTTGGTTTGAAGTCATAGCACCTTTTTTGCTTTGCAACATATCTGTTCAATATCTTGCGTATCCAAAAAAAATATTTTGCTCTTTTACTAGGATTTTCCAATTAAAGGGTCAAATCCACAAGCAGAACACAAACAAAACACCAATAGTATTAGTGAAATGTAAAGTGCTACAAGCTCCTGGTTACGTACTTTGCAGATGGCAATATTTTTTTTTTAATTCATTTTGATGTTGACTCTTGACAGTCAAATCTACGATTATTTTATATACCTATAATAAATGTATACACAGCACAGACGACAAAGAACAGACTATGATGAGGGTGCCTAGCAAGCAAATGTACCTTTAGACAGTTTCAAACTTCTGCGTCCTACAACATGGTGAATGCTGCTTCTTCTACAGAATGATATTGGCCAGACCTCTGTGGCATAAAAAATTATGTAAAAGTTTCTTTTTTAAAATGTTATTGATTCTTGTCGCCATAACCAAAAATGAAATGTACCTATCACTATTAACATTACATTGGTTGCTGTGGCTATAAGACCAGTTTTCAAAGTTTTGCACAAGAATCAGGTTTTACTGATGCCACTCTTATACAGCAGTAGGCTATGTGAAATGCAGGAAAAAGACGGGATATGCTATCAAATCATAGTCACTGATAAAATGTTATTTTTTGATTGTTGTACATGTATATTTTGCTTCATGGTCTCTTAATGTTGCAATAAAAATACGTTTTGTATGTATTTTTTTTACTGCTTTGCTTCTTGAAGTGCCTTCCTGTAAAAAAGTCTGGTGCTTTAACAACATTCAAACTGCTAAACAAAGTAAAATTTTTTGCTAAGGGATCATTTTGTGGGGTGCCCTGAACTGTCTGTCAGGAACCTTGGCCTACTATAGGGAACTATAAATATAATTTGTATTACTTTGTATTTCCGATCAACCCAAAATACCCAGAAAACACCTGAACTAATAACTCTAGATTAGGGCAACATGACTGTTCATTTACCTGGAAGAACATATCCATATGTGTCCCTGGTTAAAGAGACATATGGTCAGCTTGCTATTGGAGTTAAAATCCTACAACAAACAATTCTTCCATTCTAAAAAGTGATGTTGACATTTGCTTTCATGGATTTAGCAACTGAATTTGCTACTCCAGAATACATGCTCCACCCACATTCCACCCAGGAATGACCAATTTCATACTTTTCCAGCATACACAGTGCTTAGTGGTCTTAATTAATAGTACATTTCAAAGACATGTACATTACCTAATGTGACATTGAAACAATAAATACGGTCTTTCTTATATATTTAATAGAACAAATCTATATATATTACTCTGCATTAATAAATGTAGCATATTTGTTGGACAGTCCATCTCCAATAGTCTTTGTTTAGGGCCACTAAAAACCTAGAGCCCGGACACTCTCAGAGAGTTCAATAGAGTGGTCATAGTCATCAAACATTTAGCCCAATAAATCATGACAAAAAAGTAGACAATCCACATACCTGCATAGCCTGGGGGCTGGTGAGCTTTTGCCTGTTGCTTTTACTGCTGTTTAGTGGTTATTTAATGTACACATTCTCTGTTGTGTCCTCTGTTTATTTACCATGCAGCATCAATCCTTTCAACTTGACCACAACATCATCACCAGTTGGTGTGACTAATGCACAATAGGTGTATTGCTCATGGTGCCCATTTTTAAAAGGTCAGATTGGACAATGCATGGGAACTAAGACACATACATTTGACAGTCCTTTTTATGTTTTAGTTTAACATGTAACACTTTAATTTGCTTCCAGTATGTAAACTTTTTCAGAAAAAATATAAAATGAAATATTTCAGCATAGACATTTAAAGCACAGTGTTTCGCACACACAGCTTAGTTCGGATGTTACTGCTCACCTCTCCAGTTTTGTGGGAAACCATTAATATTAGGCTCTTTGTGGCCTGTTATAAAAGCGTGCCTGCTCTTTCCAGGAGCCTTGCTCTGGTGGATTAGACCACTACTCCCATTAGGCACAGTCAGCCGATTGAAGCACCTGGGGGCAGTAAATCATTGCCATAGACCACCCCACCTACCACTTTGGGGTACTTATTACTAAATTCTTGTTTTTGTTTTTCTATTTTTCTTTTCTTTAAAAGTTGACTTTTTGGAGTATACCATGATTATTCCTTTTTCAGTTTTAAGCATTGACTGTCTGATCTAAGAGCTGAAATTTGTGTTATGAGAAAGATAACTATTCCACAAGGCACAACCAGCCGTTTGTACTGCCTGGAGGCAGCACGCCATCGCCATAGGCCCCTCCACCTACCACTTTGGGGCACTTATTACTTAATTTTTCAGTTTTTGTTTTGCTCTTATTCTTTAAAAAATAACTTTTTGGAGTATACCACGATTATTGCCTTTTTTTTAGTTTTAAGCATTGACTGTATGATCTAAGAGCTTTAAAGGATGTTAGATGGATTACTACTAATAGGCACAGCTATCCGTTTACCTCGCCTAGAGGCAGCTCATTATTGCCATAAGTCCTTTTACTTACCACTCAGTTTATTGTGGTACATTGACTATACAATCTAAGTGTACTCTCTCAACTAGTAGAGGCCCAGCCGTTTTGGCTTGGAGCAAAGTACGAGGAAGCCAGTCAGATACAAGTTGTTGAAGTGCTGACCCCTCCACAGACTCTGGAACCCCCGATCAGACGTATGTTATTACGTCTACTCTGATTTTCCAGGTCTTTTACATGATCTATAAGTAGTGTTATAGCCTCTTCATGTGCTAGTGTGGTTTGCCTACAGGAGGTAGAAGTATCTTCTAGGTCAGAGACCCTTGGTTCCAGCACCGAAATTCTCTTGTTTTGTGCTATCAGCTTGGTTAAGGTATTGTCAATTGAGGCAAATAATTTAGCCAGTTTTGCATCCAGGAGGGGGGGGGGGTGATATCTATAGTTTCCTGCAATTTGGATGTACACCTACCAACAATTTCAAGGAAAACCATTCTCTGAATTAGAACAAATTAAGGAGCAAATTTAGAATTTGGCAAACCAGGGTTGCTAAATAATGTCGCCATCTACTAAAAAAATGTTTTGTTTTCGTTTCCCTATCAACAGTAGCCTCTGTCCATTCCATTTTAAATATATAATGAAATATAGTAAAAACCATATCCAATGAAGGTGGGGTATTATGTATCCATTGGGACAGGATTGCCTTCTTTGCAGTAGCTAAGAGGATAAGAAGCAGTGCTTGCTGTTTGGCCGTGGTATACCTAGGTTCTTCCTGAGGCAAGCAGCCAAAAAAAAAAGGCCCAAAGAGGTGTAAGATTAAACTTATGTTTCAAAGTTTGAGTAGCATATTGATGTATCTAACACCAAAGCATTAGATCAGAGGGCAAGTCCATAAGCAATATAAATAAATTTTATTATGCAATTTAGGGCACAAGTATGCCCAGTGTAATATCCTAAAGCACATTTCTGTGTATGACCTTGATACACAGGTGTATCGGGTTTGCAAATGCCACCCTCTGTGTGATAGATTTCTAGTAACTTTGTCAACACAACTCTTTATTGTACTATGTTGCGCGATGCCCTCCTGTCCAGAAATCTAACTGAATTAAATAATAATAATGTCACTACTATTATGAATGTTGGTAATCACTCTCAGTTTCTAAGTCGGTTGAATCAACCTTGGCTTTCGTATGTACAATGTGTATTTGTTGTATTTCATGCATTCTCTCTCAATAAAAAAGAATTTACAACAACCATTTTCAATTTCCATGGCAACAACTCATTGGTACATTCTTTTCACATGGCAACTAAGCTTGACCTAGGCATTGTATATTGTGTTCACTCCTCTGCTACATAGAAATAAACACAGGATATGGTAATCCTTTGGAATGTGTAAGGCCACAGTACTTTATTATATAAGTACCAGATTCTGACACATCATATTTATTTTAGAATGGGCAACCTACCCTGTAACCCCCATTATTCCTCATATTCTCCTCTTTTTAATCTGTCATGCCTACATGGAACTAACTGGGGGTTGCCAACATTAACAATTATCTTACTTTAACAACCATGTAACCAAAACATCGTCCTACTCAAGGGACCCTCTACAAACAAGTACTGTACCAATATTCCCCAAAAACCATCACGCCACACCAGCAGGTGGATTAATACTCCAAGATTTCCCTTGGGATCCAGCCCTCAGGAAATAACCGATAACTACACCAAACTTAACTACCATGGTTACCATATCTCCAATAGACCATATAATTTATTCAGCTTGTGCCTAAAGTAAAGATGGGGACATTTCAACCTCCACCTTAATTAGCACCTGGAAAACAAATGGAAATAAGTTATCTCTCTGTTCCCACTCTTTGCACAAAAGACTGCCCATACTCCCCATACTTTTCTTCAACTCAAACGGAAGCCTGATTCTCTTTCTCTTATGGGTGCGGGTGGTCAGGTCCTCAGCTTCCTTTCCTTTAAAACAGGGGTGACAAATGTTTTAATGATTCAAAAATGGTTATAGGAAAGGTATGAACATTGGACAGTACTACAGATTATGTTTCTAATGCTACAAGTGATGTTAGGGGAGTGCAGGGGTAAGTTTAACTGTGAAACCCTTTGTGATATTTTGAAATAATTCAGGTTATTAGTATTCCTCCAAATGGGATAAACTAAAGTAAAATTAACAATGATGAACACTGCTCCTCTCTCAGACACAAATAAGAATGGCAGGGCCATGCCGAAGACATTGTGCTGCTTGGGTCCAAGGATGAAATGTTGTCCAAAACCATGTCCACTTCCATTATGTGACACCCACACTAGCACACACACACAGACACTCACAGTAGACACACACTAACACTCAATATTTAATTCTATCTAATGCAGTAGCACACAATGAGATTACTAAATGCATGAATATATTTTGGGGGTCATGCTTTAATGGAATAAGGGAAAAATATGAATTTACAATGTTCTTTGTCAAGGTAACATTGGGAAAGACATATGTAATGACTTATTTTCCTTTTTGACAAAACATATCCCTTTAATAAGTGTACACTAAAAGATGTCACACAGTAAGGTACAGTTAGGACATTCTGAATTAACACACAGAATTAACAGAAGGCATTGGGGAAATTCCATACTCCCTCCATTCACCCCTTTCTCTCTTTTAATTTATTAATTAACAGAGTTGGCTGGAACGGAAATGAGGGACAAAAACCCACAAAGAGGAGCCTGGATAGAAAGAGACCTATTTTTAATAAACCATCTGCCTCATTTTAATTGATGAGGGAACACTGACCCAATTGGTAACTGCTAAGATTCTTGTTTTTTTACAAGAGTGTAGAGAAAAAAAGACAACACAGGAACATTAAAATTGTCACTTCATTTCATGCTTAAACTTCTCAATTGACCCGCTTTATGTTCTTTGGCTCTTGCCAAAATTTCCTAGAAAATACTTCATCTGTATTGTCAATTAAAACATATGTTTAATTTTTTTTATTATAATAAAAATGCTATTGAAGCAACGTACAATACACTAATTCCACTAGTACCTCTTGTATTATTCTCCTCCCTAATTAACCCTTTATTATATCACTAATATTGTTGATTTCTCAAAATTATATTTAAGCTCCAGAATATGAGTTACAGTATGTAGCACTCTCTCTATAAAAATGACAAAAATAATAAATAGTACTATACCAACTTGTCAGAGAAGGTGCCCAGATAGGCTCAACAGGGGGCGCCCTCCACCTGCAAACAGGCAAATACAGTCCCACCACTCACCCACACACACACTACCTACAAAGGCACTCTGGCCTTGCTGCTGCTGCTGCTGCTGCTGCTCTCCATCTTGCTATACAAAGTACAAATTAAATGCAGTGTGTGCAAAGCCCTAAGCAAGCGTGTGCAGAGTGTAGATGGTCAGGTATAACAAATGTCAGCATTTACTATTTATGTTGTTAGTCAACATTAAATTAATTTATAAACACAAATGGAAAGTAGTTATTGGTTGATATGTACAGAGAGGTTACCATAGAAAAAGATTAGGGTGTTTTGGGTCTACATAGACCACTATTAGAGGATACAGAGAAGAGGTTATGAAGTTATTTTGAAAACCGAGCAAATTGGTTTCTTATTCACATAAAAAATTGCAACATTTTGTAAAAGCTCCCTTTATGGGCAGTGTGATGGATTATATAGTTACATAGTTACACACGCACAGGCTGAAAAAAGACATGCGTCCATCAAGTTCAGCCTTTCCTATATCTGTTAATTTGTTGCTGTTGATCCAAAAGAAGGCAAAAAAAAACCCCTGGTTTCGCTCTTTCCCATTTTGCACTAACCAGGGAAAAAAATCCTCCTTGGCCCCAAAATGGCAGTCAGATTTCTCCTTGGATCAATAAGCTGTTTCCCCATAATTAAAGATTATATCCCCGAATATTATGTTTTTCCAGGTATCCATCCAGTTGCAGTTTAAACGTCTGTACAGACTCCGATAAAACTACCTCTGCAGGCAGAGAATTCCACATCCTTATTGTCCTTACTGTAAAAAAACCCTTTCCTCTGCTTTAGTCTAAATCTCCTTTCTTCCAATCTGAACGCATGACCACGTGTCCTATGCATAGTCCTGTTTATGAACAGATTTCCACACAATGGTTTGTATTGGCCCCAAATATATTTATATAATGTTATCATATCCCCTCTGAGGCGAGGTTTTTCTAAACTAAACAGATTTAAATTAGTTAACCTTTCTTCATAACTATAGTGCTCCATTCCTTTTATTAATTTTGTAGCCCGTCTCTGCACCCTTTCTAGTGCTATGATATCCTTCTTTAGAATAGGTGCCCAAAATTGCACAGTATATTCAAGGTGCGGCCTTACCATTGATTT
This sequence comes from Spea bombifrons, assembly GCF_027358695.1. Taxonomy (NCBI): domain Eukaryota; kingdom Metazoa; phylum Chordata; class Amphibia; order Anura; family Pelobatidae; genus Spea; species Spea bombifrons. Next base: position 10,808,141 of record NC_071097.1, read on the forward strand.
ATACAGAGGCAAAATTATATCTTTATCCCGCGACTTGATGCCCATTTTTATACATGACAATACCTTACTGGCCTTAGCAACCGCAGACTGACATTGCACATTGTTGCCTAGTTTGTTGTCTATAACAATTCCCAAATCCTTCTCATTTGTTGTTACTCCTAATTCACTACCGTTTAGGGTGTAGGTTGCTTGTGCATTCGCTACCCCGAAGTGCATAACTTTACATTTGTCTACATTGAATTTCATCTGCCATTTGTGTGCCCAGTCCCCCAGTCTATCTAGATCCCTCTGCAGCACTGTAATATCCTGCTCGCCCTGTATTACCTAGTTTAGTGTCATCTGCAAACACAGAAACATGACTTTCAATGCCTACTGCCAGAACATTTATAAATATGTTGAATAAAATTGGTCCCAGAACAGAACCCTGAGGGACACCACTTACCACTTTTGACCAGCTTGAAAATTTACCATTTATAACAACTCTCTGTTCTCTATCTCTAAGCCAATGTTCTACCCAAGAACAATAATTTGCATCTAGACCAATTTCCTTCAGTTTGAATACTAACCTATTGTGTGGAACCGTGTCAAACGCCTTGGCAAAATCCACTGCAACACCCTGATCGACACTTCTACTTACTTCTTCATAGAATGCAATTAAATTAGTTTGACAGGACCTATGTTTCATAAAACCATGCTGATTTTTGCCAATAATACTGTTCTTCCCAAGGAATTCTTGAATATTATCCCTTAACAGCCCTTCAAATACTTTCCCAGCCACGGAAGTTAAGCTCACAGTTCTATTATTTCCATATAGCATATGCAGTCATAAGTTTTCTCCCACTCTATGTTTCTGAATTAGCAAATGCTAGTTTGGTTGGTATATATAATTTATATGATAACTTCTATGATTACAGTGTTATATCGCGCACTTATAATAATAATAATTATTGTTATTAACTTTTTTATGTAGTGCCAACAAATTACGCTACACTTCTTACATTACAATACCTTTTATTTATTAAGCACCAACAACATTACACAGCACTGTACAATTTAACCCCTCAACGACAATGGCCATACATGTACAGGCTTGCAGTGCAATGTAATAACGACAAAGCCCGATCGGCGGCATTTTCGCGGCGATTGGAGGCTTTACAGCATCCACGGAAGCCTTACAAGTCTTGCACACCTCTCAAAAAGGGCCTTTTAGTCCCCAAACAAACCCATGCACGTGGGGTATCACTACGCTCAGGAGATGTTGCGGGTGTCGTTTGGCAGTGATATATAGCAGTTGCGGTGAATTTATACTTGGAGTACAACGTGTGTGAAAAAAATACAAATTTGTTTTACTATCATAAAGTTTGACAAAGGCTGATGGTAGAACTAGTGCATGGAAATGGTTAAAATACCAGCATTTGAAATACCTTGGGGTGTCTAGTTTAAAAAAAAATGGTTTAATGGGGTAAATTGCAGTGGCCAGCTTCAAAAATACCTGAAATAGCACATGGGGTAGAATGACCAGCTATGGGGAAAAAAATATTTTGAAATAGCCAAATGCTACTGGTACTTAGTGCCCCATAACGTGCAGAAAAAAGTCATTTTTTTAACAAATAAATCCCATATTTTAGCATTTTTATAGTAAATTAGATGATACGAAAAATAATGGTATCTAAAGAAAGCCCTATTTTTCCTGAAAAAAAAAAACAACAATATATAATATGTGTGGGTGCACAAAATGAGAAATAAGAAAATTACAACTAAACAGCATCACTGAAATTTTTTTAAAAGAGCCATTGTCCCAAAATGTACTACGAATAAGAAACCGTCTTGTCATTAAGGGGTTGAATATGGTGGTTAACATATACATAACAAATATACATATATACATTAAAACATACAAACACGACAGGAGTTGAAAACCCTGGCAATGAGCTTACCTTATGGTACTATAACACAAAGTTCCTGGCAAGAATGGTTTAATGGGTAACAAAAAATGAGGGGTAAAAATAGGGAGTATTAAAGTGTCAAAGACAGGGACAGTGAGATGGACCGAGACTTGGAATTGAGCCTCATAAGTAGTTTAGCCTTTGAAACAAAAAGGAATATTTTTTAAGGGAACAGAAGTACATCAGAATACAACATAGAAGTAATATATTTAAAAACAAAGACTAGGTTATGTTTAGGAGAACCATTTCAATAGCATAGTTACAATTGGGCTGTAGATGTCTAAAGCACCATGCCTTTTAAGAGTTAAAAGGTTAATACTATTGCTCCAATCATTTTCAGAACTCTGTTTGCATAAGGGCTATTGTTAAACATAAATAATATGTAAGCACCCCCCCCATTTCCCAATAATACCAGAATGTAAGTGGAGATCTATGGAGGCTGTTGTCCAATCAGTGGTGGGGCAGAGGGGGCCAAGCCCCCTACATCATGCTGTGCCCCCCCAAAAAAATATGCAGTCTTCAGTGAGAACAGGGAGAGGGGGTAGATAGTGAGAAGGGGTAGATAGTGAAAAAAAGTGGGAGGGGTAGATAGTGAAAAAAAGTGGGAGGGGTAGATAGTGAGAAAGAAGGATAGTAAGAACTTTGAAATAAATAAAGAGTTAGAATGAGTGAGAGAATTAATGAATTAATGTTTGGATGAATTGTGTGAATAAGTGAGAGTATGATTTAATTTGTGTAATAATTGTGTGAATGAGTTAGAGAATGAATTAATTAATGTGTGAAAGAGTGAGAGAATAAATGATTGTGTGAATGAATTGTGTGAATGAAAGTGTGAATTAGTGAGTGACTGTAAAAGTGTGTGTATCATAGATGTATAACTGATTTGTGGAAAGGCACAGATGGCACAAGCAGGGTGGCACAAGCCTATGGGACCAAGATGGCACAGGCAGGGTGTTGATGGGACAAAGATGGCACAGCGATCTGTTTGGGGACAAAGATTTCGTATGCTGGGCTGTTTGAGGACAAGGATGGTACGCAGGGCTGGCCCAAGGCAAAATGGGCACCGAGACCGAACAGGGAGACTCGCCGCAGAGGAGAGAGAGAGGGGCGCCGAGCGGGTACTGACCACTCGGCGCCCCTTTCTCTCTCTTTCGCTTTAAAAAAAAAAAAAAAAGGGGCTTGGGGCGGCAAAGTGCCACCCCTTCAAAAGTGCCGCCTGAAGCGGTTGCCCTACTCGGCTCCATTGTCGGGCCGGCCCTGATTGTACGTCTTATGTGTGTAATTTGGGTGCTGGTGAGGTTCTATGCTGGCAATGTGGACGCCAGGGCTGGCCTTTGGGGTGTGCAACCTGTGATCTATGCTTGTAATTTAGGGGGTTTTATCTATATCTTTAATGCTGAATTTACATGTGATTTATACCTGCAAAGCTGAGGTTTTGTGTTATTCTGTTGATCTATATCTGCAATGCTATAATTCCATACATTATTTCTGTATACCTGCAAATACAGGGTTTTGATGTCTTATTCAGTTGATCTCTATTGGTCACAGTCAGGGGGCTCCTCTTCCATCAACCAATGAAGAGCAGCTGCTCTTCATGTGGTTGATGCCAGACAATCCCTCTGGTGGCGACCAATAGAGTCACTCTTACAGAACTCATGACGCCGAAGCCATAAGTATCACAGGCCAAGCTGCTCCGAGCTGTATCTTGCCCTGCGATTTGCCAGGGAGACTAAAATCCCTGTTCCTCTGAGGTTAAGTTGCTCACAGCTTAGACAACCGCTTTGGGCTACTTGGTTTGAAAGGAACAGGAATTTCAGTCTCCGTAGCAAGATGCAGGGAAAGGTACACATCAGAGCAACTTCGCACATACAGACCTTTAACTTCTGATGCCGAAACTTGGGCTGGGGGGTTTCAGGATTTGATGCCCAGGCCAAGCTTCGGCGTCAGGAGTTAAAGGTCTGTATGTGCGACTCTATAGGTCACTGGCAGGGGCCTCATATGGCATCAATCATTGGTTGATGCCAGAGGAGCTCCCTGCCGGTGACCAATATAGTTGCTCATACGGACCTTTAACTTCTGACGCCGAAACATGTTCTGGGGAGGTCCAGGAGTTAAAGGTCCATACAAGAGACTCCATTGGTCACTGGCAGGGGCCTCCTCTGGCATCAACCAATGAAGGACATTTCTTCTTCTTGTTATTATTATTGTTATTATCCTTGATTTTGTACATATGATGTGATCCTACCAAGTTTTTTTTACTATGCAACATTCCTATTTTTCTGCTTTAAAAATGGATGTTATAATTAGACTTGGACACCGGCCAACTGTTCGTGTTCATCTTCGTGGGGGGAAAAATCTTCGTATTCCGCGAATATTCGCCTGTTCCTGTCTTCGGTTCAGGCGAATATTTGTGTTCGTTCTTCGTGTTTGTTTTTTTGTTTTTTTTTAGAAGGGGTTAATATGGGGTTAACGCGGTACGGACTATGCAGCAGCTTTCGCGCCAGGAGTTTAAATTTCCATACAAGCAACTCTATTGGTCGCCTGCAGGGGCCTCCTCTGCCATCAACCGAATAAGACTTTTAAAATCCTGGCCCAGCAACTTGGCTGGCAGAGACCACTGATCTCCCTGCTACAACAGTTAAAATTCCGTACGAACTGACCAATAAACTTGCTTGTACAGACCTTTAACTATTATAGCAGGGAGACCAGTAGTCTCTGCTGGCCAAGTTAACCCCTAAAGGCGAACCTACCGATTTCTGTTCCTGTTATCTCACAGCATCGCATTGGGTTAACGGGAGCAAAAATCCGTAGGTCAGGAGTTAAAAAGGCCGTGTGAGTGAGCCTATTGGTCGCCTGCAGGGTCCTCCTCTGGCATCAGGGAGATTAGAAGAGGAAGACGAATACGAAGATTCGTCTTCGTGTACGTTTTACCGCCGCTATCTTCGCTTCTTCGTTTCTTCAGGGTGAACATAAAAACACACTCTTCATGTTCGTTTTTATGTTCACCCGAAGACGAATGCACAAGTCTAGTTATAATTAATGCACACATATTTCAAAAGTCTCTGCCTAGTCTTTACGGAATTATAACTCTTAAATCTAACTGATTAGCTTATCCATACCTTATTTAAACTGCTTTAATTATCTTTTGGTTTTATGACATATATTTATTCTGGCTGTGCAAGTCTCTTTCTTTTATTTGACTAGCACACAGCTTTAGTATGTAGCAAGGATGGAGAAAAGAAAACAGCCTTTAATGTTTATAAGTGTTCTCATTTCCTGTGTTTATCTCTAGATCTCTATGTAAGGATTGTACCTTTAAGCATTTTTCACTTTGCTTAAAAAGGAAAGGTAAAATAACTCTTAGCTGTAAGTGAGATTTTTAGATTGGTTCCTTCCTGGGACTTGTAAGTATTTTATATCTGCTCTGCTTTCTGCGTAGAAAGGTAATTGAAAACCAAAAAAGAGGTGGAGGCAATCTACTTTGTTTGTGCTTGTGTTCCATAAATAAAATAGTAAAAAGGGAATTAAAACTTAGTATAAAAAGCAATTTGAATAAAAGAATTTGATGGCAGCTAAAAAATGCTTGACCAACAAGCCTCCCTATTACTTTTTTGGCACAGAACATTCAAACAGAGGTGGTTACGCCTACTTACAATATAATTATTCTATATTTGCCAGCATAATCATTCTAAGATATAATAGGTCTTAACATTTGACTTGTTCAGACTGGCAAAGTGGAGGTTATTATTATTTATTGATTTATATAGGCTCACATATGCTACTGCCCATTACAACTGGCAAACCGAACATAATAGTATGTTACAGTGGGGCCTTCTTTAATATTAATTGCACACTGGGCAAGCATTTGTGTCCTCACACCAAATGTGCAAGGCAGAAGAGGAGCACAATGCTATGCTGATCACATAGCAATTTAATGGTGCGGGTCTGGCAAGTAACTTGAAGCAGATGTGCAAGTTGCAATCAGGGCGGGCTTAAAGTGTTCAGGAGCCCTATGCAGGCTACCCCTGTGTTGCTCCTCCCTCCGTCATCACCCATGGAATAGCAACAGAATAACACACAAACTGCAGGTATAGATCAACTGAAAATCATATTCATTGAAGGTATAGATCAAATAATTAATGCATGGTAACCCTAAATTGCAGACATAGATCACAGGTCACACACACCTCAAATGCCAGCACTGGGACCCAGATTGCACACATAGAGCTTGTACTAGCACCTAGATTGCATCCACACGACCTGCCCAACAACCAGATTGGATGGCTAGGACTTGCCATTTTTGCCCCCAACACCTATACATGCATGCTAACAAACATGCTGGCGATTCTTACGGGCCTTTAACTCCTACGGATTCCCGTTCCCATTAACCCTTGCACTGCTACGTAGACAAGGTAGGCTAGAGGCAGTGACTTGTATGGGGGAAGGGACCAGGGAGATTACCTATGAGATATTTACGAAGAGGAACACAAAGATTCTCGCGGGCAGGAGCCTCCGCTGGCATCAACCAATGAAGAGCAGCTGCCCTTCATTGGCTGATGCCAGAGGAGGCCCCTGCCGGGGACCAATAGAGCTGCTCTTACAGACCTTTAACTCCCCAGGCCAAGTTTTGGCTTCAGGGGTTAAAGATCCATAAAAGCGACTCTATTGGTTGCTGCCAGGGAGATCCTCTGGCATCAACCAGCAGCTCTTGGCCTCGGAGGAATTGGGATTTGAGTCCCCCTGACAAAGGGCAGGGCAAGGTAGACCTCGGAGCCTGGTGAGACTAATGGCTTCAGCGTCAGGAGTTAAACGTCCGTAAGAGCAACTCTATTGGTCGCCACCAGGGGGGCTCATCTGGTATCATCCAATGAAGACTCGCACTTACAGACCTTTACAATCCTGTCACCAAAGCTGCTGCTAACCACTACTTTGTTAACCCCCGTATTAACCCCTGCTAGAAAACTGGTAGAAAAGGAACATGAATAACGCAAATAGGGCTGCAACTAACGATTATTTTAATAATCGATTAGTTGGCCGATTATTTTTTCGATTACTCGATTAATCGGATAAAAAAAAAGAATGTAAATTTTTCATTTATTTAAAATAATTTACTAAACAAATGATGTGAAATACAAACAGCAGAATAAAAAAACTTTGATAATACATTTCTTGTCTTTATTTCCCAACCAGCCCCCCAATATATGCACATTTGAGCCCAGGCTTGCTACGCTGCCTCCCAGACATGCCATGCTGCCCCCCCACATATGCCACGCTGCCTACCACAGCACTCCACGCTGCCTCCCACATATACCACACCACGCTGCCTCCCACATCTGCCACTCCACGCTGCCTCCCACATATGCCACTCCACGCTGCCTCCCACATCTGCCACTCCACTCTACCCCCCACATGCCACTGTGCCTGATACGCCTTATACCCCCTGAAACACCACTCCATCCTCCCCAGACATGCCACCCTGCCCTCCCCACATATGCCACGCCATGCTGCCTCCCACATCTGCCACTCCACAATGCCTCCCACATCTGCCACTGTGCCTGATACGCCTTATATCCCCTGATACCCCACTCCATCCTCCCCAGACATGCCACCCTGCCTCCCAGACATGCCACTTCTCTACCCCCAGATATGCCACTCTACCCCCAGATATGCCTTATACACCCTGATACACCACTCCGTCCTCCCCAGACATGCCACACTGCCCTCCCCACATATGCCTTATATACTGTATATGCCTTATACCCCCAGATATGTCACTTCACTGCCCCCAGGATTTAGATTCCCCTAAATTAACCCTAAACTCCCCATTAACCATAACTGCCCCTAAATTAACCCTTAACACCCCCTTAACCACAGCATCCCCTAAATTAACCCTAAACACACCATTAACCACAACTGCCTCAAATTAACCCCAAACACCCCATTAACCACAGCTGCTCCTAAATTAACCCTAAACACCCTATTAACATAACTGCCCCTAAATTAACCCTAAACACCCAATTAACCATAACTGCCCCTAAATTAACCCTAAACACCCCACTAACCATAACTGCCCCTAAATTAACCCCCACCTCCCCTAACTTTCAGTAGCCCAAATATATATATATATATATTACATACATATATATATACATATATATATATATATATATACCGTATTGGCTCGGATATAGGCCGCCCCCGTATATAGGCCGCACCCTAAAAGTTTGGTGCTTTTTTAAAGAAAAAGTTTTTTTTCTTTAAAAAAGCACCAAAAAAAACATGCTGCCACTCTGTCCCCCCCCCGAGATATGCTACCACTGTCCCCCCCCCGAGATATGCTACCACTGTCCTCCCCCCCGAGATATGCTGCCACTGTCCTCCCTCCCCGAGATATGCTGCCACTGTCCTCCCTCCCCGCGATACGCTGCCACTGTCCTCCCTCCCCGCGATACGCTGCCGCTGTCCTCCCTCCCCGCGATCCGCTGCGCTCCCTCCCCGCGATCCGCTGCCCTCCCTCCCCGAGATCCGCTGCCCTCCCTCCCCGAGATCCGCTGCCCTCCCTCCCCGAGATCCGCTGCCCTCCCTCCCCGAGATCCGCTGCCCTCCCTCCCCGAGATCCGCTGCCGCTGTCCTCCCTCCCCGCGATACGCTGCCGCTGTCCTCCTCTGCCCCCCCTCCTCGACTTACCGGAGCAGACTCCCGGGTGTCTTCAGGGCCGGCGAGGGACATCTACGCAATACGCGTATGCAACTTCCGGTACCGTTACCGGAAGTTGCATTTGCGTATTGCGTAAATGTCTCCCGCCGGCCCCGCAAGACACCCGGGAGTCTGCTCCGGTAAGTCGGGGGTGGGCAGAGGTAAAACGCTTAGATAACCTCCCGTGCCGGCACCCCCCCCCCGTGGGAAGTGCTGGCAGGGGAGGCTGTCTGAGCGTATCGGGGAGAAGGATGCAGGTCCCCTGCACCGCTGCGGGGGATCTGTATCTTAACCCCGCTGCCTGCCCGGCGCCCGGGACTGCATGTCCCATGCGTCGGGCGCTAGACCCCGAATATAGGCCGCACCCCCACTTTAAAAACTTAAAGTGGGGGAAAAAAGTGCGGCCTATATTCGAGCCAATACGGTATATATATATATATATATATATACATACACATATACATATAGTATATACATATACTTACAGTTAGATGAGTGTCACAGCCATGTGGTTCTGGCCTGGAGAAGGAAGGGGCGGGGCCAGTTGTCACAGTGATTACAGGGAGGGGGAGTAAGCAGGAGCTGCTGCTGTGAGATGGTGAGTCAGACTAAACGGATTATATAATGAGGGGGATTTTTCAGAGCGTTTGCTCTGAAAAAACCCTCATTTTATAATCGATAATAATCGATTCAACTAATCGATAATGAAATTCGTTGGCAACGAATTTCATTATCGATTATTATCGATTTTATCGATTAGTTGTTGCAGCCCTAAACGCAAATATTCGCCCAAAAAGAACACAGGAAGGGATGACTATTCGTGGAATACGAAGGTTTTTTTTTCCATAAAGACGAACATGAAGACATACATAAAGACAAACATGAAGCCTTGCCCGGTGCCCAAGTCTACTGAATACCAGAGGTCACGAATAGATTTTTTTAAATCATTGGTGTCTATGGGGAATTGAGTCAAACTTACTTCATCTTGCACGTGGCTGCCTAACTCACCTTTTGGAACAATCTAAATACAGTATAATGAGTTGGAGCATCCACAGGCATAGATGTATTAGGTGAATCATACTTCTCCACTGGAAAGATTTTCTCTGAATCTAAGATTTTGATACAAGATACAGAATAACGACAACTTAAACCTCTAGACTAAACTTTTAATAAGCCACCAGCATATTATATATATGTTTAGGAGCATTGTTGCCTCTGCCTTTTGGCTCATTTGGCAAATGGCAGTTACATATAAACATACAGATTTTATTGAACTGATTAAGTACCACATGGCTAAATTGTTTTACAATGGATTCTTCACTGAGATACTCAAAAACTTTACCCATATTGCTTTGACATTAGATGTGGAGATCAATTGATTTCTTGTCATAAGAACAGACATATAGCTGTGATTAAACAATTCCACATCACAAGAAATAAATCCAAAGTAAGATGGACATTGTGAAACCTATATTTACTAGTTTTGAAACAATGGTTTTTAAGCCTATGCTTTACATTTCTTTATAGAGTACAAACAGATTCTATAGTGATATTACAAGAGGGGGTTAGTGAAAATTCACAATATGGGGGGGCGGAGCCAGCGCCGAACCAAGATGGCTGCTTGAGACCGCAGCTCTGTTCACCGTCTCGGAACTTTTTAACCTTCTTCTATAATAACGCGACTATGGGGAAATCTAACCGATCTGCGGGAACCCCTAAACCCCCAGGCACGCAGGACAAACACCTGGCACCCTCGGTTCGGCATTATTTCCGAGGTTCTTGGGACTCCGACGCTCGGGGCCATACTTCCAAGATGGCGCCTTCACCCTCAAGTCGAGCTAGTGACTGCTCTGACGACGCCTAGATGGACCAGGACTTTTCCACCCAGGACCTTCCAACTGCGGCTCCCACATGGCAGGAAGCTTTGAAAAATCTACCCACTAAGGCAGACTTGGTCTCGGTGATCGATGCCGCCCTAGACCAGGCCCTACACAGTGTGCGAGCGGACCTGGCCTCGATTAAACAAGATGTCCAGGACATCGGGTAGCCACGTTGGAAGATGATCAAGTCAAAACCTGTGAAACCGTGGACACCCTGTCGACTATGTACCGCGAACATTTTTTTTTTTACATTTTCCCTCTGAATCCTCACAAAATTAGGTAAAGTGATGGAAAATCCCCTCCAAGTTTATCAATTCAGGTGTCCTGATTTCAGAAATACCTAATTTATATAGATTTTCCAGACTTTCCCAGCACCAGGGAGCAAACTATAAGGTGTACAATTTTGTATACTTTTCATGCCTATGGCTTAACGGGTTTGGGGGTTGTGAACGGGGCAGGAGGGTTATACTGGGTAGATGTTATGCTAGGGCAATGGGAAGTAAGGTTTTTTAATATTTTTTTATTATCTTTTTTTTATATATATTTTTTTTATTTTTACATTTTTTTTTGTATTTTTTATATATTTTTTTAACACAGAAATGGTGTTTTTTATTTCTCATTTTCACCTGTCGGTCCTGCATTCGGCTAAAATTGGTGTGGCTACGCTAAGCAACCATGCCCCGGTCTTTTTAAAACTCAGTCTTTCTGATTTCCCTAAAACGTGGCATTGGCGACTGAATGAAAACTTACTGAGCGACCCCCACCATGTCTCCCAATTATCCTCCCATAGTAAACACTACTTTGAGGATAATGTTACCCCTGATGTCCCGCTCCCAATGATTTGGGAAGCACATAAGGCTGTCATGAGGGGTCATCTGATAAAGGTAGGTGCTTCCGTTAAGAAAATAAATTCGGCTGTTATTTTAGAACTCACACAACAAATAGCTCGTTTAGAGGCTCGCCATAAATTGACCTTGCTCCCTTCCATTCAGCTAGAATTGACGGCTCTTCGCACCCGGTTAGCATCCCTCCTCGATACTAGAACTCAGCATAATTTCTTGATGGTGAGACGCCTGTTTTATGAGTTCGGTGACAAACCTGGCAGGCTTCTGGCACGGGTTCTGAGGGCAAAGAGGGCACAGAGCTACATTGCGCGTATTAGAGACCATGTCGATCAGCTGCATTTTCGCTCAGAACGGATAGCAGACTGCTTCAAACACTATTACACTTCCTTGTATAATCTGCCGTGCCCGGGGGCCCCCCACTCTGACTCAGATGAGGCCATCATTGAATATGTACCGAAATTTATTACAAAAATTTTGCCACCTGACGCTACAGACCTCTTGGAAAGTCCGATCACACTAGCTGAGGTTCATGCGGCTGTCAAAAGCTCTCCTGCTGGCAAAAGCCCTGGCCCGGACGGCTTTACAATTTTATACTATAAGAAATTCTTTCTAGGGCCACGTTTAGTCTCATTCTTTAATACTGTCGCCCAGGGAGCATCCTTTGCCCCTCAATCCTTGACCACACACATTGTGGTCATTCCTAAGCCCGACAAGAACCTGGATCTGCGCAGCAGCTTTCGCCCTATTCCTTTGATCAATGTCGATCTGAAACTGTTCTCCAAAGTCTTGGCGATCCGTCTCCAACCCTTTCTACCCTTCCTCATACACTCTGATCAGGTGGGGTTCGTTCCCAGGCGCGAGGCTAGAGACAACACCATCAAGGTTGTCAACATAATCGCTCATGCCCAACGCCACAAAATCCCGCTGATCGTGGCATCGATGGACGCCGAAAAGGCGTTCGATCGCGTGACTTGGTCTTTTCTCTTCAGGGTTTTGTCGAGAATAGGCATAGGACGTGATTACTTGTTGTATTAAAGCCCTGTATGATGCCCCGACAGCGCGAGTAGCCCTCAATGGCATCCTGTCCGACCCATTCACGTTATCTAATGGCACGAGACATGGCTGTCCTCTCTCCCCGCTTTTATTTCTCTTGGTCCTTGAGCCCTTTGCAAATGCCGTCCGAGCGTATCCGGACATCACTGAGGTTAAGATAGGACGTCACTCCCACGCCCTCTCGCTGTTTGCGGACGATGTTCTCCTGACTCTCACCAACCCAGTCCAGTCTCTCTCGGCTGTCCTGTCGGAGCTTGCCAGGTTCCAGGAGCTCTCTAACTACAAAATGAACCTTTCCAAATCAGAAATTATGGGCTTTCACCTCCCTTTGCCTATAAGCCATCAAATACGAGCCAGGTTTCCTTTTAAGTGGAAAGAGGATTTTATTAAGTATCTTGGTCTGCTCATTCCCTCGGACCTTTCCCAGCTACACACTCTTAACTACGAGCCCTTGCTGGTGACTCTCGAGTCGGACTTGCGTAAATGGGCTTATCCTCATATATCTTGGTTTGGGAGGGTGGGGGTCATAAAGATGAACCTCTTACCTCGGTTCCTCTACCTGTTCCAGACCTTACCCATCAACCTCCCGAGGCCCTTCTTCCGGCGTTGCCAGAGAACTTCTCTTAGGTACATATGGAGGGGTAGGCCATCTCGCTTAGCCTGTTCGTATTTGATTAGACAGAAGTTACGGGGGGGGTAGGCCTCCCGAACTTAGAACTATATTGGCAGGCGGCCCATTTGCGCCGCGTCGTTGAGTGGTCTGTTAACTCCGCCAAACAATGGGTTTCTTTGGAGAGTTCTTTCCTGACGTGCCCTATTGGTGTGCTGCCTTGGATTCGAGACCCGACGAGATGCGTCGCATTTGCTACTCACCCTTTTATTCTCCCTACCTTGCTGGTCTTTCGTAGGATCCAGCGGGTCGGGTCCGTCGCCAGGATTCCTGGTCCTATGACCCCTCTGGTGGGGAACCCGGACTTCCCTCCGGGTCACTCCGTGGGTAGCTTACAGGCTTTTCTCCCTCCAGAGGTGCGCACTCTTCGCATTTGTCATGTAGTCAGCGGCAATACCATGAAACCCCTACGGACAATGCTAGGCCCGGGATCTCATTCCTTCTCCCTCCAATTCACTTACCATCAGCTCAGACACTCTTCGGCAGTTCTATCGCAGCCGGACAGGCCGCTTACGCAATTGGAAAGGTTTTGTCTCGAACAGAAAGAACCGCCCCACTTATTGTCTAAATTATACGCTCTGTTATGAGCCCCAGAACCGTTGGCTGAACCGTATTACTTTAGACTTTGGGAACAGGACCTGAATTGCTCGTTTTCCCCTGCAGACTGGTCGACAATTCTTTCTATAATCCATAAGGGCTCAGTCTCTAGCCGGATGCAGGAAACGACCTTTAAGATACTTACGAGATGGTATAGAGTCCCACTAGACATCCACAGGTTTGCGCCCCAGGTTCCGCCTACCTGTTGGAGATGCGGTTCTCACCCAGGCTCCCTACTACATATTTGGTGGTCTTGCCCCGATATTAGGCCCTTTTGGGATTCCGTAGTATCGGCTATTCGTGAAGTTGCCAACCCTGACTTCCACGCCTCTCCTGAATCTATCCTGCTCCATCACACTGCCACCCCGTTCACCAGTTATAAACGCTCCCTGACATTCCATCTGATTAATGCAGCTAACGCTGTCCTCCCTAGACACTGGAAGTCAGCCACCCCTCCCTCCTTCACGGTTTGGGTTAATCAGGTTGAATTTGTCTACCAGATGGAGGTCTTAGTGTGGTCTGTTAAGTGTGCTGGACATAATATCGAGCTCAAGTGGTTCCATTGGAGGGCCTACGTAACAAATCTGGGAAAACGCCCTTCATCTGCCTCATTGTAGGCTGTTTGTGCCACTCTCTTGGGGAGTCTCTGGCCATTGTTGAGGGTAGTCTTCCGTACCCATTCTCCTACACTTTTACGTTGGTGTTCATAATCTGCCATTATGTGAAAGAGTTTTACACTAGACCCTGGGACGAACATGTTTTGTTTAGTTGTATTTTTTATTTGTTTTACTTTTATGTCAACATGATATTAGCATACCGGGTACCTTTGCTCCGCCCTGGTTTTCTCTAGTCCCACCTCTTCGGTGGATATTTATACACACATGATGTACCTGGTCTTGTTATCTATGTGCTCTCAAGTCTCGTATTACCCGTACTGTACCACACTATGAGACCTAGCGCACCTGGTGCCAATGTAGGATGTCCCTTGGAGTTGCGCCGTTTGTATTAGCTGTACTGAAGGTTGGCCTTTTTGCCGCGCCCTGTGGTACCCATCCTGCACATGACGTAGAGTGAGGTTGACCCACTCGTTTCAGTAGCTTTTATTTGTTTTCCTATGTCCTCGTTGTACTGTTCATATGTGTACCAATATCTTTATATCCTTTGTTCCTTTGCATTATGTCCCCACACATTGATTGTACGCTGTGACTTTATTTGCAAAGCTCTGTACTGTGCATTTCTTATCAAGCGTGCAATAAACGTAGAATTGAGAAAGAAAAAAAAAACAAAAAAAAATTCACAATATGCAATTGTATTGCATATAATTGCTCCCCGTTAAGTGCCAAGAGGGCTTCTACCTAGTTGGCCTAGTCAGAATATGCCCACGGAGGGTCAGTAACGTGGAGACTGAGCTCACTATTTTCCTGGAAGTGTGGAAGTTATATCCGTGTGGAGTATATCACTCCAGAAAATTATTTTCACTGCCCTGTCATTATTCCTATTCCTCCCATTGGGCATAAGTGTCTCCACCCCCTGCAACCCTTAATTTACCTGCTGGCGGTGTTGGGATTACTAAATCCCACAACCGCTACCTACACCTGATATTCTGCATGTGGGGCTGCACCCATTGGGGGGGCAGGGGCACCTTGTTTTCTGTACATCGGGACCTTTCACAAAAGGGTGCTGGCGGGGGAAGGGCGCCAGGCAGTCTGCCAGAATGTTTAACCTGAGAGGGACATGGGAGTGGAAACAATTTTATTTAAATGTTGTGATTTAATTATGTGTTTAATCTAATTATTTGTGTACAAATACAAATGTCCTGTTAAATAAATGTGGTTCTATTTTTCACCCTACACTGGCAAGTCTTGGCAAGTGGCTGGGTGATTTAGGGAAATAATACTTTACTGTCGACCAGGAAGACATACGCGGCGGAGTTACTCATCTTGAGTATGAGTCACAAATAGCATGCCATCATTGAGGGGACAGTGAATTCCCAAATTTATCAAGATATCATACAGGATAATCTCAAGATGGCTGTCCGGCAGCGTAAACTCAATAGAAGGTGGGTGATGCAGCAGGACAATAACCCTAAACATTGAAGTAAACCTACTATAGCATGGCTTAAAAAAGAACCCCATCTTTTGGAGTGGCCCAGAGATGCTGTAGACTGACCTCAAGAGAGCTGTTTTTTCCACCAGCACTGTGAATATTTAAAGGGTGTGTTCAATAAAGACATGACAGATTATAAATTGTTTGTATGTTATTAGTTTAAGCATAGTGTATGTGTATATACTTGTATGTAGATCAGCTCACATTTTATGAACAATTACTGCAGAAAACCTGGTAATTCTAAAGGGTTGGTTTACTTTTTTGTCATTGTATATACTATTAAGCAATAAATCAGTACATACCCAGCAAATAACATTCAAACAACAAAGTCTAAGGCATATATATTGAGATTAAATCACAATATACGGTCATATGGTGCCTAAACTGTCACTACCCCAAATTTGGTGAGTCCTATCTAATTTTTCAAGGCTATATTTCTTACCAAGGAGGTGAATTGGTGGGAATCCACTGCATTTTAACCCAAACGAGACTTTCATACAATATAAAGCCTTCTCTGGACCAGATTACTGAGGCCCTTGTGTGGCTGCTCAACCTTAAAGATGTCACATCCACGGTCACTGAAAAAGCACTCACTGCAGAATAACAGGGACTGAATGTTATAGGCAAAGCTGAAGTACTAGGTAAGTAACACAGAATACCAGGGGTTAATACAGAATGCATGGTCAGACATAACCAGGGTTGATACACAAAACGGGTCAGTTCATGGACCAGGAAGTTAGACAAGTATAGCAATCTATCAATCTATAGCAAAATCAGTAGGCAGAAGGGTAGTAAGGCATACCAAACAAATACCATTCCAAACAAATTGTCTAAAATTCCTCCTGAACATTGTGCTGGTCTGATCTGCAGCCTAAGGAAACTGCAAGGGTTAACCTACTTTTTCCACCAGCACTGCAAGTGTTTAATGGGTGTATTCAACATAGACATTAAAGATTTTGTTTCTGTGTTATTATACACAAGCACATTGTATATCAGATCACATTTTATTAACAAAAAAACAGGTCAAAAGGGTTACTTTTTCTTGCAACTGTATATAATATATATGTATAAGGACCCATATATATATATCTATTAACACATACAATTATTGGAAACAAAGTATTACCTGTGCAATCTGCAAGGTCTGTGAAAATCTGATAAAGGTAAAGGCTCCCACATAATATCTGTATGGCTGGATTACAATAGGTAAGGTTCTAGGGTCTGAAATTGTAGACTTTAATAAAGCCACTGACAGCAAATAAGAGGCTGACATGTGAGTCACCTTACTTACAACAAGGGCTGTATTGTAGTAGGAGTTGCACCCTATCCAGTCCAATACAGTAACTGAAAGGATAGAACAAACTGCAGCCTTTAATAAATACAACATTTTCTACAAAGGTAAGTAATAGTTCGACATTGTGTGGCTTGGATGCAGCTGATCCCCAGCCATTGTTACTCCCCAGACCTACACTTATATACATGAATGCTTGAGCTTTTTCTAAAATGAAAAAGATTTTTGTGAAATTAGGTGGTTAAATTTGCCTAGTCAACCAGTGTAAACTTCATCATATATAATTCAGACCTAAATAGATTTTATCTTCATCTGAACTGCAGGGAGTTAAAATATGTGTATATCACTGTAAGGTTAGCTATGGAAAAAGAAAATAAGCAAATTTGGTAAAAATAATATCTTTATTGGCTTAATTAATTCAGAGGTGTTAAGGCGGGTGGACTGCACCCACTTTTTTTTTTTTCTTTACAAAAAAGAGTATACATATATAATCTTCTGTATACAACAAATCTAAAGACAACAACATAATTTAACGTGACATACACATAGTGGTAAGAAGCGTACAATTTATATATCTATCCGCAATCCGGTAAGGCTGATCCCATATTCATACTTTCTAACTGCTCAATTTATTTACATTTTTGTATCTTATTCCCTAATGCACAATTTTTACGGACTCCATATTTATTTTTATTATTTTCTTAATGTTCACACATATGAACCTTCAAGCTGTCTTATATAATTGTTATATGTTTTCAAGTTTATTTATCCAGTTATCCCACTCTTTATATCTTTGATTGCACCACCCAAAGTTGTAAGCAATCCCTCTTTCCATTTTACATTGATGTATTATTTGAGCTTTGATTTTTATCCATGTATTAACCATTGTAGACTTCCAATTTTTTGCTATTGACCAGTCCACTTTAATGTGCAACAGAAGCGCAGGCCTGTAAGGCTGTGGCAGGTTCTGCACGGCTGTTTGAGAAGCACAAGATGTGAAGTCACTGGCAATGGCTTCTACAGTAGACCACTATGGAAAACATAGAAACATAGAAAGTGATGGCAGATAAGAACCAGTAGGTCCATCCAGTCTGCCCAACCTCTAAGTCTTTTCCTTTAGTACCTGCCCTTATCCTATATCTAGCTTGGCCTTATGCCTATCCCATGCTTGGTTAAATGCCTTTACTGTATTAACATCTACCATCTAATATTTTCCGATGTTACCATTAAACCTTTGCCCCTCCTGTTTATGAATATGTCATCTTCTTGTGGTAGTGTTTCTCCTTTTTAAATAAGCTCTCTTCCTTTATCTTGTTGATTCTCTTTAATTATTGAAATGTTTCTATCATATCCCCCTGTCACGTCTTTTGTCAGGGCTATATATGTTAAGATCCTTTAACCTGTCGTGGTAAGGTGTATCCTGTAATCCATAAACCATTTTAGTAGCCCTTCTCTGAACTTTCTCCAACATATCTATATCCTTCTGGAGATACGGTCTCCAGTACTGTATACAATACTCCAAGTGAGGTCTCACCAGTGATCTGTACAACGGCATGAGCACTTCCCTCTTTCTACTGCTAATACCTCTCGCTATACAACCAAGCATTCTGCTAGCATTACCTGCTGCTCTACTGCATTGTACATCCTCACAAATAATTACCCCTAAATCCCTTTAGGGGTAATTATCAAATATCAAATATCAAATATTCTATACTCTGCCCTTTGGTTTTTATGCCCTAGATGCATTACTTTGCATTTATCCACATTAAATGCCAGTTACCACAGCTCTGACCATTTTTCCAGTTTACCTAATCATTTGCCATTTGGCTTCTTCCTCCAGGAACATTAACCCAGTCAGCAAATACACATACCTTTCCATCAAGACCATCTCCAATATCAATAATAAAAATATTAAAGAGAATGGGTCCAAGTACAGATCCCTGAGGTATCCCACTGGTTACAAGACCTTGCTCTGAATATATGCCATTGACTACAACTCTGTTGTCTGTCACTCAGCCACTCCCTAAACCATTCAACAACATTGTGATCTAAACTCAGAGATTGCCGTTTATTTATGTCTTCTATGTGGCACAGTGTCAAAGGCCTTACTGAAATCTAGATACGCAATGTCTACTGCACCACCTTGATCAATTACTTTAGTCACCCAATCAAAAAAATCAAGATTTGTTTGGCATGATCTTCCTGTGGTAAACCCATGTTGTTTTTGTAACTTCAGATCAACAATCCTTTCCTTTAACATTGTTTCCATTAATTTCCCCACTACAGATGTAAGACTAACTGGCCCGTAATTGCCCTACTCCTCCCTACTGCCTTTTTGTGAAAGGGCACAACATTCGCTAGTTTCCAATCCCCTAGGACGACTCCTGTTACCAATGATTCGTTAAATAAATCAGTTAACGGTTTTGCTATTACACCCCCAACCTTTTTTAATAACTTGGGGTGTATCCCATCAGGCCCCATCGACTTATTTGTCTTTACCTTAGACAACTGAAGTAGAACCTCCGCCTCGATAAACTCACATATTTCAAATGACTCAGTCTTTTCTCCTAACTGAGGTCCCATTCCCTCATTTTCATTTGTAAAAATTGAACAGAAATATTCATTGAGGCAGTCAGCTAGACCTTTATCCTCTTCTACATACATTCCTTTGTTTTTAATCTAACTAATCCTTGTTTTAGTTTTCTCTTTATATATCTAAAAAAATGCTTTATCTCCATTTTTTACTGAGAGGGCAATTCACTCTTCTGCATGTGATTTGGCAGCTCTTATAACTTTCTTTGCCTCTTTCTGCCTAATTTTATAGATCTGTCTATCTAGATCGTTCCACTTCTGCAGAGTACCACAGCGGTTTCTTTAATTTTTTACTCTTACTGACCAGCCTAATTTAATTTTCTGTTATCTTCAATAATACAACTTTTAAATAATCCCATTTCTCCTGGACTCTATTTAAATTGCCCCAGTCTGATAATGACTCCTCTACACATATTCTCATTTTAGAAAAGTCAGCTTTTCTAAAATCTAAAACTTTTGTTTTTGTGTGGTGTCACTGTTGTATATTAATCCACACAGACTGATGATCACTAGATCCCAAACTTTCACCTACAGAAATATCTGTTAACAAATCTCCATTTGTGAACACTAAATCCAATATGGCCTCCTTACGAGCTGGTTCCTCAACTACTTGTTTTAAAGATAATCCCAGTAGGGAGTTTAGAATATCCGCACTCCGGGTACAACCAGCTACTTTCGTTTTTTAGTTCACATCAGGGAGATTAAAGTCACCCATGATTTTAACATCCCCCTTCACTGTCATTTTAGCTATTTCCTCCACTAGTAAATGTTCTAGTTCTTCTACTTGTCCTGATGGTCTATAAATCACACCTACACGAGTTACTTTGCCAAATTGTACTGTAACCCAAACCGACTCTATGTTCTCCTCACCAACTTGTGTTAAATTAGATTTTATGTTATTTTTTACCCCTCCCCCTTTCTTGCCCTTTCTGTCTTTTCTATATAAAGAGTACCCTGGTATTGATATGACCCAGTCATTTTTCTCATTATACCATGTCTCAGTAACAGCCACTACATCAACATTCTCAGGTGCCACAACTGTTACAAGTTCATGGATCTTATTCCCTAAACTGCGAGCATTTGTAGACATGACCTTTAGCTTGTTGTTTAACACTAATGCTGCAATCACTTTCTGTCCTTGTTTTGGGGGGCAAAATATATGCTTCTCCCTATTATCTGTATACACCAAGCCCCCAGATCCACCCACCTGGTTATTAAGTAAATTGCCTTCCCTTTCTATACTGTCTAGCCTGGTATTTATTACCCCCCCATTCCTAGTTTAAAATGTCCTCCAACCGTCTAGCCATTCTCTCCCCAAGCACATTGGACCCTCTTGCATTTAGGTACAATCCATCACAACTAGAGATTGTACCCCAAAGCAAAATCAGCCCAGTGCTCTAAAAACCCAAACCCCCCCTTCTTACACCAAGACTTCAGCCATGCATTTAGCTGCCTAATCTCCTGCTGCCTTAATATGGATGATGGAACATGTGAAATGAAAGAAAATATGGAGGTTGGTTTAGATCAGGCCTACACATCTCCAGGCATGATAGCAGCAAACAGACACAGTTGTTGCATTTCTCATCTTAAGCACAGACATCTCAATTAAAAATGTAACTAAACTACATATCTTTAAAAAAAAAAAAGGATTGCCAGAATTTCTAGTCTGTTTCACTGTAGATCACTAGATCACTGTATTACCTTTTCTTCTACAAGCCACTGGGGAGAAGCAGTTCACTTGGTGGCCTTGCTTGTGAAAGCATAAAATCTCATTACAAGTTAGTGAGATGAACATAACATAAGTAATAGTAATTGTACAGTAATCTACTAATTGAGGATTTAGCTAAAATGACATTTGTGACAGGATGCCCTGTACCCCGACTGGGTACTCCCGCCAAACTATCCTTCCTCTTGCCAGGACACTAGCAATTAACCCCTTCAGCACCTGAAAAAACCAGCATTGTAGCGAGAAGGGGAATGCCGCTGCACCGGAGCTGCGTTGGTGCAGGAAACATGGTACTCTGTACCAGGGGGAAGAAGTAGTTCTAATGGACCTCCTGTATCCACCTTCCCAAAAGCAGAACCCTTTCCAATGCCAGGGCCCAGAGTCTGTATGGAGGAGGATGGACCCCAGGCCCCTTCGGGAGCCCAGGGCACAGAGCTTTCTGTGACAACATTGAATGGGGAAGTTATAATCATGAGTGGCTTTAATCTTCCTAATGTGATCTGGAAAACCAAAGTAGCTGGTTGTGCCAGGAGTACACATATTTAAAACTACTGGAATTATTGGGGGGGGGGACTTAACTGAAAGCACTATCATTTTAGAAACATAGACAAGATAAGAACCATTCAGCCCATCCAGTCTGCCCAACCTCTGAATACTTTCTGTCACGTTAACCCTTTAAGGCTGAGGACCCATGGGAGTATGTTTGATTTGGGGAGAGGGGCACTGTTGGGGTAATTCCTTACCTGCCTGCCCAGTCCGTTCTTATGTCTGAGTAACCCTGTGCTCATTGGGGGCACAGGGTGACCGGGAAACCCGTCTAGTCTGTCGTAACCAGACTCCCATGGACTAACCGACTATGGGGGCTCTACAAGCCAGGAAACACTTGATGCGCCTGACTGGCTCCTAGCCGCAAATTCATGTAACTGTGTGGCAGCTAGGAACTGTTACGGACGACTTTTGCCTCACCACGTCGCTCTTTTGAGGGTACATTAAGCTTGTGGTGGACAACACTTGGTGGTGATTACAGAGCTGGTTCGGGAATCCTGGTTTTATTACCAATCTCTAGGATGGGGGTTTACCCAGCTGGGGCTATGGAACTCTGGCCGGGCTGCCACACGGACTATTTCCAGGGATGTTTTAGATGCTGGTCCCAACATTGGATCACGTAGCTTTTTGGGTCATAACGTCTTCGGACCCTGAGCTCTCCAATGGTACCCTGGATTGACGCTGCTCTCTTGGGATCACCCCGAAATAGTGACTCTTTGTCGCGTGGGCATTGCTGGCTGTAGAAAAGTATGGCCGTGCCGTGCTGTCAGGTGGTTTATGGGAATATACCTTAAATCCTATCATGTTTGCTGTATATACCGTATTTGCCCGAATATAGGCCGCATATAGGCCTACAATCGGGGTTTAGCGAGCCCAGTGCCCGGACATGCAGTTCCGGGCACTGGGCAGGCAGCAGGTTTAGGATCCTACTCTCCGATGCACTGAGACAGCCTCCCCCGCCAGCACTTTCCACGGGGGAGTGCCGGCACGGCAGATTGTCTAAGATTTGTAAACAACCTCCGCTGCCGGCACGTCTGCTCGATGTGCTTTAACAATATCCCTTGCAGGGACTTCCCACAGGGGGATTTGGATAGCCTCAACAAGATGTTACAGGCTGGTATTTTGGTTCACAATGTCCTTATTGACGTCCAAGGGGTTTTGTTGGAGCAACGTCTGTTGGAGTTGCCCAGCACTGAGGTTTGCCTGAGATCTTGTGTCTTGGCCTATTTTGCTGTTCGCCCAGCAGGATCCAAATCGTTGCTGGTGCATCGAGATGGGCCTCCTTGTCAAGGTTTCAGTTTATTTTGGTTTCCCAGGCAGCTTTGCGGAGTCTGGGTCTGTTGGATCGGGAATATAGCACTCATTCATTTCAAATTGGCGCTGCCATGGAGGCAACTTGGTGGAGCTTGGGTGATGTTATTGGCCGGATTGGGAGATGAGAATCGGTGAGGTTCCGGGGATATGTGCGGCCGCACCTTATGTGCTGATGCTTGCAGTGGTTTTTCTTCTGGGGGTGTTTCCTTTTACTGTGTCTGCTTCATGTGTGTTATGTGTGGTCTTCCTAGGTTCCCATTGCAGTGTGTGGATCTTCTGGCATTCCTGTGAATATTGGGCTGCGCAGAGGGCCAGGGTTCGCCCCGTGGGTAGGCAATTTAATTGAGATCATGCTGTGGTTTCTGTTCATTGGTTTGATTTTCATGGGATTATGTGGGATTGATATGCTCAGGAATTTTGCCAGGTGGCACCTGTCCATGGTTCGCCACTGGTTTTGGTGGTACATCTTGGTGGGAATGAGCTTTGCTGAGTTCCTGTTGGGAGTTTGGTAAGGACTATCAAGTCCTCCTATGGCTGCATACTGCTTATCCCGCTTTGGTTTTGGTGTGGTCGGAGATCATAGCCAGGTATTGTGGTTCGTCATGGGGACTTGGTGGGGGATCCTGCTGCGCTTTTCCAGAAAGATGGTGTTCATCTGACTGATATGGGTGTGCAGGGCCGGCCTTAGGGGTGTGCGACCTGTGCGGCTGCACAGGGCACCATGGCAACAGGGGCGCCTGCCCAGGACTTAAATTAAAACATCGGGGGTTTTTTTGCTTGTTTTTTTTTTTAACTTTATTTAACATCCTCCATGTTAAATAAAGTTTTTTAACTTTATTTAACACGGAGGATGTTAAATAAAGTTAAAACAAAGAAAAACGGTGTTTTAATTTAAGTCTCGGGCATGGAGGATGTTAAATAAAGTTAAAAATACCAAACAACCCCCCCCGATGTTTTAATATAAGTCCCGGGCAGGTGCCCCCGCTGCAGAGGCGCCCTGTGCGGCCGCACACCCCTAAGGCCGGCCCTGGTGGGGGCTACCCGGCCCCCTAGAGTGACGGGCCCGGTCACAGTTGCTGCGGGCTTAAGGCCCCTTTTGCCCTGCGTTAATGCGGCTGTAGTGGCCAGTCCGGGCCTGATTAGAATATATTCATAGCCATTTTTTTAAATATTTGCCTAGTTATTTCATTTTGTTAAGAAATTCCAGATAATATTATGGTTTACTGTAAAAATAAAACAAATTTCTACACTGTAATAAAACTAGCATTTCTTACATTGTTTCTCATATGGAACTTCTTATTCACCAGGAAGTGCTAGTCATATGGGTGTCTGCTGCAATAAATTCATTAAAAGTACAAAGTATATGTAATGTATACAGGGGCGGGCTGGGCCGTTGGGCAATTGCCCCCCAGGCCGCCCGAAATCTAATCTAAACGGCCGCTGGGTGCTGATGCCGCCGGCCGGCGCTACTTTAATACTTTTTTTTAAAATTTAAATGGCAAGCCGGATCGGCTATTAAATGGAAAAAAAATAGTATTAAAGCAGCGCCGGCCGGCGGCATCAGCACCCAGCGGCCGTATGCGATGGCCGCCAAGTGATGGGAGCAGCGTGAGGGGTGAAAGCTCCGCCCCCTCGCACTCACCTTTCACCCTTCACGCTGCTCCCATCACTATGCGGCCATCAGATTGTTGGAAATCGAATCTAAACAGCTGCTGGGTGCTGATGCTGCCAGCCGGAGCTACTTTAATACTTTATTTATTTATTTTTAATATGGCAAGCCGATCTGGCATATTAAATAAATAAAAAAAGGATTAAAGTAGCTCCGGCCGGTTTTCCAGCTGTCTGATGGCCGCATAGTGATGGGAGCAGCGTGAGGGGTGAAAGGTGAGTGCGAGGGGGCGGAGCCACTTCACTTGACTTGCCCCTCAGGCCTTAGGCTGCCAGCCCTCCCCTGAATGTATAAGTAGCTAAATGACTGCATGTATAGGCTTATGACATTACTAGGGCAAAACACAATGATTAAAAAAGCATTACTTAAAAGCAATTATATTAATAAAGACCAACATCTTAATCAGCTTGTCATCAGATTTAATGCTGCCATGAGAAACCATAGGAACTTAGCATAAGAATTTGAAGCAAAAAAAAGTGCAATTTGCAGTTTCTGTGTAATTTTGATGAATGGTGGATAACACAGGCAGCAGTTTACATATATCCATGTTATCCCTAACAATAAAGCGAAAGATGTAGTCAGGACACCTAAATGACAGGTGCACTGGCCTGTACATTTACAGTATCAGTACTGTTAGACTGAGATCATGCAGTTCATTGGCAGAACACTGCTGATTAACTACAGTTGAAAATGGTTCTTATTATGATAGTGTGACAGATGCTTAAACATAAAATTATATGGTACTTGGTTGTATATATTATTCACAAACTAGATCTTTATACAAAGATACCTTCTACCTGCATGCTAATTGACTTTGCCTATGTATAATTAAAGAAAGGATTGAGAAAATATTTAGACCAAATGATATCAAGTTTAAAATAGGTATAAATTATGATTTTGCACCAACTATATATATATATATATATATATATACTACTGTTCAAAATTTTGTGTCAAACGTACACAAAGACGAAGAAGCAAAACACGAAGAATCTTAGTTTCTTCACGTTTGTCTTCGTAATTATCTCCTAGCTAATCCCCCTGATCCCTTCCCCATACACCCCCATTCACTGCCATTAGCCTACCTTAAGACTTCGTAGTATTGCACGGGTTAACGGGAATGAGAATTGGTAGGATCACACAAGGAGTTAAATGTCCATAAGAGCGACTCTATTGGTCGTCTGTGGGGTTACAGACATTTAAAATTTAAATCCTGGTGCTGAAGTCATTGGTCTCCCCAGGCCAAGTTGCTCCGAGGTGTACCGTGCCCTGCCAGGGGAACTTAAGGCCCTTTGGCTACACAGAAGGAAGCCTCTTATAACTGGTCATCTCTGGAAGAATAGCTCACTTATGCTTTGGTGCAAATTCTGTTAAGAAGAAGTATGATGTATGAATAGGTGTCGTTCTGCAGGGGACAAACTGGTTTAAAGTCATATGACAACTTCTTCATATATTAAAGATTTATTGAAGTATAAGGAGATATTAACAAGGGCACAATGAAAGTTACCTCATCTGCTTTTCTATTCCATTCCATCAGTCCTCATTCATTTTATGTCTTAAAATTGATAATTTATTAATGACACATGCTTTCTCAAATTTGTACAACAGAACAAAACTGGGCTGCTTTCAAAATATATCTGATCAACTTTACTGATAAGGGAAGATTTTGTGAAAACACAATTAACAGTGCTGTTAGGAGGTCTGGTTGTATCTGTATGGAAAAAATCTTAGAGATCACTCTGAAAGCATATGCGCAGAAAACTGCAATGACTGGACACGTTTGCCATATATGATAACATGTTCCCTCTCCATACCGTTTCCAAAACAAGTTAAAGGTAGATGGATACATTTTTCCCATCTGTTGTGGTGTTCACTATTTACTAAAACAAATTTAAACAAGACACATGTTGTTGTCTTAGTCATACTTAAAATACTGTATATGCTCCATTATAAGATGACGCTGATTATAAGATGAGCCCCCAAAATTTGAATATTAATTTAGAAAAAAAAGAAAAAGCCTGAATATAAGACTACCCTATGGGAATAAAATACTAGTACATATTAATTCACATGTAAACGATTTTTTCATATTTAATAAAACTATGACTGAGAAAAATGCATTTTCTAATTGTATTTCCTTTTATTTGCCACTCTGCCCCCCCTGATAAGCCTTATACCCTCCTATATGCCACTCTGTCCCCCAGATATGCCTTATACCCTCTATATGCCACTCTGCCCCCCCCTAACTTACCTATGCATTCCTAGACTTGTGTTTCAGACTCCCTGGTGTCTAGTGGGGCAGCCGGTGGACATCTGCGAGATGCGCATAGACGAGCTCCTCTTCTGCCCAGCAGTTCCCCCGGGGCTTCTATGACTGAGCACCGGAAGGTCATGTCATGCCGGCGCTTCATCATAGGAAGTACCAGAGGAAGTGCTGGCAGAAGCAGAGGTTGTCTGAGTGTATTGTGCAAATGTCCACCTGCTGCACATCTGCCCACAGTTATGCACATCTGCCCCCAGGCTTGCCACTCCCCCCCCTATATGCCACTCTGCCTCCCTGATATGCCAATCTGCCTCCCAGATAAGCCTTATATCTTCCTATATGCCACTCTGCCCCCAGATATGCCTTATACCCCCTATGTGCCACTCTGCCCCCCCAGTTTACCTATGCATTCCTAGACTTGTCCTCCGTGTTTCAGACTTCCTGGTGTCTAGTGGGGCAGCCGGTGGACATCTGCCCGATGCGCATAGACAACCTCCTCCTCTGCCCAGAACTTCCCCCGGGGTTTCTATGACTCAGCACCGGAATGTCATGCCAGCGCTCCATCATAGGATGTACCAGAGGAAGTGCCGGCAGAAACAGAGGTTGTCTGAGCGTGTTGCGCAAATGTCCACCTGCTGCCAGAGAGGAGGATCCAGGTCCCCTGCAGTACTGATAGTCAGTACTCATAGTCAGACCTCTATTTGAGACAATCTCGAATAAAGGATGAGATGGAGTGTGTGATGGAACTGTCCATCACTGGGGCCCCTGGAGAGGACCGAAAGCAAGCCTGCTACCTACAGATTATGGACCCTGTCTCCCTGCCCTGGCGAATGGAACTGTTGTCCTCGTCTGGGACCCGAACTCCCCAGTCTCTAAGTGCACCCCAGTACTGGTTAGTGGGACAGGTGCACCTTGCCAGCACCCTGCATCTACAACTCTAGGAGTGGCGGAGCTGTGCTCTCCGACTGAACTGGTTGCAGACCCAGTTGGGGTCTGGCCCCAGTTCAGTCTTCTTTTTAAAAGGGGAGATATGTGACAGAATGACCTGTCATACAGGGCACCAAGGTAGTCAGAGATGGCTCCAGTCTGGCTGTCAAACAAAGATAGCATAGGTAGGAACTCTATTGTTTAATTAATCCCATCAATAGGATTGCTGCCAGGGGATTAAAGGTTGGGTTGTCTACATGTACCTATTTATCAATGTAAATTTATGTTAATGAAGTTCTGTGGATATATGAGTCTATGTTTTACAACAATAAACTGTTCATTCCTGCTGTACTCAATTCAAGGTAGTTGTGTGTCTACTTATTGGGTACACATAGCAGGGTTCCAAGGTGTGCATGCTGGCTGGTGCTGGAAGTTATTCCGGGGACAACAGGAGGATACATCTGGGTGATCTCTGGGAGTTACTACAGCTCTCTTGGTGAACCCGTTGAAAGGACAAGGGGTATTTTTCAGAGCATTTGCTCTGAGAAAACCTTGTCTTATATTCAAGCAAATACAGTAGCTTTATCCCATTCCTATGAAGAGAGAGGATGAGATGTCATTGCTCCATAAAGTGAATTTTGCCTGGGATAGTAGTACCCATTGCCTGGGAAGTGAATTTTACTTGACCCTACCTGTTATGTTTACAGATTGCATTTATGTCCCAATCGCAGTCGTCCATATTTTTAACAAGCCATTTTGTGGCAAACTTCTAAACGTGGGACAGTTAGTAAGTTAGTTGAAACGAAAGACAAAGGCCAGGCATTGACCTCCAAAGTGTAAGAGTTTCTTCTATACACTTGTTTTGTCTTCTTTCTTTAAAGTAACTAGGATTCTTGAGAACCTACACCATCTGTGAAACACACGTTTTGGGACTTAAATCTTTGATACAATTGTATTTATTGATTTGTTTGTTTGTTTTTCCCTCCACTTTTTTTTTGAGCGCTGTCACTAATTACCTGTGTTATTTCAGATTACTTTTGGGGTGTCTGTGGAGTTTTACCCCCAGTGATTCAGCAGCACTTTTTTTGTTTGTTTAGCGCTTCACCTAAAGTCACTTATTTGTGGGGCAGTTACCATAGAGACCAATAGAGGCCTATAATCATAGTTAGCTATACCTAGTCAATATACCATACACAGCAACAACCTAATAGTGTCAGTTATTGTTCTATAAAGTTCTATATAAAAACACTGTTTTCTGTTTTAAAGTATTAAAATGGTGTAAAAGGCATCCTTAGCTTTCTCTCTGGTTCTACCACAACTATGGAGTTGGACAATAGGTGCATATCACTTGAAGTGATAAAGCTATTATTGAATCCGGCAGTAAAAAAATGTCTATAGCAAACAATTTCCCTGCTGAAAGGTGGCCTACCTGAAAGAAACAAGCCCACCACCAGCTGCATGTCAGTTTTGTCAATTAAGAACATAGAGCAATCTTTGAGTGCTGAAAGGGATCTCTTTACAGGCCCCAGGAGCCAAGACACAGCCCATTGTATGCTCTGGATGTCTCACATAGTTTTAGGGTCCTGATAAGTACACATGCCATGAAAACCTGTATTATATGTAGCCTAAGTGATACCTCTTCTAGGAAAAAGCCAGAGAGAAGTAGAAGGAGTCTACAAGGAGGTAATATTGCACCTTTACTTAGTAGGAGATGGGGCAATGAAAGACACAGGTATGGTGGTCCCAAATCCCATTCAGAAGCTGTTGTTGATTGATGAATGTTTTCTTATTCCTACTCTGAATTTAAGGGCTGCATTATAGTGAATTATTGCCTTTGGAAAAGAATAAACAAGATTAATTGCTGTTTTAAATGAGACAAAACATTAAAACCTGTTAGATCTAGGATATTTCAGACGATACCCAGAAGGAAAGCGGTATAAAAATAGTCAGTTAACCCTGAAAGGTAATAATGGCATTGTCATTAATGCTCTTTTGGAAAAGATAATTCATATAAGTTTTGAGTTTTTTTTTTAATGACTGCTCTTTCCAAGTAATTTTGTGATAACAATGATATATTCTTGCCAATTTGTTGCAGGTGATTGAGTACATTGGCACCCAGTACTATAAGGTAAAACATCTCATAAATTACTCAGACTGACTGATTTTACTATATATATAACACTTACCCCTTTTGGTGGTCTTTCCAGAGACATATATACAGCCATGTATACACCGATCAGCCATAACATTATGCCTAATATTGTGTAGTGTCACGGAAGCCTGGGGAGGTGGGTACAGGGAGTTCCTTTGGAATACTTCTTCCCCTGGTACAGAGTGCCACATTTCCCTAATTGCCAGAGACTCTAAAGACTGTGGACCTCAGACACAGAGTTGGGGTACCTCCATTTTGGGGGGGGGGGTTTATGTGTGGTGTGTTGCTCCCCATCAGGTCAGGACTTACAGGAGTGAGACCTATATAATCAATATTTGCACCAAGATCTGATATCCAGCTGGGTTCAGCCAGAAGTCAGGGAACTGCCAGTGTTTACCATCTTCCCCATAGACTACAATAGCGACCCCTGACTGTGCTGAGTACAAATACTGAGCCGTGTGCAAAGGAGGGCCTGATTGAAAACTGTGTGTTCGGCGGTAACCTTTGTATGTAAATTACCCCCTTGTACTCTTTAAATATCCATGTTTTTTTCCATTAAACTCAGTTGGGCCCATGCTCACACATACACATAAGTACACATCCATGCTCACACACACCAGCACACATCCATGCTCTCACATACACACAAGGATACAACCATGCTCACACACACACTGGCCCAGGAGAGAAGGAATCTTGTACAGGAATGCCGAACCTTGCACTACATTACATTACATTTATTTATAAAGCGCCGGGAGATTCTGCAGCGCTGTTACAGTCGGTAGAACAATTTCACATACAAAAACACATACAATAACAAACTGGTGCAAAGGAGAAGAGGGCCCTGGTCTGGTTCCAATGATGTGTTGAAGCTGTTGATTGTTCAGATGGCTTGATTATGATGGTTGGGAGTAATAGGAAGGAATGTTGTACGCTTCCCTGAACAGGTGGGTTTTCAGAGAGGTTTTGAAAGTTGCATATGAGGCAGAAAGTCTGACGGAACAGGGAAGGGAATTCCACAGGAGGGGTGCGGCGCCAGTGGAATCCTGCTTTCTGCAGTGGTACTTGGTATGTTGTTTCCTCCAGTTTAACTCTTAACTGTCCACTTATGAAGAGTCTACTTGGGAAGAGGCCACAACAGCTACATTTCCAAGTAAGCTTGTTTCCAAGCGAGGCCTAGGAATTTATAGGGCTTTCTCACAAGTGGTCAGATAAGGTGATCGCATACAGGAGGCAGATGTTTCACACCTTGGCTAACAAATGCAATGAAGCTAGACTAGAGGGCACCAAATCTAACCCTTTGAGAGCAGCAGGGTATGGAGACATGCAGGATAAAGACATACCAGGTGGAAAATGGGTAACAGCAGGAAATGAGGGGTTCAGGTGAAAGGTATGAGTCATACCGGGTGGAAAACAGGGGTAACAGCAGGAAATGAGGGGTTCAGGTAAAAGGTGAGTCATACTGGGTGGGAAACAGGGGTAACAGCAGGAAATGAGGGGTTCAGGTGAAAGGTGTTAGTCATACACCTTTATACAGTACCCACTGACTAGAAGGTAGACTGCTAGTAGTGAGCTGACCAGGGAACGGATGTTAAAGAGTGCAGCAGACCACAGGAACTGTTGCAGAAGATATGGTTCCCAGTGATGTGAGCAGCAGACCAAGGGTTAAGCAGGACATTGAGCAGGATGTCGGACGACAGGCATACCGAAGCAGCAGACCAAGAGTTATATATATATACACACACACACACACGTTAGACGTGCATTTTTAACTACATAATATGTACTTATCTCTTTGAAGTAAAGACCGTGATTGAAATATGATTTCAAAATAACAGCTAAACTGGCAGTTATTTTTCATTCTTTAATATTAGCCCCTGCTGACAATGTATATAAATATTAGACCCTGCTGCCGATATATAGAAATATTACACCCTGCTTCCGATATATATTAACCCCTTAAGGACAATAGGGGTTTTTACTCGTAGTATATTGTGGGACAATGGCTCTTTTAACGTTTTTCAGTGTTACTGTTTAGCTGTGATTTTCTTCTCTCTCATTTCATGCTCCCACACATATTATATATTGTTTTTTTCAGGACAAACAGGGCTTTCTTTAGATACCATTAATTTTATCATATCATCTAATTTACTATAAAAAAAATGATAAAATATGGGGATTTTTTGTTAAAAAATTACTTTTTCTCACTTTTTAAACAGAAAACTTTTACTCATCTGCAAAAACGAATGAAAAAACCTACTAAATAGATTCTGCTATTTGTCCTGAGTTTAGAAATACCCAATGTTTTTATGTTTTTTTTTGCTTTTTTCTGCACGTTATGGGGCAATAAGTAGAGGTAGCGTTTTGCCATTTCAAAACCTTTTTTTCCAAATCTGGTAATTCTTCCCCCCATGTGCCATTTCAGGTATCTTTGAAGCCGGCCAATGAAATTTACCCCATCAAATCATATATTTTTAAAAACTAGACACCCCAAGGTATTTGAAATGCTGGTATTTTAACCCTTTCAATGCACTAATTTTACCACTACCCTTTGTGAAACTTTATGGTAGTAATTCTTTTTGTATTTTTTTCACACATGTTGTATAAATTTATCGCTCCTGGTGTATGTCCGTGTCACACAACACCCCAATATGTGTTCAGTAACATCTCCTGAGCGCAGCGATACCCCACATGCATGGGTTTGTAGGGTTATTTGGGAGGTAAAAGGCCGCCTTTGTGAGGTGTGTATTTTTTTGCCATTTAGACATCTGCCCCATGTCCCATATTTGGGACATCTTTGAACCCGGCCAATTCAATTTACCCCATCAAATCATATATTTTTTAATACTAGACACACTATGGGCATTTGTAATGCGAATATTTTAACTCTTTCCATAATGGAATTTTTGTAAAGATATTAGGACATATTTTGTAAAAATTTTAGGACTTGCTTATTAAAAACTTTTTTTTTTTTTTGGTGACAGTGGGGATTTTTACATGTTACCATATTTTTGACATTTTTTTGAAACATTTTTTAAATTTTTTTTTAAATTTTTTTTTTTTTTTTTTTTACTAGTCACTCTCACTAGTGAGCTGGGCTCCATTGACCTTGCATGGTTGGATGCAGTACCTGCATTCAACCTGCAGGAGGAGCTCGAGAGTTCTCAAGAGGGTCTGGATAGACCCTCTGTGAACTCATATCTATTGTTAATGCCATCCTGTGAATGACGGCAACGTCATTCACAGGATGGCACTTGTGGTTGCTCCTCGGAGCAATCACAAGGCGATCGGGGGTCGGGGGGGTTGTGTTGCTACATGCCTCGATACTGAGGCATGTCAGCAACACAGTTTATGCTTAGGAAGCGATTCATATCACTTCCTAAGCAGTTTTAGCCGGGCGCCGCCGCGATCTTTGATGATCGATGCGGCGGCGGCCATTTTTCTTCCGGGGAGGGCTGCCGAGGGCTGCCCTCCCCGGATCCACGGTCAGCCTCACTTGTGAGGCTTCCGTGGATGCTGCAAAGCCGCCGATCGCGGCGAAAACGCCGCGATCGCGGCGCTGCAGCTATTTAACGGCAGCCCGTACATGTACGGGCATTGTCGTTAACCCGTTGCACGGCAACCCCGTACATGTACGGGGATTGACGTTAAGGGGTTAATATTAACCCCTGCTGCGGATATATACTTATACTATACCCTGCTGCCGATATACATAAAAATTATACCCTCCTGCCGATATATATTAATATTTGACCCTGCTGCCAATATATATAAATAGCCCCTGCAGCCAATATATATTAATATTAGCCCCTGCTGACGATATATATATATATATATATATATATATATATATATATAAATACTAGACCCTGCTGCCAATATATTTTATAGTGAAAAAATTGGACCCTACCCAAGCATTTCCTTGGGCCCCGCTCAACGCTCCCTTGCATGCAATCACTCCCTACGCTACCATATCTGCAGATCAGGGGAAGACCATGAGAGTCAGTCCTGCACAGTGACATTGAGAGGTCCTCTCCCCCGTAATCATCCCCAGAGTCCCTTTGTCCCCTCATTCACTAAACCATACCGCTCTTTTACTTACACCCTGTAGTTCAGGTATAGATCAAATAAACAACACATGGAAACAGCACATGCAACTGAATGAGATAAAACAAACTTGCATTTGCAGGTATACATAAATAATGTATGGAAACATAGCATTGCAGGTATAAACCAACAGAACACACAAACCCAGCATTGCAGGTATAGATCAACTGGAAATCACATGTACTTAGCACTGAAGGTATAAATCAAATAAACAACGCATGGAAACAGCACTCCAGGTATTGATCAACTGAATAAGACATACAAATCCTATATTTGCAGGTAAACATAAATAATGTATGGAAATATAGCCGATACAGATGAACAGAATGACACAAAATCCAGCTTTGCAGGGATATATCAATTGGAAATGACATATAAACTCTGCATTAAAGGTATAGATAAAACCTCTCCCTCCCAATTTATCCTATCTATCCCCCTCTCCCTCTCAATCTATCATATCTACCCCCTCCCTATCTACCCCCTCTCCCACCCAATCAATCCCATCTACCCCCTCTCCCTCCCTATCTACATCCTCTCCCTCCCTATCTACCACCTCTCCCTCCCTATCTATCCCCTCTCCCTCCCAATCTATCCTATCTATCCCCTCTCCCTCCCAATGTATCCTATCTATCCCCTCTCCCTCCCAATCTATCCTATCTATCCCCCTCTCCCTCTCAATCTATCCTATCTATCCCCCTCTCCCTTCCAACCTATCCTATCTATCTCCCTCTCAATCTATCCTATCCCCCTCTCCCTCTGAATCTATCCTATCCCCTCTCCCTCTCAATCTATCCTATCCCCTTTCCCTCCCAACTTTATGTACAGCTGATGTTTGAATCCAATATTATTAGACACTTTATATAGAAAAGTTTGTCCATATTCAACACTCATATTTAATTGTCCATAACAATGTCCATAACAATGTCCATATTGCACAAAGAGAATCATATTAAAAACATACTTAACTATAAACATTTAAATCATATTATAAGCTAGAAATTGGCTGAGAGACCTATCAAACATATCTTTATAGGGCATTTAGTATTTCTCACATAATAGTAGAAAATGTAAAAAGATAATGTATAAATACCTATATAAATAGATGTATACTCAATAATTTAAAACAAACATATAAAAATATATATAGAATATATATATCTAAAATCACATATATATACATATTAATAATAATAAATTAGTTTCATATCACATGACCTGAATAAATACTTCTAAATAAATATAAATATAGTTCATATAAAAAAGGAGGATAATTAGTCTAAAAAAATGAATAGATCAAAATCCTGATTCAATCCCATAGGATGTAGTTTTTTTAATACATAGACCCACTTCATCTCAATCTGACCAATTTTTTAAATACAATTTCCTCCTCTCCAATTTCTCTGAACTACCTGTATACTTATATACTTAAGGTGCTTAGGGTCACTATTGTGACATTCTTGTGACAAGTGTAGAGGTACAGTGTGATTTGTTTGGGCCCCCTTATTGCTCTGACATGTTCTCTTTATACACGTTGGGTATATAATAATATAGTTATTGCTGGTTATTTGTTCAGATGTGCTTTGCGGCAATTTTTTCTGCAGTTTACTTTCACGATGTTTCTCCTTTTTCATATAGTCTGAGTTTGCCTGGATGCCCGCAGATGTTTGTCCTCCGGTTCCTGGATTGTTGCTGTTCCGGTTCTTGGTTGAAGTTTTACGCCACCTGTTCGGCACATCAAAGAAGAGGAAGTGGAGTGTTCTGTGGGCCTTCTTATGGACTCTGCAGATTTCTGATTGGTTGTTTGTTTTTCTGTTATTAACAATTTCTTTGCTGCTGGAGGTTTAGTAAAGAAGATGAGGCAAATATTCTAAAATTTAGATTATCTCTACACCAAGGCTAGGGTAATCCCCAATTGAGTTTAGTAGTTATCCGATTGTGTTTTGCGACCAAACATTATTTCATAGCTTTATTGAACAATTATTTTTTTAAATTGGAATTGGAATCTAGCCCTTTTTTGAAATGTATTTGTACAATCAAATGGTTCTTGTTATATTTGTGTAATGACAATAATCAAACTTCCTAGCTGTATTTTTTTTAGAACACTGTTATACACTTATACGGACCAAATATTCCAAAAGAAAAAAAAGAGTAACATTAAGCAATGAGAGAGGGTCAGAGAGATCTGTTACCTAAAGAAGCACTATTCCTAATAGAAATGATCAAAAGGGATCATCTTTTTGATAAAATATATACAAAGAGCTCATGTACACTCTATATATGTAGTGTTTCAGCCATGAGAGTTCATCTATTGTCTAGATTAAAACTACCAAGGATTAGAGGCAACGTGGAAAATAGAGAATAAAAGGGGGAATAATAAAGAATATAATTAAATAAATGAAACTAATTAGCAAACTCAGAGCAGGTGCCATGGATCGTGGCAAGTGACAGCGATGAGACTCTGGGAGTGACAGCATCATTGGATTTCAACATATTTTTTGTACAATTTGTCATGCAAAGTCACTCTGGAAACGATAGGAGACATTTTTAATCCATATTCCCTAAGGAAATTTGTCTATAATTTAAACTATGTCATTATTGGAATGCAACAAACTATAGTAACATCTATTATGACAGAATGTTGCATAAATTGTCAGGCAGCTATCAGCACTGTCCAAGACATATAGACAATGGGAAACATTAGTTGGCTGCTGTTGGATGCTTTGTCATGGGAACTGTAAAATCATGATAGAAGATTCAAGGTAAATCAATGTGGCTTACAACAGAAAAAGCAAGGTAAGATGCTGTCAAATTTTATTACGACAATTGTTCCGGTAAACAA
The DNA here is from genome assembly GCF_027358695.1 of Spea bombifrons. NCBI lineage: Eukaryota > Metazoa > Chordata > Amphibia > Anura > Pelobatidae > Spea > Spea bombifrons. Next base: position 10,845,360 of record NC_071097.1, read on the forward strand.
AAAACCCAGAAAGCATCATATATGTTTATAAATAGATTTATCTGTTCCATTGCATTTTTCTTTACACCTTTGAAAAACAGTTTGCCCATCATCAAAAAAGTAGGATACAAGAAAGGGCCATGCAAGGCATGAATAGTTAAAAAATAAATTAGCCAGATTTTATTCAACAGATTTAGCCAATTACATATCTGATCATGCTGTTCTATATTGAACAAACCTGGTATGTGTTTTGGCTTCCAATTCTGTCTACAGACAGAAATGGATCCTTTCTGTGATTCTTGATGTCCTATACTGTTACATTTCCGCTGTGTGTGAGGGATTGGACAAGATAGTGTCAACAACATTTTTGGAGAGTATTGTCACTGAAGCCTCGGTAACCTGGGGCACCTAGAGGCTGTATTTGCATTTATATTCTTTGGACCTCTGTGTTGGATAACATATTTCCTGCAAGAGACTATGGACACTAATTACTATGTTCTGCTGCATATTCTGTGTTTAAGCATTATGAGTCAAATGTAAGGTTCTGGTGTTGATTGTGTATTGAATAAAGTCAATTCCTGTTTTACCTCAATACGCATTCTGACTTCTTAGTGGGGTAAGCCTCGGTGCTGTCCAAGTTATGGACAGTAAAGCACTGTATTGCAATGTTTTTGTCTTTGATGCTTTTTCCACCTCCAGGGCCGGCCCAAAACAAAATGCCGCCTGGGGCGAAGTTTGAAATGCCGCCCCCCATTATCTACCCTTCCACTCCCTCCTTGCCGCCCCCCCATTATCTACCCTTCCTGTCCCTCCCTCCCTATTATCTACCCCCCCCCTTTCGGCAGTCCTGCAGTCCTGCAGCGAGTCTCTCTGCTCAGTCTCGGTGCCGACTTGTAATGCTGAGCGCCAGAAATGACGTCATCTTCTGGTGCTCAGCATTACAAGCCAGCATCGAGACCGAGCTAGAGGGCTCGCAGAGGAGAGAGAGGGGCGCCGAGCGGGTACTGATAACTTGGTAAGCGAAAACCACTCAATGCCCTTTCTCTCTTCTTCTTTTAAAAAAAAGGGCTTGGGGTGGCAAAGTGCCGCCCCTTCAAAAGTGCCGCCTGGAGCAGTTGCCCCACTCTGCTCCATGGTTGGGCTGGCCCTGTCCACCTCAGAATTGAAGTTCTGTATTTCTGGTGACTATGGACAGAAGGAAGCAATGTCTGGCAGGTGTACCCAGTCGGTGTATAGGTTGTTCCCGTCACAGGTGTTTTTTCCTGGGGAATTTGACTTAAGGCTGAAAATGTCCCACCCTCCCTCAAGACATGCTGTATAAAATTGATACAATAATCCTTGTAAGTAATGAGAGTGGGAAGCTTACTGAGGAGGGGTAACATAAGGGGTAACATACAAAGCCCCTGTGGTTCAGGGGGCCCTCAGGTCCTAAAGGGCTTCCCAAATCTTCTTGATGGTCTTTTGATGCCTGCCTAATGACATCTGCTGTTAAGCAATATTGTCTTTTTCAGCTTACAATGCTGCCTAGTAATACTACAGGTATACAAAAAACCCTAGGGTTTAGTTATTCTCCTGGAACGTTAAGGCTCTGAACTCCCCTGTTAAACGAAGAATGGTCTCTAATAAGTTGCGGGCATACCATCTGCACATAGTAATGTTGCAAGAAACGCACTGGAAATCGGAGGATACGGGTACCTTAAAAGCCCCATGGATGAAGGAATGCATCTCAGCCGCTTACACTTCTTCTGTGTCAATACCTGCACTATGTAATTCATACACAATTGATTGACCCTGCGAGCAGATATATTCTTTTAGATATGTCGGTGGTGGTGGGTTTGTGTTACTTAATGTATATGCTCCTAATACATCAAATTATACCTTTTATGATATGTTAATAGAACTGCTTGTGAACTTCCCTGATTCTAGGTGTGTGGTGGGAGGGGACTTCAATATGCTACAGGATCAGGACCTTGACAGACAAGGAGTAACAACTGTACAGACCCGCCAATATGCAGGGGTGACTGGAAATGTCAGTAGGCAATCCAAGGTCAAGTTCAGGCAGCAATCAAAAAGGAAAAATCAGTAGGCAATCCGAGGTCAAGTTCACGCAGCAATCAAAGAGGCAATGTCAGTAGGCAATCAGAGTTCAAGGTCAGGCAGCAATATAGAAGGTAGAAATAAGGTAACTAGGTCACAACAGGGACAGGAGCACAGAACTGGTAATACACTGTATTACACAGATCATCTCAGAATATCTGAGCGCCGACATGATGGTGTTCAGGGGTTTTATAGGGATCGCAGGGGTGACATCATGCGCCACGCCGTCAGATCCGTCCACTGTACATCCCCTACTAACGTTAAGTGAGGGAGCTGGTGCTGGAAGCACCGCCCCTCCTGTAAGAGTCCCCTCTGTCCCACCCACTCTGCCTCTCCCTTAAAGACTGCTGAGGGGGGTGACGTAGGAGCAGCATACTGAAGCACGACCCCCCTTCTCGGTGTTCCTGCTACCCGACACCCAAGAACCCCGCGAGGACACAAGGAGGGGAGCTCCGGACGACAGAGTCGATGAAGGACGCTGCCAGGAAACGGACGGACAGCCCGTCGCTCGCCTGCGCCACCCCCGTCGGAGGAGGACAGCGGGAGCAGGCTGCTGCTGGGAGGTAGGCACCTAACATCCAGTGAATGGCTGTGCTGTGGATCGGGACACATGTTTATATAACATGGGTATAAAATGGGCCCCTCAGTCTATTGAATATTTGGGTATTAAACTCACTACACTGCCGTCTGCTCTTTATTCCCATAATTTCACCCCTTTGATATCAAACATTTTGGCTGAACATAGGACATGGGCGTCCCTTCAATTGAGTTTCTTAGGTAGGTTAGCACCCCTTCTGCTCCCTAGGAGAGATATTCATCAACTTAATACAACTTTTTCAAAATGTATCTGGAGGAATAAGAAACCAAGTATCGGATTGTCAAAATTACAATATTGTAAGTCTCTCATGGGTCTTAACATGCCCAAAATAATGTTTTACAATATAGCGTCTTTATTTCATTATGCAGTGGATTGGATTTCTCCTATTCCTAGGTACACTGATAAATTGATTGATCAGGCATTTTGCCATTGTGTTCTTTGACTTCTCCATACCCCTTCCCCTTAATTACCAGAGAAGGTGATACAAAACCCGCTTTTATTTGGACCTGTTAGGGCTTGGAAGCTATACAGATTACAAGTGTCTCTTAATTGGAGCTGGACTCTGTTTCTACCCTGGCTGGATGAGTGTGCTCACGGTGTGTTTAAGGTGTGGAAATGGGCAGGGTTGGCCACAATTGATAAATTTGTATCTAAAACTGATAGAAGGACCAGGAGGTGAGAAGTTATGGTATGAGTTTGGGCTGGTTTGACTTTGCTCTCCCCACAGATGGTGGTGCTGGATGTTACTCAGGCCCCTTTACTGCATCATAGCAAACTCATATTGTCTTGGCGGCAGCTAGAAAATCAATTCTCCACCAGTGAATTAATCTTGAACCCGTTTCTAACTCTGTTCAAGGTTAGATTATCTTTTTCGTATGGACTGGTTAGACATTTCACTTGACAAAGAGAAGAACATGAAGAGACTCTTTAAGGTGTGGAGGTCTTTTTTTGCAACTCTTTTTTTTCTTTTAATTTTAATTTTTGTTGTTTTCATAATACATAAAAAGAAATTAGACAACAAGTAAACAATAACACCAGCACGAGAGGAAAAAAAAAATTAACAAAATAGGAATGGTTTACTTTCTCTCCAATTTCTTGCAATCAACAATTTTGTAGCTGCAAATATATTAATGATTATTATTTTCTTCTTTATTGGTAATTCAAATGGGAATATGTGGAGAAGAGCAATTTCTAGTGTTTTATTAATCTTGATATTACCTATTTTTTCTAGGAGCTCAAAGGCATACTTCCAAAGAGGTCTTACTACTGTACACGTCCACCATATATGTTTATAATCTCCCATTTCCTGATTGCATCGCCAACATCTGTTGGAAACATAGATTTTATTTTTGTCTCTAATTGTTATGGAATGAATTATATTATATGTAATATTTATTGCTTTATACCAGTCTGTTTCTATTATTTGTCTTGTCCATTTTATTAATTACTTCAAACGATTTAGACAATACCTTTTTTATATCTTGGTTATTAAACAAATTTTGAAGTTTACAATGGAGTTCTGTGTCCACTTTATATCTTGCTTGTATTATAAAAGATTTTACTCTCAGATAAGTAAAAATTTCTGAGTTGGGTACTCTTTTTGCAACTCTTGATGTTAAATTAAACTTAAAAGCACATTTGAATTGACAGCTTGGTATTGTAGACACATTTTGGTGGGTAAGCCTCCCGTGACTTTGCCTGGTAGTTCCTGACATCGGAGAGGTGGATGATTACTGGACCTATGATTGCTTTTGGGGTGGTCCATTATGAACTTAGAGATACCTTGGGGGGTTAATATTATTGTTTGACTTATGTTGATTGTTTTGTACTTGGAAAATGTAAAATGTGGAAAAGTGGTGTTGGTACTCTTCGCTGTTATTCCTTCCAGGTGGAGACTGTTCAACTTTTTTGTCATGTTCTTTATTCTTCTTTTCTGTAAACAGAAATGTAGAACTGTGACTTGTTTATATTGTTCAACTTGAGGTATGCATATTTCTGTGTTTATTCTTCTTAATAAACCGTTTATTTTTGGGAGGGGTTAGCTTCTGGATCCAAGAAGAGATCTGACTGCCGTTCTGGAGTCAAGAAGGATTTTTGTGGCGTAGATGGCGGTTAATCCAAGTTTTTGAAGAACTGTCAATCACATGCAGGGCCCCTATTACTGGCCAATGACTAAATTATACACAAAGGAACACACAGATTCAAATGTTTGCTTATTTCCATGCCTAGGCTCTCTCTGGGTTTGATCCATAATTTTCAGGTGAAGCACCACCTCCCTAAGTCTCCAGGCCACTCTTCTCTTTCTCTGGGTCAAGGGTGTGATGTTTAGCCATGTGCATTCTCTGCCCATACCAGTTCCCAGGTATACTTATGTAGAAAGTACATTATATTGACATGTTGGAACAAGAGAAAAAAAGGAAGAGTCCAGTAGTGTTTAAAATACTATATAAATCATCATGATGGATCTAATGGCACAAGTAGCCACTTTTGGATGCTCATGTAATTATTTTACTGTAATATGTATTAATCTGTATTATGTTTTTGCACACTGTATATCTCTCCATATCTCTCCACAACACATTGTTCATTGCATTGATCCAAAGCATTTGTTTTTAAACATGTGTGGTGTAGCACAATCCATGCAATGACCAATTTGGCAAGATAGCTTTTTAGGCCTATCATTGAGCTGAAATGGGCTCATTCAGATGTTCATCATCATCATCATCATCAGCAGCAAACGCAGGAATGCATCTCAGCTAAGGTTTATTTTCTTGCACAATGTGAGTACAACTACATGGACTGTACACAATGACTTCTTATAGACAGAAGCATGATTTCTCTAGGACTGCAAAGGATTTTTTTTTAGTGTTTTACTTTCTTAAACATATGTTCATTGTGAGGGCATTGTATAAAAGGTGTAATATGCATTCAATATTATTATTATTATTGAGTTTATATTATATAATTTACAGGTGAAGAACACGATATGTCTGTAATACATGGGCTTTGTTGTAACCAGTAACATACCTAAAGGAAGAGACAGTCCGAGACGGGTGCCATTCATCAGGGGTGCCCGGTGGCCCAACGGCTGCCCAACGCGGGCCAGCAGCTCAACGCTGTGGAGCTTGCATGTTGTGCAAGGAAACTCTTTTCCCGCCCAGGTTCCTGCTTTCCCTGCGGGGGGAATAGAGTTTCCTCACACAGGTAGTTCTAAAATTGCAAAATTCAGTAGAGTGCGTGGAATGTTTTGTAAGATATTTTAAAGTATGCTAAAGAAAATTATACTGTATATATATATATACCGTATTGGCCCGAATATAGGCCGCACTTTTTTCCCCCACTTTAAGTCTTTAAAGTGGGGGTGCGGCCTATATTCGGGGTCTAGCGCCCGACACCCGGGACATGCAGTCCCGGGCGCCAGGCAGGCAGCGGGGTTAGGATACAGATCTCCCGCAGCGGTGCAGGGGACCTGTATCCTACTGTCTGATACGCTCAGACAGCCTCCCCTGCCAGCACTTCTCACGGGGGGGGTGCCGGCACGGGAGGTTGTCTAAGCGTCCGCACGATACATTTTACACCCCCCCCCCGACTTACCAGAGAAGACTCCCGGGTGTCTTGCAGGGCTGGCGGAAGACATCTACGCAATACGCGTATACAACTTCCGGTGCCGGCACTTCCACTGAGTGCTGGCACCGGGAGTTGTATACGCGATTTGCATAGATGTCCCCCTCCGGCCCCGCAAGACACCCAGGAGTCTGCTCTGGTAAGTCGGGGGGGACAGAGTGGCAGCGTATCTCGGGGGGGGACAGAGTGGCAGCGTATCTCGGGGGGGGACAGAGTGGCAGCGTATCTCGGGGGGGAGGACAGAGTGGCAGCGTATCTCGGGGGGGAGGACAGAGTGGCAGCGTATCTCGGGGGGGAGAACAGAGTGGCAGCATATCTCAGGGGGGGAGGACAGAGTGGCAGCATATCTCGGGGGGGGACACAGTGGCAGCATGTTTTTTTGGTGCTTTTTTAAAGAAAAAAACTTTTTCTTTAAAAAAGCACCAAACTTTTAGGGTGCGGCCTATATACGGGGGCGGCCTATATCCGAGCCAGTACGGTATATATATATATATATATATATATATATATATATATATATCATTAGGTCCAGAAATATTATATTTGGACATTGACACAGTTTTCATAATTGTGGCTCTGTACACCACCATAATGGATTTGGAATGAAACAACCAAGATGTAATTGAAGTGTAGACTTTCAGCTTTAATTCAAGGGGTTGAATTAAACACAAATATTATATGAAACATTCAGGAATTGCAGCCATTTTCATATACAGTCACCTTATTTCAGTGGCTCAAATGTAATTGGACAAATCAACATAATCATAATTGAAGTCTGGAACGCATAGACATCACCACACATAGGGTTTTCTCCTTTGTAATGCTTTGCAAGGCCCTTACTACAACTGTCTTCATTTGCTGCTTGTTTTTGGGCAGGGCTGGATTGGGCCGGAGGGCAATTGCAGAGGGAAGCAGTGGACCCTGCGGAAGTCTGCAAGCAGCACCGAGAGCTGTGCAGGTCAGGTAAAGGGGTGGGAGAGGGTGTATGAATGAGTATGCCTGATTGAGGGAATGAATGGGTACCTGTGAATAAATGAGTATCTGAATTAATGAGTATCTGTGAATGAGTATATGAATGATTGAATGAATGTTTGTGAATGAGTAAATTAATGAATATGTGTGTTATAGCATGTATGTGTAAGTGGGGGAAAAGCATGACACGGGGAGGCTGTTTGGGGGCAAAGGTGGCAAGTCCTATGCTTCCAATCTGGGTGTTGGGCAGATCCTGTGGATGCAATCAGGGTGCCAGGACTGACATGATACTGACAGGCAGATACCCCAACACATTATCAAGAGCTCTCGTTCTGAATACCGTCAGCCTCCACATCTCATCTCCCTAAGACTTCTTCAGACACCAGATATTCCAACGAAAAAAGGGCTGGCTATAAATTCCTGCCAGGACTAAAAACACCAGCAAAGGAAAGTATAGCACATTGAAAAATCGCATATTTAGCTGTCAAACGTGTCAGCAACAACTGATGCCCTGTGACAAGGGTAAGACCCTTTACTCTTACACATCTCCCTCCTTGCAACAATGTTGCTCCAATTTCCTTTAGGAGGATACTGTGAACTATTGACCCCCAGGCAAGGGCCAGCAGTCATGTTCCCCCTTCCTGACTGTCCAGGGCACCCCTTTACCATGGAAAGGATCCTACGGTCATCCACCACTGTTTCTTTCTGTGGACCTCTAGGCCACCAGTGCTTCCTATTTTTCTCAGAATGTACCAAACTTTTGATTTGGCCACTAGTGTTCCTGCTATGTCTCTTTTTTTTGTTTTTTTTTGCATCCTAAGGATGACCTTCATGTTGTGGGTTCACAGCAACAGCTTCCAAATACAAATGCCACAGCTCAAATCAACTCCAGACTGAACTGTATTCAGATATATATATATATATATATATATATATATATATATATATGTGTGTGTGTGTGTGTGTGACGGAGCCTTCCGTCACTGGGGCTTTTGCTGATGGCTAGCCTCCTGCTCGCTGCCAATGGGCCCTGACATTAGAAGAGGTTCTGCCCTCACAACCTGCAATACCCACCTTCATGTTCCCCACGATCAACTGGTTTTTTGCCCGTCCTCCCTGCCCCTCTCCCGCCCGCCTCAGTGGTGTTCTAATATATAGACAGTTAAGTACCAGATCTATTGGAACACGCCAGTAGAGGGCACCAAACTGTGGATCCCTTTATTACCCACTACTCCCCATTAAAGCATTCCAGATCCTATCCCTCCCCATCTCTCTGCCTTCAAAGCTATCCCAGTACCTCTACACTAAACCTTTATATGTGAAACCTACCTATATATGCCCTACCACTCCTGTCCCCCACATAGTCTTCCCTATTCCTATCACTCTCAACCAGCAAACTCAATCAATATGCGCATCTTATTCCTATCATCTCCAACCATAAACTCCCTCCCGTCTTTAACTGTGCCCTATGGAATGCCCGCTCGGTATGCAACAAACTCGCTTGTTTACATGACCTTTTTCTATCCCATGCTTTTAACCTCCTAGCTCTTACTGAAACCTGGATCCCCTCCCATGACACTACTGCTTCTGCTGCACTCTCATCGGAGGACTACACTTCAGCCACACTCCTAGGCCTGATGGCAGAAAGGGTGTAGGCATCCTTCTCTCACCTCACTGCACCTTCCAGAATATACCAAGCCCTCCCTCCCTCTCATTCTGTTCCTTTGAAGCTCACACAATCTCTCGACTCTCTCTTCAAATTGCTGTCATATATCGCCCTCCAGGCCCTACCTCGCAGTTCTTTGACCACCTTTCTGCCTGGCTCCCTTTCTTCCTCTCTCCTAATATCCCCTGTCTTATTCTGGGTGACTTTAACATTTCTTTAGATTTATCTAACAACTCTGCTAGCTCCAAACTCCTCTCCCTGACATCCTCCTCTGGTCTTTCTCAATGGACTAATTCCCCTACGCACACCGAGGGACACTCACTTGATCTGGTTTTCTCCAGATCATGCTCCCTTTCAGATTTCTCCTTCTACCCCTTCCCTCTGTCTTACCACCACCTTCTATCCTTTTCTCCAGTGCTAACCCCTAACAAAACAAACTTACAGCGTTTACCTCATATTTGTAGGCCATTACCAGAAAATACCATTACCCAACTGTCAGCCTCACTTGAACCTCTCTTACCTTCCATGTCAACCCTTTCCTGCCCAGACACAGTGTCACGAACTGAGGACACAGATAGATAAGGAGCCCAGGTGCAGGGGATACAACATACAACAGACATGAACAAGACAGGACACACTATACAGAAACTAGCCTAGGACTATTAGATAACTATTGGAGATTCCGTCACATCTTATGGCCATAGTATGCTTAGCCCACCACTACGCCAAAGTACTCCAATGACGGTGGGTCCTAACGCTAATCCCTGCATGACAGACATACAGAACAAACCAGACATGTAATCAAAACACATAACACGGAGACATACCTTTGGACCGAGACAAACAGAACACACGGATGGGGCAGACCTCATAAAGGAAGCAGAACTAAAGCAAGGAATGACTCTTGGCTGGAAGCCCTATTGCAGGGCACACGGCAGGAAGCCCAATTGCGGGGCACACGGCAGATAAGCCCTCTTGCGGGGCACACGGCAGATAAGCCCTCTTGCGGGGCACACGGCAGATAAGCCCTCTTGCGGGGCACACGGCAGATAAGCCCTCTTGCGGGGCACACGGCAGATAAGCCCTCTTGCGGGGCACACGGCAGATAAGCCCTCTTGCGGGGCACACGGCTGGAAGCCCACTTGCAGGGCACACGGCACGGCTAGAAGCCCTCTTGCGGGGCACACGACTAGAAGCCCTCTTCCAGGGCACACGGCAGGTTGCCCACTTGCAGGGCACACGGCAGGTTGCCCACTTGCAGGGCACTCAACCAGGGTAGTCCACTAGTGGCAGTCATCCTGGGAGTCGCGATGCAGGGCACTCCTCTTAGGAGTCCACTTAGTGGGGCGCAGGCCGCAACTCAGGAACACGGCAGATTGCCCACTTGCAGGGCACACGGCAGGTTGCCCACTCGCAGGGCACTCAACCAGGGTAGTCCGCTAGTGGCAGTCATCCTGGGAGTCGCGATGCAGGGCACTCCTCTTAGGAGTCCACTTAGTGGGGCGCAGGCCGCAACTCAGGAACACGGCAGATTGCCCACTTGCAGGGCACACGGCAGGTTGCCCACTTGCAGGGCACTCAACCAGGGTAGTCCGCTAGTTGGCAGTCATCCTGGGAGTCGCGATGCAGGGCACTCCTCTTGGGAGTCCACTTAGTGGGGCGCAGGCCGCAACTCAGGAACACGGCAGATTGCCCACTTGCAGGGCACACGGCAGGTTGCCCACTTGCAGGGCACTCAACCAGGGTAGTCCGCTAGTTGGCAGTCATCCTGGGAGTCGCGATGCAGGGCACTCCTCTTGGGAGTCCACTTAGTGGGGCGCAGGCCGCAACTCAGGAACATGGCAGGTTGCCCACTTGCAGGGCACACGGCAGGTTGCCCACTTACAGGGTACTCGACTTTGGAGTCCACTTACTGGGGCGCTGGCCGCAACTCAGGAACACGGCAGGTACTGGAGCAAGGCAGGTACTGAAGCAAGGCAGGTACTGGAGCAAGGCAGGTACTGGAGCAAGGCAGGTACTGGAGCAAGGCAGGTACTGGAACACGGCAAGGTACTGGAACACGGCAAGGTACTGGAACACGGCAAGGTACTGGAACACGGCTAGGTACTGGAACACGGCTAGGTACTGGAACACGGCTAGGTACTGGAACACGGCTAGGTACTGGAACACGGCTAGGTACTGGAACACGGCTAGGTACTGGAACACGGCTAGGTACTGGAACACGGCAAGGTACTGGAACACGGCAAGGTACTGGAACAAATCAGGAACCAAACAGGTAGTCCTCAAACATTACAATGTCAAGGCCCAGACTGCAGGGCTGGGCAGGTTTATAAAGGCTGATTTGATCATGAGATCAACTGCAGCTGGACCTGATAATTAGTCTGAGAGGCTCTGAATAGCAAGGGCGGCCACTAGTGGCTGGAAACAGGAAATAAATAAGGCAAAGTATAAACAAGTCCAGCCAGCGCATGGGGAAGCGTTACACACAGCAGCCTCTTTTTATAACAACACACTTCATCCCTCAACACCATAGCTTCAATTACTACATTACCCCCAACAATTTAAACGCCAACCATGGCATACCAAAACCACACGGTTTCTTCAGAAGTGCTGCCGCACAGCTGAACGCTACTTCAGAAAATCAAAATCCAGTGAAGACTTTACTCACTATAAATTCATGCTTCACATCTACAACTCTGCCCTCTCTCTCGCCAAACAGCTCTACTTCTCCACTCTCATATCCTCTCTTTCTTCTAACCCACGACGCCTTTTTTCTACTTTCAACTCCCTTCTCTGTCCCTCCACACCCACACCACAAACCTCTCTCACTGCCCAAGATCTTGCTACCCACTTCAAAGAGAAGATCGAGACTATTAGAAAAGACTTCTCTTCCTTACAACTCCCTCCTACACCACTCACCACCACTCTCTCCACTCCTACTAGACTAACTGCCTTTTCCCCTACAACCCAAGAAGAGATAGCCACTCTTCTTTCTTCCTCTCACCCAACAACCTGTCCCCTTGACCCCATCCCTTCACACCTCACAAAGTCTCTATGTCCATTCCTTAGTCCATCACTTACCCACCTATTTAATCTTTCCCTATCATCTGGAACTGTACCATCTGCCTTCAAGCATGCGCTAATCACACCAATTCTAAAGAATCCTTCCTCAGATCCCGTCTGACTAACTGCCGCCCTATCTCTCTGCTTCCTTTTACCTCTAAGCTGCTTGAACGGATTGTGTACAATCGCCTCACTAACTTCCTCTCCTCTAATTCCCTCCTTGACCCTCTACAGTCTGGTTTCAAACCCCTTCACTCTACTGAAACAGCTCTAACAAAAGTCTCCAATGACTTGCTCTCTGCCAAAGCAAAAGGTCACTACTCTATTCTAATATTACTGGATCTCTCTGCTGCTTTCGATACTGTTGATCACCACCTTTTTCTAGACTCACTTGCTTCTATAGGCATTCGAGATACAGCTCTCTCCTGGATCTTCTCATATCTGTCTAACCATTCCTTCTCTGTCAACTTCTCTGGCAAGACATCATCGCCCACTTCCACTTTCGGTTGGTGTCCCCCAAGGTTCAGTCCTTGGCCCTCTGCTGTTCTCTCTTTATACTTCCACTCTTGGCAAACTAATCAACTCATTTGGCCTCCAGTATCATTTATATGCAGATGATACCCAAATCTACCTGTCTTCTCCTGATCTCTCTCCATCTCTCATGTCCCGTATTACCAATTGCTTGTCTGCTATTTCTTCATGGATGTCACAACACTACCTGAAACTTAATCTTTCTTAGCTGCTAGAACTTCCTTGTCATCGATACAACCACCACACTACCTCTCACCCTTTCTCTATGCCTTATGTTTGTCACCCCATTTCCCTCTAGATTGTAAATTTGCGAGCAGGGCTCTCCCCACCAAATGTATCGGTTTGTCTTAGTCTGTCAATTCTTGTCTTGTCATATCCCTTGAATTTATGTATTTTATTAAGCGCTGCGTAAACTGTTGGCGCTATCTAAATAAAAGATAATAATAATAATGTTCTTGGGGAAGTGGGTACAGGGGTCGCCAATCTACTGATTTTCCCCCTATGTCTACCTCCCCAATTAATGTAATTATTTATGTCTTATTTATGTTATTCTGTCCTTCCCCGGATATTGTGTCTCAGGATGTGATCTAATTACTTCCTCCTGACAGTTCCCGGTGGGCCGGTCGGTCGGTGGGCTGGTCGGCGGGCAGACCAACCTTCAAAACAGTCGCTCAACTGATGCTAGGGGGATTGAAAGCGACACCCAGGCCGCCTCCTCCCGCCGCCTAATGAAGTTAAAGGGGCCGGTGTGCACACACCGCACCGCCCAATGGCGGTGCCTCACCACTTAGTCCCACGTCTTAAAAGGGGTGGGACGAAGAGCTGAGGCACCATCACCAGCAAAATTATTTACAGCATATACAAAGGTACACCTTATTCATGTAAAAAAATAGTTGAACTAAAAATTAACCATGACCTTGTTTCTATTTTTTTTTTATTTAACCCATACTTGAAATAAAAAGTAAGAACCCTAGAATTTGTAAGAATACCAGTCAATGGCTCACACCAAGAAGAAACAACCGACCAATCTCCATTACAGGATCCTTGAAAACAATATGCACATGGCTGGGACAAGAAAACTCTCTGCAGAACCTCTGTCAGGTTAAATGTTTTTTTTAATTAACCAGAGAAAGTATGGACTGTGTATCATCATTAATTGGACTAAAAACTGATAGTCAGTGAGTCAGGTAGCAGTAAATGGTGCAATTAACAGATAGAGTGGAGATGTGTATTCAATTTGAAAGCTTTCTTTCCTAATCCATCTCCATTCATCACACAAAGTGCTGAACTACAGACTTTTACTTTCAATTATATTAATCGGGTTAATTCTAACTTAACGTCAACATTTTAATCAACGACCAGCAGATTTGAAAAAGGTTTCACTGCTCACATTTATCCTTTTATTAAGGCATGCAGAAAAGAATAAGCCTAAACAGTATATAAAGAAAATAAAGATGTCCTGTACATCAGATTAATATCATACAAACATTTATTTATAGTTTATTTAATGTGTGAATTTGACTTCACAGCTAGATTCTTTCCCAGTAACATTTCATCAAACTATTTTGCATTTCTATTTTCAAAACTATTGTTTATTAGGTTTTAGTATTTTTTATAACAAAATATTTTTAAATAACACATTTTGATAATTAATTTAGTGTATTGAACATGTAACATGGACAGCAACCATTCACAACACCTGCAGTTAGAAAATTAGATCTCTGATTAAAAGAATGGGCAGACTGGTTTGAGATGACAGAAAGGCAACAGTAACTCAAATAACTCGTTACAACCAAGGTATGCAGAGTACATCTCTGAACGCACAACACATGGAACCTTGAAGCAAATGGGCTACAGCAGCGGAAGACTGCACCAAGTGCCACTCCTGTCAGCTAACAACAGGAAACTGAGGCTACAATTCGCACAGGCTCACCAAAATTGCACAATGAAAGAATGGAAGAACATTGCCTGGAAAGCATGGATACGTGCTGCCTTGTATCAACACTTCAGGCAGGTGGTACACGTTGGTACACGTTGGGCCTCTTAGTACTAATTGAACATTGTTTAAACGCAACAGCCTATGTGAGTATTGCTGCTGACCATGTCCATCCCTTTATGACCACAGTGTACCTATCTTCTGATGGCTTCTTCTTCTGATCTGAAGATGGATAATGCACCATGTCACAAAACTCACTTCATCTCAAACTGGTTTCTTGAACATCACAATGAGTTCACTGTACAATGACCTCCACAGTCCCCATATCTCAATCCATTAGGGCACCTTTGGGATGTGGTGGAACAGGAGATTCGTCATGGACGTGCAGCCAACAAATCTGCAGCAACTGTGTGATGCCATCATGTCTATAAGGTCCAAAATCTCTGAGGAATGTTTCAAGCACCTTGTAGAAAGTATGCCACGAAAAAGGAAGGCAGTTCTCAAGGCAAAAAGGAGTCCAACTCGGTACTAGCAAAGTGTAACTTAAAGGGTAGCCAGTGAGTGTAATTATATATATATACCGTATTTGCCCCATTATAGGCCGCACCTTTAAACTTTGGTGCTATTTTAAAAAAAAATGTATTTTTAAAGAAAAAATACACATTAGTGGAATAGTTAAACAGTATTTTATCTAATGAAATTTAATGTATTTTAACATTTTTGGTATCTGTTATGCAGTTAGTGAGCATATGTTATATACAAACAGAAAACCAATAACCATTTTAAGGCCCTAACCCTTAATTCATAATGCACCTTACTTATAGATATGCTACTCTGCTCCCCTGACATTGTAGAAAAGGGTGATGCCACTGCGTTAGAGCTGTGGCTAGCCGTAGCTTAGCGTATTTAGCGCATGTACTGTCCTGAAAAGATATTACAGCAGCCCACTCCAAACATTAGACAGCACTCATGTTGAGGTGAAAACAGGACTCAGTTTTATTGAAAACACGCCAGTATTTAACCCCTTCAATCCCAGGGGTTTTTGGTACCTCAAAGCCCAGAGCAATTTTGCCATTTTTGGGGTATGTCGGTTTAGCGATGATTCTCTTTTCCTGTGAATAGTGTACCCATATAAACTATATATCGTTTTTTCAAGGAGAGATAGAGCTTTCGTTTGATACCATAGTTGGATGATTAGCTAGAAATTTAGAATGAGAAATTTAGTAAAAACTAGCGACGAATAGAAAATTAAACTAATTTTTTTTTACATTTTCCCTCTGAATCCTCACAAAATTAGGTAAAGTGATGGAAAATCCCCTCCAAGTTTATTAATTCAGGTGTCCTGATTTCAGAAATACCTAATTTATATAGATTTTCCAGACTTTCCCAGCACCAGGGAGCGTTCTATTAGGTGTACAATTTTGTATAATTTTTATGCCTATGGCTTAACCGGTTTGGGGGTTGTGAACGGGGGCAGGAGGGCTATACTGGCTAGATGTTATGCTAGGGCAATGGGAAGTAAGGTTTTTTAATAATTTTTTTATTATCTTTTTTTATATATATTTTTTTAATTTTTTTTAATTTTAATTTTTTTACATTTTTTTTTATTTTTTATATATTATTTTTACACAGTAATGGTTAGAGGTCCTCCTAGGGACCTCCTGAACATGCCAGTGATGTCACAATGACATCACAGCCCACATTATAATTTTTTTTTGTATTATTTATATTAATATTTTAATGATTTATTTAATATTATTTTTAAATCACTAACCGTTTTTTTTTTCTGCTTTTCTCTTACAGGACGGGAGGGGGAGTGAGAGAGATGGTTTCTCACTCCCCTCCCCGCGATCCCCCTGCACCGATCACACTGTGATCTCTATGCAGGTCCTCACAGACCTGCATAGAGATCGCGGCGTCTCTGTGCCTCATCGGAGGGCAGGATATCCCCGCAGGGGATATCCTGTCCTCCGATGACCTTCCGGGTTACGTCAGTAGTGACGTAACCCGGAAGGGAATGCCCGATCGCGCGTTTGCAACTGCGCGATCGCCCGATCGGGCACTTTCAACCGTAACAGCTTACCGGCTTTCATGCCGGAAGCTGTTACGGGAGATCAGGCAGCAGAAAGCCGGCAATGCCGGCTTCTGCTGCCAGGGGGGAGTCCAGGCTGTCAAACGACAGCCTGGTCTCCCGTGCAGCGGCAGGGATGTGTCCCTGACGCTGCACGAAAGGCTGGACGTACCGGGACGTCCATAGGGGTTTCTTTGTGGGCGTTTTTTGGACGTCCCGGTACGTCTATAGGGGAACTAAAGGGTTAAACAGTACAAGGGGGAATTTACATACAATAGACCACACACAGTTCACCATCAGGCCCTCCTTTGCAAACGACTCAATATTTGCACTTTGCCCACCACAGGCGGTTCCCTGATTTCTGGCTGAAACCTGCTGAATATCAGATCCTGGTGCAAATACTGGCCATGGAGGTGTCTGTCTTGCAAGTCCTGACCCGATGAAGAGTAAAACACCACACATAAACACCCTAACACAATGCAAGTACCTCAAATCTGTGTCCGAGCTTCACAGTCTTTAGAGTCTCTGGTAACTGGGGAAACGTGGCACTCTGTACCAGGGGGAAGAAGTAGTCCTAATGGACCTGCTGTACCCACCTCCCCAAAATCAGAACACCTTCCAAGGCCAGGGACCACAGTCTGTAGGGAGAGGGCTGACCCCCAGAAGCCAAAGGCACAGAGCCTTCTGTGACAATATATATATATATATACACATACATACACCGATCAGCCATAACATTATGACCAGCTGCCTAATACTGTGTAGGTACCCCTTTTGCCTCCCAAACAGTCCTGACCCATCGAGGCATGGACTCGACATGACCTCTGAAGGTGTGCTGTGGTATCTGGCACCAAGACGTTAGGAGCAGATCCTTTAAGTCCTGTAAGTTGCGAGGTGTGGCCTCCGTGGATAGGACTTGTTGGTCTAGCACATCCCACAGATGCTCGACTGGATTGAGATCTGGGAAATTTGGAGGCCAAATCAACACCTTGAACACGTTGTTGTGTTCCTCAAACCATTCCTGAACCATTTATGCTTTGTGGGAGGGCTCATTATCCTGCTGAAAGAGGCAGGGAATGCTATGTCCATGAAAGGGTTTACATGGTCTGCAACAATGCTTAAGTAGGTGGTACGTGTCAAAGTAACATCCACATGAATGGCAGGACCCAAATCTTCCCAGCAGAACATTTCCCAAAGCATCACACTGATGGCTTGTCTTCTTCCTATAGTGCATCCTGGTGCCATGTGTTCTCCTGGTAAGTGACACACATGCACCCAGCCATCCACGTGATGTAAAAGAAAATCCAGAAAGCCCTTATACACCCCATATGCCACTCTTATCCTCCCCCTGACTTACCAGTACATCCCTAGACTTGTCCCCCGTGCTTCAGATTCCTTGGTGTCTAGTGGGGCAGCGGTGGAGGTCTGCACATTTCGCATCCGCCACTGCTGCTGGCACTTCCGGCAGGGCTTCTATGAATGAGCTCGGAAGGTCATGTGACGCAGGCGCCCCAGAGAAAGTGCTGGCAGCAGCGGAGGTTGTTTGTGCGCCTCACACAGATGTCCACCGGCTGCTGGAGAGGAGGATCCAGGGCCCCTGCAGCACTGCAGGGGATCTGGATCTTAGTCTTGTAGTCAGACCTCTATTTGAGGTCTGATTAGAAGACGTCCTTGAATATAAGACGATGTACGTCTTTTCTTAGCTAACTACGGTGCAAGTTAATTGACTAACAACAAGAAAATTCACATGCTTTTATTTATCGATACATTTTTTATTTGTGTTTTTGTTTCTTTTAGTTATTAACTACAGGCTAAAATAAAAATGCATTATTATGTGGTAAATTATTTAACACACTGTTACTAATAAGACCAAGATCCAGTGAGAGGAAAATTGCAAAAAGTTTCTACCATGCCTAAAAATTGTTTTAGACAAGAGTAATCTGACTACTGTAGAAGAAAAAAAGGTAAATGTTTAAATGTGTATAGGTATTTGGTATTTCCTATGTTTTTGTTGAGTTACACAAAGAGTTCATAACGAAAGAGAGACTGCGATGTAATGTGTTAATGTGTTGTCTTTCTATTGTATAGGAATGAATAAAGTAGCTCATGAGTTGCTTCACATTCTAACATTGCTACATTTTGTTTAGAGGTTTGTCAGGCAGATCTATGTATGGGTATAATGAATTAATCATATTAATAAAGAGATAATGATGCACACACGTGTCACGGTACAAAAGTTCTCAAGATTCTTTAGGCTAGGATTGGAAAACACATTGGTCACCTAACATGCGTCATAACTAATTGTAGATCAAAAAGGTGGGTGATTTAAAACAATGGATTTTAAACCAAAATCCTTGAATGTTTCATTATTCCAAATAGATTTACTATTACTTTTATTTAATATGAAAATATTTTAATAATTATGGGCTTTGAATTGGTGCTAACATCAAGGTCCATAGCTGATTTAAATAGTGAGAGTAATAAGTACACTGTCAGGAACCACTTTTTCGCTGCCTGAACCATGGCTTTTTATACCTGTGGCATTTAAATCTGCTACCACTAGTGGCCACCCTCCACCCTCTGGAGCACTCAGAACTCAATTACTAGGATCAGGTGTGCCTTGTTACCTGGGTTGAGCCCTATTCAATACATCCAGCTGGGCCTTGTTACCTGGATTACACTGCCTTTATAAACCTGCCCTGCCATTCAGTCAGGGCCTTTATATTGAAGTCTGTGGACCTTTCTGCTTTGGCTCTGCATCTGTACCGTTCGTGGATTCCCTGCTTTCGTGCCCTTCCATTTGGGCTCTCTGCCTTTTCCTGCCCTTCCATGTGGGTTCTCTGCCTTTTCGTGCCCTTCCATGTGGGCTCTCTGCCTTTTTGTACCCTTCCAAGTGGGCTCTCTGCCTTTTCGTGCCTTTCCAAGTGGGCTCTCTGCCTTTTCGTGCCTTTCCAAGTGGGCTCTCTGCCTTTTCGTGCCCTTCCAAGTGGGCTCTCTGCCAAAAGACTTATTACCGGTATTACCCTGCACATGGGCTCCTACCCGACTTGATCACTCGAGTCCTGACATACTCCTAAGGAAGCACAGGTTTTAAATCAAGACAGCACTAGGTTAGGCATTATAGAATGCAGAAGAACCTTGACAGGTGTAGCCTCGACTCTTGGGCTATGTCATGCCCAATTAACACATACACCAAATGTGGGATGAAAAAAGCCACAGCCAATTTATTAATGTCATTGCCACGCAACCTGTGAACATAAAAAGGTGCATTAACATGGCAATGACCCAAATACAACAAAACACCCCTAAGCTTGCTAGGACCAACTGGGGCCAAACCGTAAGCATCACCTTATGGGAGGGCATCCCATGATGCTCCAGCATCCTGAGGTTCCAGCAACACGCCCAGCCAGGAACCTCCCACCGACACTTTAACACCAGTGGCAATAACCACATAACACCCCCCGGCAACCTGGCAAGCTACCACCCCCCAGATGTGACAAAATCCTAAAACAAAACAAAGAAAAATTAGTAAACAAGGTCACCATAATAACAGGAAACATCACAAAATAAAGGGAGGGAGTGTTTGGCCAACACAATGGGTAGGCTGGCACAACAAAAAGCCCAGAACCGCCTAATGCCCCAACCTTATATAATCCCTTCACTTCCTCCTCCTCCCCGCTGAACTTTCTTTGACCCCCTGACCTAGCCCTGCTCTGCATCCCTATCAAGCCCCCCTCCATTCCATTCAGACTCCGTGGGCATCAATATGTTTTTTCCCCCCAGACTGTTGACTATAGAGATGAATCTCGGGTAAAAAAAAGCAATATTACACATATGGATAAAAAATTGCCTAGTCAACTCACCTACTCATTGAAAGAGTGGATTCCCCCAGGAATAATATTCTTCCTCATATCCCAATCACTGATAAATACAAATACATGTTTGTATAAAAATTATAAGTGTCATATCTCTAATATGCTTGTATTATTGAACTAACATTTGCCTAGAACATACCTGGACATATGGCATGTTACCCCTTTACATATATGCAAGGGTTAAAGCATTAAAGGGTTTTAAAAAAAAAAAACAGTAAAAAAGAGATGTATTGCTTTTGGTGATTTATATCTTTGTTTTTATTAAATCTTTGTTTTATGCATTTTTTGGAGTACAACTCCCCTCCATTGGATTTGTCTGTAATTTAACCTGTGTCGCACAGGTGGGAGTTTATTGCACATTTTTTGTTTTATTATTTAAACAGATTTTTTTCCACTTGGTCTATTATTTCTTCTTAAAGTGGCTCGCTTGTCCAAAAAGCTGACCTGGATTATATCGTTCTAGATCAAAACTCAAAACAGAGAGATTAAGCCAGGAAATAAAAACTAGCTGGATCTTTCTCGTAATATTTTATGTTCTTATTACTCTTCCTCATTTAGTTGTGCTACATTGAACTACAATACAATTACAAACATATATTATGTTAGGCCAAACATGCTAGAAGACTTCAACCGTAAACTCGGGAAATGTTCATTTTGCGTAATGTCTCTCTCTTCCCTTAGGTCATTGTATTAATCATTCTGGTGTCCCACAAACTCTGAAAAGCAGGATGTTTTTTTTAAAAAAAGATTTCTTGTCAAAATAATAAACATATTTGGTGGTTTATTAGGGGTGTCAAACTGTCAACATATGTATTTGTGTCACAATCTTAGCTACCTCATTCACTCTCTGTAGTGTGTATTTTTAACATGTCAACTGTACACTTATATTACAGAGAGGGGTGCAGATATTTCAGGGCTGTATAGGATTAACCACACAGGGCAGGGACAGGAAAACCTCTGATTTTGATTCTTACAGTCAATATCAAGTAGAGAATGGCAATGATTTATTGGCTATATGATAAGGATTAAGTATTATGTGGTAAGGGATTTTTAGTGTAAAAAAAGAAATGAAAGAGGAAACAAATATGACTTCTTTAATAAAATGTAATTCTTTATTAATTATTTTTATGGACAAAAGTCTCTGTGTAAACTTGTAACTTAGACCACAGCATAGTCTACTAAGCTTCTCTGCGGCAAAGTGTTATTTGTTCCCATAGTTGAAAATCAATATTAAGATTTTTTTTAAAAAATACAAGCTGCAAGCTTAGAAATCATTCTAGGAAAGTCCAATCAGACATGAACTACTTCCAGCTACTTAAAAAAAAAAAAAAAGATTGGTAGAAAATGTGTTAATTTTTTTTAATTTATACAATACAGAAAGACAATGTTGTAGGGAAAGGTACCTTTTTCAGTCAGATGCATACCAAGAACATATGCATTCCCCAACCAAGTACTAACTTTACAGCATCCTTCTTTCTTTTAGCAAAAGACTACAATTGTCACCAATAAAACCATAAATAACTCACAATGACATATGAAGAGTGTTTCTGTGTGTAATGTTTCTACTCATATGAGTTGTCTTAATTGATCCCTAATCATCTTATGAATGCTTACTCTCCTTCTAGGGAGGGGTACCTCCTCCTCTTCACTGACATTAAGATTGGTTTCACATCCCAGACTGACTCCCTCCGCTGTGGTACACATCTTTCAAACACCTCAGGGCACACATCATTTCCAATTGTGAACAAATGCTGTTAGTTTTCATTAATTTGCAGACACTCTTTTACTCTCTCTCTTTCTTTCTGCTCCGAGGCAGGTGAGAGCATCAATTTTCTTCTCATCTGTGGCAGTTAAATTAAATGAAATCGGCCTGATTGCTGAAAATCAAAGAGAAGGCTGATAAAGCAATTAAATGGTTCTAATTCCTCCTCTTGAAAAGGTACAGCCTGGCTTAGAAGCTAATTAACTTTCATAATGAAAATCCTTTTTTTATCATTTTCGGATTCTCTGTGTTTTACTTTCTTTCGGGTGAGGTGTGTGGATGTTGAAAGATAGGGGTGATAAAGTTTCAAGCTTTATGATACACCAAGGATTTCTTATAAAATGAAGTTACACATAGGTAGCTTTGGTGAAGGTGTCAAAAGGCATTTTTAGTAGGCACGCAAGGGGACACCTTAAAATTGCTATTGGTTTTCTGTTTGTATATAACCTATGCTAACTGTATAATAGATACCAAGAATGTTAAAATTTCTGTATTCCTCTTCATTAGATAAAATAATGTTTTACTATTCCACTCATGTATTTTTTCTTTAAAAATAAACTTTTCTTTAAAATAGCACCAAACTTTAAGGGTGTGGCCTATATTTGAGCTAATACGGTGTATGTGTGTGTGTACATATGTATATGTGTGTGTATATATATATATATATATATATATATACAAAGGCTTTAGTGCTAAAGCTATACTTGTAAACTTACATGTATTTACAAGCACTACACCACACTGGCATTTTGACAAGGATGGCAACTAAGAGTAAGTTAATATAATGTAATGCATGGGTTGAAACTACATCACAGACTTTAATTGAAAGTGAAGCTTTGATACCTTTTGCCAATACCAAGACCTTTACAGGTTTCTTCGATATGAAGGTGGTTTTAATGCTAACTGACTTGCGTTTTTTTTTTCTATATATTGTTAAAGTATTAAGGGCAGAGATCAGCAGTACTCTCCCAACTCTTCCACTGGGTTTGCGGCTACAACTTTGGTGGCCGATACGCGAGGTTCCTGTGCCACCGATAGTTGTAGGCAGAGTCCAATGAGGGCCACGTGTCTCCTCCTCCAAAACCGGATCCCCTGCATGTTGAGGACAAAGGCCAGAGGCTGGGGTTCTACGTCCATGGTCTCCTGGGCATTCTACCAGCCTTTGGTATGTCCTTACCAGCTCTGACTCCTAGATAGCCAGACTGATCAAATCTGGTTCCAGCTCTGGCACTCCTCAAGATCCAGCTGGGTTTCTATCTGATTTAAAGTTTCCCAGGACCACAACTCATAGTTGAAACTCTTCCACAAAAATCAGGAGCCATCAAAACTATCTGCCTAAGGAAAGCCATCCCCTCTGGACCGTATCACTCCTGTGCTGCACACCATCGCAGTGCCTGATATCAGTTGTCCAGGTCAACTTCTACATGAACCAGCCACTCCAGGTCAATTTTACAGTTAACACGGGGCAGCTTTCCCAGGAGATACATCCAAGATTCTACCTGGTCTCATATACATTGCGCAGGATCAGGAAAGTACTTGTCTGGGTGCTGGCACCACACATTGTGGGCTTCACCCCAAAGGGCCTTTTGAATATCATCCCCCATTACAAAAGTTCTTTCTCTGAGGCGGGCATGTCCTGCAGGGCTTGCCTACTCCTCTGGTATTCAGACATCCTGTTACTGACCTTCCAGGCTCACAGCGTGGCTAGCATTTGGTACCTGTCTGTCTGTCTGTTTTCCCTCATGAGTCCCACATTGGCTAAAGAGTTGTTGCCTGGAAGAAGGACGATGGTTTGGAAATACCCTCTGAGGAGGGAGCAAATCCCACCACTGCCACCAACGTAATGGATCTCGGTACCTCAAAGTGGTATATCTGTTAAAGTCTGCTTCCTCCGCTACTCAGACTGCTAAACCTCACGCTTATTATCGGCCACGCTACTGCCTTCCCCTCAATTAACATCAGCCGAGACTAGATGCTTGAGGGTAAAATCATGAACTCAGTTTAATGGAAAACACATGTGTATTTATACAGTACAAGTGGGTAATTTACATACAATAGTCACAACAAAACACACACACAAAGTTCTCAATCAGGCCTTCCTTTGCACACGGCTCAGTATTTGCACTCAGCCCACCTCAGCCCAGTAGCGGGTCACTACTATAGCCTGTGGGGAAGATGGTAAACAGGAGCGGTTCCTTGACTTCTGGCCAAAGCCGGCTGGATATCAGATCTTGGTGCAAACACCAGCCATAGAGATCACTGTCCTATAAGTCCTGACCTGATGGAGGGTAAAAAACCACACATAAACACCCTCCAAAAATGCAGGAACCCCAAATCTGTGTCCGAGCTCCACATTCTTTAGAGTCTCTGGTAATTGGGGAACCGTGGCAATCTGTACCGGGGTGAAGAAGTAGTCCAAACGGACCCCCTGTAACCACCTCCTTATAAACAGAACCTCTTTCAAAGCCAGGGCCCATAGTCTGTAGCGAAGAGGCTGGCCCCTTGAGGAGCCCAGGGTATGGAGGCTTCTGTGACAAATACTATGGATGTACAATAGTCAATATGTACAATGTGTTTGATTGTGTGGTCTTTCAGCAATTATTTTAAACACCACAATTAGGTACACTCAGCTTACAAGTCTTTCACACTGCCAGGTCTGTTTTTAATTTCCTGAGAAAATCATCATAATTTAAGGAATACTGAAGGTAAGTACCTGCCAATAACACTAAACCTCTGTAGTGAAGATAAAAGTAAGCACTAAGGATAACATTGAGATTTCTCTCAAATATTCCTCCAGTGCCTATATTGGATTAACATAGCTTAAAGCCTTGTTACAACTAATGGTGCAACATTATAACCGCAGGGCTTTTGGTCTCATACAAATGAGATAAGTCTATTTTCTGAAATCTTCCATTTGTTCCTACAGGCAGGGTGGCTGTAAAAGCTGGCGCAGTAGCAGCAGGAACCCATCTCTGTGCACAGCGAGAGATGAAGAAGAGAAAACAGACAAGGTTGGATTTGGACCAAGTCCCGACTTTTACCTTCTGCATGTGACAGCCTCTGAAAACAGACTGCTGCAATATAGTGGAGCAAATCCACTCTAATAAGAGGCAACTGTTCTGTCATCCCCTTAGGGGGGTTTAAAGCAGAAGGGGTAGGGAGGGGAGAGTAAAACAATACAACAACAAATATCAACACTGACTGCTAGATAGCTAGGATACACTTAGGGTGGAAGTAATACAACAAACATTAAATTACAACAAAATTATAGATTAACACGTTTTCTACATTTCTTCAAGAGGCCTCTTTCATATACAATAATGTTTATGGTTTTTCATCTTGTAAACTTGTGTATTGCCCAACATTGCAGAACTTGTGATTAATTATGATTCATAATGGTAGTAAAACTATATTGTTGGTTCCAAAAGGTGTGAAGCAAATTTAAATTAATGGACAATGTGTGTGAAAAGGAACAGTTAGATATTAATCACAAAGACTTTTAAGTTAGTGTTTCATTGTCTGTGTAATGTAAAGCAGTTACTATTCGAATGTCCAACTAGAAGGTTAGCAAAGGGGCATATACTCTGATGGATAGCATGCAGAATGTATAAAGCTAAGAAGTTAAAGGAAGTGAAATTCTGCAACAGTCCAAGCAGCTTTGTAATTCAGGTAATACCGGCATGACTGTGGTAGTTCTTTGCAATCAGATATTATCATTTTGTAGAAATACTTCTCTATAGTTATATATTTTATATTGTTTCTAAACTGCTAAATAGGTACAGTATAAAAATAAATCTAGCACAGCTCTGCTGCTAGCACAGCTCTGCCTATGGCATGAACACTTCTGAGCAGGTCAATGTAACAATTAATGCTTTTATAGATTGGTTTCTGACTGTGGCAGACATGTTACTACCTGCAGGCTATCGCTCCTCTCTCCAGATCTTTTCCCCATAGGTGCCTCATCTAATACTTACCTAAACAACAAAAAATATTACTGATCGTGTAGACAGATTATTGGGAGGGGCTGGAGAGGATCCAGCTGTCTTGGTTCATATTGGCACCAATTAAAAATTAGTGGGAAATGGAGAATCCTAAAGAATGAGTTCAGGGAATTGGATAGGAAGCTTAAGAAATGGACCTCCAAGGTAATATTTTCTGAAATATTACCTGTGCCACGTGTAACTGCAGAAAGACGGCGGGAGATCAGGGAGGTTAATGCATGGCTGAAGACACGGTGTAAGAAGGTAGGTTTAGGGTTCTTGGTGCACTGGGCTATATTTGCACTTGGGTACAATCTTTATAGTTATGACGGATTGCACCTTAGTGTAAGAGGGTCTGCTGTGCTAGGGGATAGGATGTCCAGCAGGTTGAAGGAGTATTTAAACTAGGTAATGGGGGGAGGGACCAAGGAAATTAAATAGGATAGGAAGTAAACAGAAGCAGTATACCTTATATAGAACCAAGGAGGGTGGAGAAGGAGGGATGGGAAGCTCAGATTGTAGACAGGTTACTGATGTAATGGACTATATAAATGATGCTGTACCAGGATTTTAAAAGTCCTAATGCAGCAACTTGCCCGGCAGAGACCACTGGTTTCCCTGCTCTATCAGTTAAATGTCCGTACAACCAGTGGTCTCTCCCGGCCAAGTTACAGCACCAGGACTTTAAAAGTCTGTGCGAGCGACTCTATTGGTCGCCAGCAGGGGGCTCGTCTGCCATCAACTATTGGTACGCGTTATCCCAGTATTAACCCCTTATAAAGACTGAAGAAAAAACGAGCACGAAGAATGTCCACGAATATTCGCTCGAAGAGAAGACAGGAGCGAATATTCGCGGAATATGAAGATTTTTTTTTGCCGAAGACGAGCATGAAGACCTCCCTGGTTTCCAAGTCTAATTATTATTATACTTTATTTATACAGATTCCGCAGCGCTGTACAAGCTGAAAAACAGATAACGACAAGTACAATACAGCAATTGGCATACAGATACAAGAGGAATTTACAATCTAGGTGGATAAGGGTGAGAAGCAGGAGGTGAGGACTGTGTGGTAGTGAATGATGTTAATGTAGGGTGAGATAAGGGCTGTAAGTGGATGAGAGGGAAGTTTTGATGTTTATGTCAGTGGTAGGCTTCCCTGAAGAGAAAAGTTTTTAGGGAGCGTTTGAAGGAGGATGTACTTTATTGGTTAATGGCAGAAGAGGCCCCTGCAGGCGACCAATAGAGTTGCTCGTACGGCCATTTAAAATCCTGGTGCCAAAGCTGCTTTATAGTCCGTACCACGTTAACTCCGTATTAACCCCTTCTGAAAAAAAGAAAAAAAACAAACACGAAGAATGTACACGAATATTCGCCTGAACCGAACACAGGAACGGGCGAATATTCGCGGAATATGAAGATTTCCCCCCACACGAAGATGAACACGAAGAGTTGGCCGGCGCCCAAGTCTAGTAAAAAGCAAACTGCTTAAGAACATGCTTGCAGAGAATTAATTGGGATGACCTCTTTGTCCAAAGAGATACAGAGGAAAAGTGGAGCATTTTTAAACTCACACTTCAAAAATATATTTCTACACATGTACCATTAGGAAGTAAATCCACAAGAAAGAAACTAAAACCAATGTGGATGAATAAAAGTGTTAGTCATGTATGTGAAAAAAGAAATTGGAATTTAAACTGTGCAAGTCAGTGGGCTCAGTGGCATCATATGTCAAGTATAAAGATGCCAAAAGAACTTGCAAAGTGGCTATTAGGCTGGCTAAATTTAGCCAAGGAGAACAAAACAAATCCAAAAAGATTTGTAAGTACATTAATGCCACAACATTTAGGAGTGACAGTGTAGGTGTTTTGAAACCTGGAGATGGTAAGTTAATTAGTGAGGATCAGGAAAATGCCTTTTTTTCCAACGTATATAACAAGAAAGAGCCACTACCTGCAATTCAGCACTACAGAAACCTTAAATCAATTGTGGGAATGGCTGACTCAAGATAAAGTTTTTAAACATTTAAGTAAACTTAAAGTAGACTAAGTTCCAGGGCCAGATGGGATACACCCGAGGATACTACAGGAAGTTATTCAAGAAATAGCCAGACCACTGGTTTTGATTTTCAAAGATTCTTTCAGTCGGGGATGGTACCAAAGGATTGGCGGGAAGCTGATGTGGCTCCAATTTTGAAAAAAGGACCAAAATCTGAGCCTGAGAACGAAAGACCTGTAAGCTTAACATATGTGGTGGGGAAATTGTTTGAGAGTTTATTAAGAGATGGCATACATGAATATGTTGTGAACAATGATATATTCAGGAAGAGTCAGCACGGTTTTATGAAGAACAGATCATGTCAGACCAATTTCATTGTATGATGTTGTGAGTAAATATATAGATCAGGGTGTTGCTTTAGATGTTGTCTATTAAGATTTTGCAAACGCATTTGATACTGTTCCACACCAGCAGTTATTGTATAAGCTTGGACAAATCGGTCTTGGAGGAAATGTCTGTGTTTGGATAAGAAATTGGCTTGGTGACAGGGTGCAAAGAGTTGTTGTTAATGGCAAATTCTTAAGCTGGACAACTGTGGTAAGTGTGGTGCCTCAGGGTTCTGTCTTGAGTCCAGTTCTCTTTAACTTATTTATTAATGATGGCAGATGAGATTCAATATAGATAAGTGTAATATAATTGGATTGGTATTGCATTGGAAAAAGCAGAAAATTGTAGACCATAGACTTAGCAACAAAGTGCAGTGCCAGTCAGCGGTTGCAAAAGCCAGTAAGGTTTTTGCATGCCTAAAGAGGTGTAGTAAATCACGAGATGAAAATATAATTTTACCTCTTTGTAAAGCAAGGGTGAGGCCTCACCTTGAATATGCAGTACAATTTTGGGCACCAGTTTTTAAGAACGATGTTATAGAGCTGGAGAAGGCAGGCTACAAAGTTAATTAGAGGAATGGAGAATTTTAGTTATGAAGAAAGACTAAAAAAAACTAAGAAGGGATCTGATCACATTGTCCAAATACATACAAGGCCAGTATAAACAGCTCTCTAGCGATCTATTCACCAAGAGGTCTCTACAAAAGACATGGGGTCATCAGTTGTGACTTGAGGAAAGGAGATTTCAGCATCAGCATAGAAAGGGTTCTTCACAATAAGAACAATAAGAATATGGAACTCTCTGTCTAAGGATGTTGTATTATCTGACTCTGTGGATATTTTTAAGAAAGGTCTAGATGCTTTTCTGGTTAAGCATAACATAAAGGGCTACAACTGCTAAAAGGACAGCCGTATTAGAAAGTTGATCCAGGGAGTAATCTGATTGCCGCTATGGACTTTTTTTCCCTGTTGTGGCATAATTGGTAATTGCCCCAAGAAGGGTTTTTTTTTGCCTTCTTTTGGATCAACTTTAGAATTAGGTATGTGTGAAAGGTTGAACTTGATGGACTTATATATACTATAAGTGTTGTGAAGTGGTGGCAAGATTACATGTTATCACCATATGATAAAAATGTTTTTTTTCACACCCTGAGGAGACCTGCAAAACGCGTTGTGTTCTATTTTATATTTTCACTAGGTTTTATTACCAACTTGAAAAAATCGTTTTTTTAAAAAAAAAAAATAAGTTATTCTTGCTCCTGGACTTGTTTTTACTTTTTTATATATTTTATCCGGAAAAACCATCTACTACCAGTATATCCGTGGTGGAGATCATACCACCTAAGCGCAAAGGAGTGAGCCATTACAACATTGCTCACAAAAAAGTGACACCATATTCTACTTTTAATTGTACCTTTTATATGGAAAGCACTATGTCTGCCTTTTCTTCGTAATTTCGCATGTACACCATGTTCCAAAAAGTCATTAAAAGAACTGTAAGAGTAAGACGCAAGAATATCCCTAGGCGAGGATTTTATCGCCCAAGCGCATATTTGGGGGCTAATCATTAAGCCCCCATAAATTGTGAGTACCATAATTTGGCTTTTTATTTCATCTGCTTGATAAGACATAGTACACCATTGTGTTTTTCTTTCTTTTTAATAACCACTATCCGTGTGAAGCGCAACCACTACCCCTCTGTGACTACTGTAAACCTTCACACTGGATTAGTGTTTGTCACAGTCCCGGGTCCCGGCAAGCACGGGCAGGCTGGTGTAGCTTCTCCGGGTCCCTGTCGACAGAGGCAAGCTAATGCCCCTGCGCGACGGGCATCACGAGCTGTGTCTCGCGCCTCCGAGGTCGGCTATCGGGTGGCCGTTCGCCGAGGTCAGGAGACAAGTACTTACCCGATCCCGGCGCATCCATGGTTCCCGTGTTGAAGACGGGGGCGTGTCGTCACCGCATAGCTGGAGGCGAGGTCTTGATGGCCGGCTGGAGTCATCCAGATGGCCAGTGATGTCATCCAGTGGGCGGGGCGGATTTAAAAATCCGGAAATCCTCTCTCCAGTTACCCTGTTGTGGTCTTTGCTGTATGCACCGTGCTGTTGTAGTCTCCTGAATATTTTAACCCTTTGCTTGCCTTACATCTCTCTTGCCTGCTGATTTTGTACTGCTACCTTCTCTGATTTGGCTACCGATTTGGCTCATCTGACTACCCTCTCTGGATTTTTACCCCGGCTCGTCTGACTACCCTATGACTATCTTTTTGACATCTTCTCCTCCCGACAGGATCCTTTACTAGATCCTTCTATGCTTATCCAGTTGATCCAACTCCGTTCCAATATTACCTACCTCTACCTGGTCTCCTTACTGTTGGGATCATCTAAATCGTGAGGTGGTGCTGCCGTGGGCTTCTCCTTCAGCAGTAGTACTTTGGGTAGAAAAACTTCCGCGGTAAGTGCCAGTGTGGTGGTGGTTGTGACAGTGTTAAGTCCCAGAGCTAACCTACATGTTTCTGTTTTATCTTTGTTTTATGACTGCTTGTATCCCTGTCCTTTGTGGTACCTGCCTGCCATCTAGATTTGCGTAGGCACCTGTACGATCAGACCAGGCCTCCTGAATATGGATCCTGCAGGTATGGCTTACATTTATCTTTGTTTTTGCACTGTATGTCAACTACTGGGTACACCTCTGTATACTCTGTGTCTCTCCCCTTCTCTCTACCTCTTTCTCTCTCTTACCTTGCGGAGACCTGTCTCCACTGGCGAGCTGCCACACCAGTGCCTCCCCACTACCATAGGGTCACGTAATTCACATTACGTGCACCTACCTTAGTGCTCCTTGGACTTAGGAGACAACTCAACACTAACTTGCAAGACAGACTTGGCCACCAGCTTGCTTCTCCAACAGCTTATATTTAGAGAGTGTAAAAGCTCCATGATTTCTGATGTGGCATTAAAGGGCAATTTTAAATATGTGAAATTAGGCTTTTTATTAGAACCTTCTTGTTTAACTCTCACTTCTCTGCTTGTTCCCATGGTCACATTGATTTGGGAATTTCGTGGATGTTTTGAAAATCGATCTTAATTTAAACCAATAATAATAAAAAATCATGTTCAAGGAGAATTAATAACTTTTTTTGACAACAACTTCACATTTAACCCTTTTCCATGGACATGTGGTTAATATTTATTGGTTACAATACTAAACTAGGTTTGTTTCCTTCTCATTTTATTTTTCACTACACCATAGGAATCAGAAATAGGAAACTTATGTAGGTGTACATATTGAAAATGATATTTCCTTGCCATTCCAGGTGGCACAGATGGAAAGATGACTCCTCCTACTAGGTAGTAGCTATGCTCCTTTTCCTTTCTTTTTTATTTTCTGGAAACCCCAGGGGGTTATCGGTTTGTTTGGAGTTCCTGGCAGAGGTCCTTGGGCGGATCCAGGGAACCACAGCAACAGCAGGCTGCAGCAACAACGGGTCACTTACTGCTTTGATTGGCACACCTCCCCATAGCCCAGGGGGCTCTCTGGGTAGATTACCAGCTCCATACTTCTTCCTCTACCTCGGAGAGATGCAGCACTGCACAGGACTGAGGACTTGTGCTCAGTTCAGGCACTTACAGTATGCAAACCCATACTGTCGGTTTATCGTGCTTTACTTCCGGTAATCATGTGGATTCCTGCTGTTCCTGTTAGCGCCTGTATTCCCTTTACTCAAGTAGGTGCTGGGTTTTGCCTGCGGTAGAAGATTTATATCGCTTTATTTGTATTCTCAGTTCCCTTTGTTTATTTTTTTCGGAATCCAGATAAAAATCCCGAAAATCCTGCAGAGAGCTCCCCTCCTAGGAAAGTTATAGGGAAAACTAGATACAAAGCATGTTCTTCCTGCAAAAGAAGCTTCTACTACTATCAAAGGGCGATTCTACCCTTCTCACCAGGCGTTCCTGATGAATACCCGGATTCTTACGCGGAATTTGATTTCCAGTCTAATGACCCCCCATCTTCGGATGAGGAACTGGAAATTAAAGAGGAGTGGAGAAAATGGGGCAGACCCCTGATGGCCACGAAGTTAAACAGGCAGGTAGAGGAGTTATTTTCTCTTTTTCCAGAGGGACAGCCTCAAGCCCTAGAAGCTCTCTTGCAGACCTGGGATCTGACATACATTTTCCCCCAATACCTCTTATCTCCCGAGTCCTTCAGAAGATAAATGAGAGCCCTCACAAGTTCATCATGATAGCTCCCTTCTGGCCAAGACGGATCTGGTTTTCAGACCTTACTCGCCTGGCCATAGATGGGCCAATTTGTCTCCCACGGATGAAGGACATTCTCCTCCAGGGTCCTTTTCTCCTTCCAGATCCTTCCCGTCTCAACCTTTCGGCCTGGCTTTTGAGAGGGAGATCCTGACCTCTAAAGGACTATCTACATCAGTGATCGAGACTATCCTCTCAAGCAGAAAGAATACCACTTCAGCCAAATACCAGAAGATCTGGAGTACCTTTGGAACCTGGTGCAGGGTAAATAAGATATCCGCCCTCTCCATCCAGCAGGTGCTACAATTCCTCCAAGATGGCTTTGAGGACGGTTTGAAGCCAGCTACGATTAAAGTCCAGATTTTGGCTCTTAGCAGTTTTTTGGATTACAAGCTGGCAGAACATCCCTGGATTGCTAGACTGTCCAAGGGAGTGCCCAGACTTCAACCTAGGTCCCATTCATCAGTCCCACCCTGGGACGTTAATCTTGTCTTAAGACAACTCGCCTCACAGCACTCTGAGCCTCTGGAAAAGACTACTCACCTACAAGGTTGTCCTCCTGGTGGCTATCACTTCCGCTAGGAGGGGGAACAAACTCCAGTCTTTCTCCAGGTTGGAACCTTTCCTCAGGATTCTCCCGGATAGAGTGGTGTTTCGATTGCCGCCGGAATTTCTTCCAAAGGTGGTCTCGAGTTTTCACTCGGATCAGGATATTGTCCTACCTGACGTCTGTCTGGACCCCAAGAATCCTAAGGAAGTGGCACGCCACACTCTAAACCTGCGGAGATGTATCCAGATTTACTTGTCTCGTGCTCACTCATAGAAAAAGTCTAATTCCCTTATTCTATCTTTTTCTGGTGTCCGAAAAGGGATGTCGGTGTCCAAGGCTTCCATAGCTCGTTGGATCAGACGCCATCTCTGAATGTTATATCTCTGCGGGACAAGATCCTCCATCTGACCTGAGGGCGCATTCAACTAAATCAGTCTCAACTTCATGGGCAGAATGAACCTCTCTCTTATCTGTGAGGCAGCAACATGGAAGTCAATCCATACGTCTGTAAGGCACTACAGGCTCAATCTCCAAGCCTCTGAAGACTCGACGGAATCCTTCCCACCCTATCTTGCTAATTCTCCATCTGTGCCACCTGGAATGGCAAGGAAATTGGGAATTCTTACCTGGGAATTCTTTTTCCTTGTCCATTCCCACGGTGGCACATTTAGCTCCCACCCATTAAATTCTACTTTGTTTTCACATTGGCTGACTGAGTCTGTCTTTTTAACTACCCTGGGGAGGAAAAGGGGGGTCTCCTGTTTTTATAGAGTGTTCTGTCCTACCTGGTAGGCGGAGCCATCTCTCCATCTGTGCCAACGTGGGAATGGACAAGGAAAAATAATTCCCAGGTAAGAATTTCCAATTTCTTCTGTAACTTGCTAAAATGTCAAATACACAGAGGGAGAATTAGTAAAATCTAGAAAGAACTAGGCAAATCTAGGCAAGGAAAAAAAACACAAAGCCAAACCTCTAAATGGCTCAACCCCAATGCCACACGGAATGAAAAGTAGCCCTGGAAATATTTGGACACAAGCCCCATAAATTTTATCTCATGGTCGAGCTCTTGTACCCACACGTACCCCTCATAAATACCTAGTCACCTAGTCACACTATTTGCCATCAAAAAAACTATAAATCATTCTTTTTAATCACATTACTTGTATTAAAATACCATAAACAAAAAGTGTTAAAAGTACACTTGTGCATTCGTCTTCGGGCGAACATGAAAACGAACACAAAGAGTGTGTTTCCGTATTCGTTCCGAAGACACGCCGAAGAGAAGACGGTGGCGGTAAAACGTAGGCGAAGGCGAAGACACACACCACGAAGATCTTCGTGATTGTCTTCGTCTACCATTCTCCCCCCCCTCTTCTAACTTACCTTGTCTTCGCGGCTTCGCGGCAGTTCCCGGAAGTGGAAATCCGCAGGTTCGCCGTCACGGGTTACAGGGCAGTGCGAATGAGCCTATTGGTCGCCTACAGGGACCTCCTCTGGCATCAACCAATTGGTTGATGCCAGAGGAAGACCCTGCAGTTGACCAATAGGCTCACTCGCACGGTCTTTGTAACCCCTGACAGCGAACCTATGGATTTCCGCTCCCGTTATCTAACACAGCATCGAAGGGGTTAACAGGAGCGGAAATCCATAGGTTAAAGGGCCGTGCAAGCGACCAATAGGCTCACTTGCACGGCCCCTTAACCCTTTAAAAAACAAAGTTAACCCCTAACTAATTGAACAGGGAGGGAGACCAGTGGCATCTGCAGGGTAAGTTGCAGCATTGGGGTTTTAAAACCCCAATGCTGCAACTTACCCTGCCGATGCCAGTGGTCTCCTTCCCTG
Organism: Spea bombifrons; assembly: GCF_027358695.1. Lineage (NCBI taxonomy): Eukaryota > Metazoa > Chordata > Amphibia > Anura > Pelobatidae > Spea > Spea bombifrons. The sequence continues at coordinate 10,880,547 of NC_071097.1, forward strand.
TTCAATTAGTTAAATGTCCGTACGAGCGACTTTATTGGTCGCTCGTACGGACATTTAACCCGGCACATACTAACTAATTGAACAGGGAGGGAGACCAGTGGCATCGGCAGGGTAAGTTGCAGCATTGGGGTTTTAAAACCCCAATGCTGCAACTTACCCTGCAGATGCCACTGGTCTCCCTCCCTGTTCAATTAGTTAAATGTCCGTACGAGCGACTTTATTGGTCGCTCGTACGGACATTTAACCCGGCACATACTAACTAATTGAACAGGGAGGGAGACCAGTGGCATCGGCAGGGTAAGTTGCAGCATTGGGGTTTTAAAACCCCAATGCTGCAACTTACCCTGCAGATGCCACTGGTCTCCCTCCCTGTTCAATTAGTTAAATGTCCATACGAGCGACTTTATTGGTCGCTCGTACGGACATTTAACCCGGCACAGACTAACTAATTGAACAGGGAGGGAGACCAGTGGCATCGGCAGGGTAAGTTGCAGCATTGGGGTTTTAAAACCCCAATGCTGCAACTTACCCTGCCAATGCCACTGATCTCCCTCCCTGTTCAATTAGTTAAATGTCCGTACGAGCGACTTTATTGTTCGCTCCTACGGACATTTAATTAATTGAACAGGGAGGGAGACCAGTGGGATCTGCCGGGTAAGTTGCAGCATTGAGGTTTTAAAACCCCAATGCTGCAACTTACCCTGCCAATGCCACTGATCTCCCTCCCTGTTCAATTAGTTAAATGTCCGTACGAGCGACTTTATTGTTCGCTCGTACGGACATTTAATTAATTGAACAGGGAGGGAGAGCAGTGGGATGTGCCGGGTAAGTTGCAGCATTGAGGTTTTAAAACCCCAATGCTGCAACTTACCCTGCCGATGCCACTGATCTCCCTCCCTGTTCAATTAGTTAAATGTCTGTACGAGCGACTTTATTGTTCGCTCATACGGACATTTAATTAATTGAACAGGGAGGGAGAGCAGTGGGATGTACCGGGTAAGTTGCAGCATTGGGGTTTTAAAACCCCAATGCTGCAACTTACCCTGCAGATGCCACTGGTCTCCCTCCCTGTTCAATTAGTTAAAGACCAGTGGCATCTGCAGGGCAAGTTGCAGCATTGGGGTTTTAAAACCTCAATGCTGCAACTTACCCTGCCAATGCCACTGATCTCCCTCCCTGTTCAATTAGTTAAATGTCCGTACGAGCGACTTTATTGTTCGCTCCTACGGACATTTAATTAATTGAACAGGGAGGGAGACCAGTGGGATCTGCCGGGTAAGTTGCAGCATTGAGGTTTTAAAACCCCAATGCTGCAACTTACCCTGCCAATGCCACTGATCTCCCTCCCTGTTCAATTAGTTAAATGTCCGTACGAGCGACTTTATTGTTCGCTCGTACGGACATTTAATTAATTGAACAGGGAGGGAGAGCAGTGGGATGTGCCGGGTAAGTTGCAGCATTGAGGTTTTAAAACCCCAATGCTGCAACTTACCCTGCCGATGCCACTGATCTCCCTCCCTGTTCAATTAGTTAAATGTCTGTACGAGCGACTTTATTGTTCGCTCATACGGACATTTAATTAATTGAACAGGGAGGGAGAGCAGTGGGATGTACCGGGTAAGTTGCAGCATTGGGGTTTTAAAACCCCAATGCTGCAACTTACCCTGCAGATGCCACTGGTCTCCCTCCCTGTTCAATTAGTTAAAGACCAGTGGCATCTGCAGGGCAAGTTGCAGCATTGGGGTTTTAAAACCTCAATGCTGCAACTTACCCTGCCGATGCCACTGGTCTCCCTCCCTGTTCAATTAGTTAAATGTCCGTACGAGCGACTTTATTGTTCGCTCGTACGGACATTTAATTAATTGAACAGGGAGGGAGAGCAGTGGGATGTACCGGGTAAGTTGCAGCATTGGGGTTTTAAAACCCCAATGCTGCAACTTACCCTGCAGATGCCACTGGTCTCCCTCCCTGTTCAATTAGTTAAAGACCAGTGGCATCTGCAGGGCAAGTTGCAGCATTGGGGTTTTAAAACCTCAATGCTGCAACTTACCCTGCCGATGCCACTGGTCTCCCTCCCTGTTCAATTAGTTAAATGTCCGTACGAACGACTTTATTGTTCGCTCGTACGGACATTTAATTAATTGAACAGGGGGACCAGTGGGATGTGCCGGATAAGTTACAGCACCAGGAGCCTAAAAGTCGCTCGTACAGACTTTTAAAATCCCAGTCCTGCAACTTACCCGGCAGATCCCACTGGTCTCCCTGTTCTATCAGTTAATAAATGATAGAACAGGGAGACCAGCGGGATCTGCCGGACAATTACGGCACCAGGAGTTTAACAGTCTGTACAAGCGACCCTATTGGTCGCCAGCAGGGGGCTCGTCTGCCATCAACCAATGGCAGACGAGCCCCCTGCTGACGACCAATAGAGTTGCTCATACGGACATTGAAACTCCTGGCGCCAGAGCGGCTTTAACCCCGTTTTAACCCCTTAACCGGGGAAAAAGAAAACCCGAACACGAAGAATGTCCGCGAATATTCGCCCGAAGAGAAGACAGGACCAGGCGAATATTCGCGGAATACGAAGTTTTTTTTTTGCCGAAGACGAGCACGAAGACGAACACGGAGAGCCCCCTGGTGCCCAAGTCTAGTTAATACTGCCACATGAATGAAGATTGCATATCAAAGTATATTGTAAGTTCTTTAACCCCTTCCGTACCGGGACGTACCTGGTACTTCCTGGTTAACAGTCACCGGTAGACCGGGACGTACCAGGTACGTCTCCTCCAAAAAACGCCCCCACATCACCACAATCGCGGTGATCGTGGGGGCGCTGCTGCCGCTGTCTGCCCAGGACTCCTGGGCAGACAGCACAGCCTGTCTAAGCCCGCCCCCCAGCCTACGATCACTCCCACGGAGTGATTTTGTAGGCAGAAACAGCGATTGCAGAAAAATCTGCAATCGCGGTTTCAGCTGCCGCAGGCAGCTTCAGGGAAGGGGGGGGGTGTTGAATGGGTCCCCACACAAGTGTGGGGACCTGATCCAACACCCCCCTGCTGCCTGATCGCTCCATGAGAGCGTCAGTGCAGCGTTAACCCCTTCAATGCCGCGATCGCGGCATTCAATGCCGCGATCGCGGCATTGAAGGGGTTAATTGCCGTTTTGTAGGGGGCTCTGCTGTTGGTGGTCTGCCTGGAAGCCCAGGCAGACCAGCAACAGCAAAAACGACCCCCCAGAAGTCCTCTGATCAGTCCTGTAGGACTGATCAGAGAGACTCCTCCCCTACAATCTCCAGTCTATTGGAGATTGTGTCCCAGCTGCCAGAGGCAGCTTCAGGGACAGGGAGACAGGGTTCTTTGGTCTCCACATGAGTGTGGAGACCAGCCCCCCCACCCCCTCCCTTGCTCAGTTAACCCCTACCCCCCCTGTTCCTCAATTAACCCCTTCAATGCTGCGATTGTGCATGACCCCCCATCGCAGCATTGCAGGGGTTAATATTAGTCCCCACAAGCTTGTGGGGACTAAATATCAGTCAATGCTGTGCTTCAATGGAGCATCAGCATTGAAAGAGTTAAAAAAAAATAAAAATTATAATAATAAAGAAAAATAAAAAAAAATAAAAAATAAATAAATAAATAAATAATTAATAAAATAATAATAATAAAAAAAATAACAGCACTGACCTGAAAGTCCAGGGTGCTTCCAGGTCAAATGCTGGGCTGGGCTGATCAGATCGCTCCTGGCCAATAGGAGTGATCGGATCATTATGGCAGCCCATGGATGACCCTGCTCTACAAAGAGAGAGGGGTCATCTAGGTTAATTATGAAAAAACACAAATTATTAATTAATAAAAAAATCATAATTATTACCTGATCACTTGTCGGTGACATTTTAAGTCGCTGATTATTGATCGGTCTCCCTGATTGATGTCAGCGGCCTAAACCTGTCACTTACAAGTAATCTGATAAAAAAAAATATTTAAAAAAAATGTAAATGCACATGTTCCAGTTTTGCCCTCATAGCTTCCTCAAAAAATGCATGAACCATGCATGTGAGGCCTTGTTGGAATCATGGGATGTTGGTGAACAAAATGTGGTGTTTTCTTCCACTGTTGCACTTATGCTGTGCAAGAAATGCAGTGCAACATTGAAATGTATGCGTTAAAAATGCAATAAAATAATTTCCCTGTGAAGTTTGGCAGACATCAGTGAAGAAATGGCTGGCTGAAAACTGTCAAAACTACCCTAGTTGAACACCTTGACTCGTCTACTGTTCATAAATATATACTTTTATGGGGTAATTTACAGTGGGGGGCTTCCAAAATGTCCCAAATGGGATATGGGCTCAGCAAACCAATTTCTGAAAATTCCAAATTTGAAAACTAAAATGCGCATGTTCCAGTTTTGCCCTCATAGCTTCCTCAAAAAATGCATGAACCATGCATGTGAGGCCTTGTTGGAACCGGGGGATGTTGGTGAACACAATTTGGTGTTTTGTTCTGCAGTTGCACATATTCTATACAAAATATAATATAAAATCTAAAGCAACATTGCAACATATGCAAAAAAAACAAAAAAATATAAAAATACCTCAAAATTTGGCAGCAATTGGCGATAAAATCCCTGTTTGAAAAGTGTCAAAATGACCCTAGTTGTACACCTTGACTTATCTACTGTTCATAAACATATAATTTTGGGGGGATAATCAGTATCTGTGACAACTATTGCAGTTATTAGACTACCATGCCAAATTTGAAAAAAATTACATTTCAAAAACGTAATGCATGCCTTGCAATATTTGCCCTATACTGGTCAAAATAGATAAAAATCCTGGCCATGTTGGGTGGTTTCCAAATCAGGACAACTTAATGAATATATTTGGGATAATTTTTTCCCATTGGTTCAATGTGTGTACAATTTGTATGTATACAAAACTGTAAAAAAATGCTTTTTTTTCATTTTTTCCCCACTTTTTCCAGTTTATTTCAAACAAAACAATGTACTACCCAGCTTAATATGGTTTCAAATGAAAGCCCTACTTGTGCTGAAAAAAACAATATATGATTTGTGTGGGTGCATCAATTGATAAGAGAGAAATTACAGTTGAAGAAAGACATGGCAAAAACACAAAAACGGCTCTGGTCCTTTAGCGACACGTTAGTATCAAAATCCCGGTCCTGAAGGGGTTAAGTAGCATTTTTTATGTTTACAAGCATTGTAGTCACTGGCAGGTGCAAGGGGAAAATACCTGTGGACATTTCAAGCAAGCCATTCATGGGACTGGTGGTGAGTTAACAGTTTTAGTCAAATGCATCTCCTGAAAGCCAAGTTGCTGGGGATGGAAAAATGAATCAAATGCTTAGAAGAGATTGGCACTGGAAGGAGAAAGGTGAATTAAAAGGTGACACATACGATATGCATTAGCATGCACATGACAGCTGGTGTGTTCCTTTAAAAAGTATTTTCTAGTAAAAATCATTACCTAATATAATAAACCTGCTAATATAGCTCACCTTTCCTACTCCCTCTCCTGCAATACTGGTGTGGCTGGTCAAATCCTTAACAGTGACCTCTTGTGTAATATACCCTAGGTTTTAAGCTCATGTGAGCAGGGCCCTCCTCACCTGTTGTTTCTGTAAGTCAAATTATTATGTTATACACTACTTGTAATGTCTGGTCTTCTCATTGTAGAGCACAACGGAATGTGATAGTGCTATATAAAACAATAAATAACAATAACAATAATACTGTATAAAGAATAAGGAGGTATGTAATAATAAAAGTTCACATAAAATACAAGAGACTCACAATGATATTAAATGTATGTCTAAATAAGTCTAAATAACAAAATGAGGGAACTAGAGGCAATAGCATTCACTAAACAATATGACATAATAGGCATAACGGAAACATGGTGGGATGAGACACATGACTGGGCCGTTATTTAGGAAGAAAAGAAAACGCAGGAAGGGAGGTGGAGTATGCTTGTATGTTAACAATGAGCTAAAGTATAATATTTAGCAACCTGAATGAGACAAGGAAAATGTGGAAGCTTTATGGGTAGATATCAGCTGGGGGCAAAAAAAAGGAAATCAACTACTGGTTGGGATATGTTATAAACCACCTAATGTTAATAGTGATGAGGAAGAACAGCTGTTAAAGCAAATTGATAAAGCTGCACATCTGGGTAACACGTTAATTATTGGAGATTTTAACTACCTGGACATAAATTGGGATAGAGGCACTAGTAGTTCTGCAAGGGGATTCAGGTTTTTGAACCTGTTAAATTACACCTTCATATCACAACTGGTGCAAGCACCAAATAGAAATGATTCTTGTCTGGATCTGGTTATAACAAACAATGTTGATCTACTGTCAAACATTCAAGTGGGGGAGCACTTGGGTAGTAGTGATCACAATATGGTGTCTTTTGAAATACACTCAAAAAAGGAATTGCACATGGGGAATGCAAAAAAGTATCATTTTAAAAAGGTCAATTTCAATAAGATAACGGCAGTTTTACAACGTATTGTCTGGCATAAACTCTTTAGTGATAAAAACACTGAGGAAAAATTGAGTATCTTCAAACAAATATTAGAAAGGTACACTTCTCAGTATGTACCATTGGATAATAAATATAAAAGAAACAGATTGAAACCAATGTGGCTTAGTGGGGAAGTAAACCAAGAAATTAAAAATAATTAATGCTTTTGAAGCATTTAAATCAGACAAATCAGAGGCATCCTATATAAGAAATAAGGAAGCAAATAATGCATGCAAAAGGGTGATTTGATGGGCTAAACTAGAAAATGAGAGAGGGATAGCCAAAGAGAGCAAAACCAACCCCCAAAAAAGTACATAAATTCTAAAAAAAACCCCAAAAAAGTAAAGTGTAGGTACACAAAAAAAAGAGATGGGAGTGTTAGTTAACGAGGACCAGGAAAAAGCAGAAACGTTAAAAAACAATTTTTCCTCAAGCTATGGCAATGAATATGCAAATGACTACTGCAAAAACATTGCAAACAAACTGTGATTGGATGATTCAGGACAAGGTGCTGCAGCGACTAAAGAAAGTTAATGTCAACAAAGCTCCTGGGCCTCACGGTATTCACCCCGAGTACTTAAGGAGCTGAGTCTGGAAATAAGTGAACCTCTGTTTCTAATCTTCTGGGATTCTTTTCTTTTAGGAATTGTACCAGAGGATTGGAGGAAGGCAGATGTGGTTCCTATATTCAAAAAGGGTTCAAACTCTTTGCCTGGAAATTATAGACCTGTGAGCTTAACTTCTGTGGCTGGGAAAGTATTTGAAGGGCTACTAAGGGATAATATTCAGGAATTTTTGGGAAGAACAGTGTTCTACAAAGAAATAAGTAGAAGTATAGATCAGGGTCTTGCAGTGGATGTAATCTACTTGGATTTTGCAAAGGCTTTTGACACGGTTCCACACAATAGGTTTGTATTCAAACTGAAAGAAATGGAAATTCTTATTCTTGAGTTGAACATTAGTGATACAGAGAGTTGTTATAAATTGTAAATCTTCAAGCTGGACAAAAGTGGTAAGTAGTGTTCCCCAGGGTTCCGTTCTGGGACCAATTTTATTCAATTTATTTATAAATGACCTTGTAATAGGCGTGGAAAGTCATGTTTCCATGTTTGCAGATGACACTAAACTCTGTAGAGTAATACAATGTGAGCAGGATATTACTTTACTGCAAAGGAATTTAGATAGACTGGGGGACTGGGCACACAGATGGCAGATTCAATTTAATGTAGATAAATACAAAGTTATGCACTTCGGGGTAAGGAATGAACAAGCAATTTATACCCTAAATGGTAGTAAATTAGGGATAACAACAAATGAGAAGGATTTGGGAATTGTTATAGACAACAAACTAGGAAACAATGTGCAATGTCAGTCAGCAGTTGCTAAGGCCAGTAAGGTATTGTGATGTATAAAAGGGGCATCAATTCGCAGGATAAAAATATAATTTTGCCCTTTTATAAATCAATGGTAAGACCACACCTTGAATACCCTGTGCAATTTTGGGCACCTATTCTAAAGAAGGATATTATAGCACTGGAAAAGGTGCAGAGGCCGGCTACAAAATGAATAAAAGGAATGGAACACTTTAGTTATGAAGAAAGTTTAATTAATTTAAATCTGTTTGGTTTAGAAAAATGGCAACCTCAGAGGGGATATGATAGCATTATATAAATATATTCGGGGCCAGGGGAGGGCTGGCAGCCTAAGGCCTGGGGGGGGAAAGTCTAGTCAAGTGGCCCGTTGCGCCACCGAATCAGCACACCATCCATGCCCATCTTTTCCTGATTTTCTAACGCATATTGATGTAATGTGATGGGACTGGGAGTAAAAACAGCTAATCTTTGTAAAAAATTGTCCCTCATTCACTAAGCCACACCTCTGTTTTACTTACTCCCTGTAGTTCAGGTATAGATCAAATAAACAACACATGTAAACAGCACATGCATGTATAGATCAACTGAATACGAAATACAAACCCTGTATTTGCAGGTATACATAAATAATGTATGGAAACATAGCATAGCAGATACAGATCAACAGAATAACACACAAACCCACTTTTGTAGGTACAGATCAACTGGAAATCACATAACAACTAAGCATTAAAGGTATAGATAAAGCCCCCTAAATTACAGGCATAGATCACAGGATGCACACCCCCAAAGCCAGCCCTGGTGTCCACACTGCTCACATAGAACCCGACCAATACCAAGATAACATTAACAAATTACAGTCCAGAGTGAGCCAACTTTGTCCCCAAACAGCCCAGAGTGAGCCAATTTTGTCCCCAAACAGCCCGCCCTGACACCAGTACAAGCTCTGCAACACCGAAACCAAACACACACACCAGGACAGGCTCTGCCACACCGACACCCAGACACACACACCAGGACAGGCTCTGCCACACCGACACCCAAACACACACACCAGGACAGGCCCTGCCATACAGACAGTCAAACACACACACCAGAACAGGCCCTGCCACACAGACAGCCAAACACACAGACACCAGGACAGGCTCTGCCACATCAACACCCAAACACACACCAGGACAGGCTCTACCACATCGACACCCAAACACACACACACACACCAGGACTGGCTCTGCCACACAGACAGCCAAACACACACACACACACCAGTACAGGCTCTGCCACACAGACACCCAAACACACACACACACACCAGGACAGGCTCTGCAACACTGACACCCACATCCAAAATGCTTTCCACACTGGTTTGCTGTTTGTTTGTTTTCACCCCTTGTGTATTGATGCCCCAGCCACCCCCCCTTTGGTTTTAGTGTATTTCCCCCCACACCCTTGTGTATTGCCCCATGTGGATTTGTGCCCCCAGCCAGCCCCCTTTGTACTTTGTGCCCCTTGTGTATTGCCCCATGTGGATTTGTGCCCCCAACTCCCCTGTGTATTGATTTATGTGATATCCCCAGCCGGCCCCCCTCCATCCTGTATTGATGCCCCCCCTTTGCATTGTTAATGTCAATAATGTATATTGAACCCAGCCACCCACCCCCACCTTTGTGTATTGATTTATGTGATGCCTCAACCACCCTGTTATGTACTTATACCCCCTAGCCACCCCCATTTTGCATTTAATTGTTGTCCCAATGCAGCCTCCCCTTTGACTGTGGTTCCCCTTCCGCCCATTATCCCAACTATTTTTTTTTATTTTTTTAATACTTACGTTTTTGCTGCCATCCTTCACTGCTGCTGTCCTCCAACGTGCTCTTCTAGCTGTCACTAGGAGCTGTTCCGTGTGACTCCGCCCCCTTGAGCGGCCCATCACATTGACGATTTAATGATTTTAAAGCGGCCAGCGTGTCTTACCGCCGCTTTAAGACTCACAGCCACATTGGCTGCAATGGCATCTCAGTGTGCCACCCACCGCGGATGCTGTGAGCATTAAAGACGGCCCTGGCGTGGCCGAATCATCCATTTAAATGGGCTGCCGCGCGGCCGTTTAATGTAGATTCAGGGCGGCCTGGGGGGCAATTGCCCCCTTGCCCCCCGGCCCAGCCCGCCCCTGTTCGGGGCCAATACAAACCATTGTGTGGAAATCTATTCATAAACAGGACTATGCATAGGACTTGAAGAAAGGAGATTTAGTCTAAGGCAAAGGAAAGGGTTTTTTACAGTTAGGACAATAATGATGTGGAATTCTCTGCCTGCAGAGGTAGTTTTATCAGAGTCTGTACAGACATTGAAACAATAATACTTGCAAAAAAACATAATATTCAGGGATATAATGTTTAAATTATGGGAAAACAGCTTCTTTATCCAAGGAGAGATCTGACTGCCATTCTGGGGTCAAGAAGGATTTTTTCCCCCCTAGTTTTTTTTGCCTTCTTTTGGATCAACAGCAAGAAATAAACAGATATATGGAAAAGGCTGAACTTTATGGACGCATGTCTTTTTTCAGCCTTTTTTCATCTAACTATGTAACTGTGTAATCATGTAATACATGCAATAATCAGTTTAGGGCTGCAACTAACGATTATTTTCATAATCGATTAGTTGACCGATTATGAAGATATGTCACATACCCCCACATATGCCATATGCCTTATATACCTTATATGCCTTATACCCCCTGATATGCCACTGTGTCCCCTGATATGCCTTATACCCCCCAGATGTCCCATAGTCCCCTCATAGATTCACAGACTCATTCACAGCACACTGACACAATACTTTTATAAATAAATACAGGATTAATCTTCACTGCCCCCAGGATTTAGATTCCCTTTAGTTTGCACCCCTTTACCTCTAACTGCACCTTAAGTTAACCTTATGAATTTAAATTAACCCTCAGTCCTCAGCATTAAATTAACCCTAAGGACCCCATCAACCATAACTGCACCTAAATTAACCTTAACGACCTCATCATCCATAACTGCCCCTAAGTTAACCCTGAAGACCCCATCAACCATAACGGCCCCTAAATTAACCCTAAACACCCTATTAACCATAACTGCCCCTAAATTAACCCTAAATACCTCATCAACTTTAACTGCCCCTAACCCTAACCGTAAACACCCCATTAACCATAACTGCCCCTAAATTAAACCTAAACACCCCATTAACCATAACTGCCCCTAAAATTAACCCTAAAGCCCCCCTTAACCATAACTGCCCCTAAATTAACCCTAAACACCCCATTAACCATAACTGCCCCTAAATTAACTCTAAACACCCCATCAACCATAACAGTCCCTAAAGTAACCCTAAAGACCCCATTAACCATAACGGCCCCTAAATTAATTGCATGTACTCCAGATAAATTACCTAATAAATTGGTATGGTTGATGGGGTCTTTAGTGTTAATTTAGGGGCAGTTATGGTTAATGGAATGTTTAGGGTTAATTTAGGGGCAGTTATGGTTGATGGGGTCATGAATCAGATCATATCAATGAACGACTAAATGATCCGATGCACTTTACTGATCCGAACTTCCCGTCACTAGATGGGCTAGGATTGAGGGAATTAGTGGGGGTGATTTGGAGCAAGGGTGGGCAAGTCATACTGAGCAAAATCAATTCGGACAACATTTTCATTTTGCTTTTGCCATGTTTTCGTTTTGCATTGTGCACGTTAATTTCAGACAAAATTAGGAGGTCTTCTTTAAATTGTAAACGACATTCAGAGGGGAAAGTCCCTGACACCTTCTGGACTAACTTATCATAGAAATTGAAAAAAGGTTCCTCCTTGTTAGGATGGTCAAAGAGGTGCCGAAGCAGTAGTAGTAGGGCACTGTTCCTGGGCAGGCAGACACTGGCATATCATACGCATGTGCAGTCCTGGAGCAGGACTGGATTTCCCTATATTATAGAATTTTTTAACCCCCCTTATTTTTTTGTACCATTTGTGACAATGGCTGTTTTAACATTTCTGCCATACTCGTGTTTAGCTGTATTTTTCTTCTTTCCAATTTCGTGAACCCACACAAATTATATTTTTCAGGACAAAAAGGGCTTTTGTTAGATGTCATTATTTTGATTGTATCATATCATTTACTATTAAACAATATAAAGTATATAAATTGAGAAAAAAGGACTTTTTCTGACTTTTACTTGAAACATCTTTTACTCATTTATAAAAACTAATGAAAAAACCTGCTAAATAGATTTATGTTTTATTGCTTTTTTCTGCATGTTATGGGGTAGTTTTTTGCTATTTCAAAACCATGTGGTAATTCTGCCCCATGTGCTGTTTGGAACATCTTTGAAGCCGGCCAATCCAATTTTCCCCAACAAACCATATATTTTTGAAGACTAGACACCCCAGGGTATCTCAAATTCTAGTATTATGTATTAATTCTACCACCAATCTTTGTCAAACTTTGTGCTAGTAATTTTTTTGTGTGTATTTTCCCCACACACATTGTACTTTAGGTATGAATTTACAGTTCCTGGTATATGTCACACAACAGCCCAATATGTGTTCAGCAACATATTTTTGGGGCCTTTTTTTTATTTTTCTTCTGTTTTATATCGGTATCGATCGTAAAAATAAATAAATAAAAAAAATAAATAGAATTTGCGGATATAAAACAAATATTGCTGCAGTTCGTTACGCCACGTGTTTTGCTCGTTCAGAGCTTCGACCAGGGGTCTTACTCATCTGTATCTTGCTTCTTATGTACGCCGTCCTCCCTTCTATTCCGTATACGTCATCCTCTCGCGAGGCAAGTCCATATCATGTCTTTAGTCCTCTGTGTCTCGTAATTATTCCTTCATCATTAGAAAGCATAATCCTTCCACGGCAGTGTTTACAAAAGTGTTCCTAAAAGAAAAAACGTTCTTACATATGAATAGTCGGCAGAGGTATAGTAGTTTAAAAATTAACACTATGTACATTGGATTGTACAACCTTTTATTCCCTTCAAAGGCATCACCTTGTAAATTGGTATAGGTAAGTATCATCCACCTGTACTATACATTATAGTGTGTAATTTATTATAGCAACACCGTTTGGGTGAAGAAAGCAACCGTAGATCGCTGTCTACATCCTTTTAAAGTCATAACGGTCTTTAACTGACGTTTTTGCGTGACATGCCTGGACTGTCAATTGTCATCAAGGGGTTAAAAAAAGGTTCCCCCAGAGTATGGATGGTCAAAGAGGTGCAGCAGCAGTAGTACTGGGCCTGACAAGCAGATACTGGCACAGCATAGGCATGTACATAGAAATTTACCCCAACATACCATATATTCCTGTGGAGCAGGTCTGTATTTCCCTGATATTATAGACATTTAAAAAAGAGGTGCAGAGGCAGCAGCAGTAGTAGAGTTCTGAACCTGGGCAGACAGACACTGGCATATCATAGACCCATGTGGCCCTGTGGAGTAGGACTGGATTTCCCCAATATTATAGAAATGTTGTTAAAAAGTTCCCCCCACAGTAAGGATGGTCAAAGAGGTGCAGCATCAGTAGTAGTAATAGAGCACTGGGTAGGCAGACGCTAGCAGATGACAGGTGTAACAAGTTCACCAAGAGAGCTGTAGTAACTCCCAGAGATCACCTAGATGTATCCTCCTGTTGTCCCCAAAATCACTTCCAGCACCAGTCAGCATGCACAGCTCCGTTGCTCCTAGAGTTGTGGAGGGGGCTGGCAAGAGGCACCTGTCCCACTAACCAGTACTGGGGTGTACTTAAAGACTGGGGAGTTTGGGTCCCAGGCAAGGACAACAGTCCCACTCACCAGGGCAGGATGACAGGGTCTATAATCTGTGGGTAGCAGGCTTGCTTTCACTCCTCTCCAGGGGCCCCAGTGATGGAAAATTCCGTCACACACTCCATCACATATCTCCTTTTCTGGGGGAGACTGATGTCTAAGAAGACCCCTGACGGTTTGACTCCAAAGTCAGTCTGTAGATCTGGACCATCCCTGGCAGCCCAAAACAATTTAACAAAATTTTCCCAAATAACGTAAGTGCCGCTGGGAAAAAGGGCCAAATGTGTCTTCTCCCTGGAGTCCTCTCAGCCGCTGGGGAGAAGACAGAGCGGCTGGGGTCCCTTCCATATGGGGTTCTGGGCTGACTGCCCGGCACCTCTGGAGACTGCAGGTGGCGACCGTAGTCCAATCCACCTGCATGGTACAAATGTTTGTATGATCCACTGCGAGGGGAGGGAAGCCACATACATCCCCTCCTGTATACTCCATCTGCTGGGGAGAGATGTTGATCTGCCTCTCTCCCATTGCCAAAACTTCTGCTGAGGTAACAGGATCCATAGAAATCACCGCCTCTTGGCAACATTGCGGGGGTAAAGCCAATGGAGCTGGGGTCACAGAAGGGAGTGGGTAGAGGCCAGTGGCACTCTGTCCTGAGGGCAGCGCTTCAGCTGCATTTGTAAAATCCAGGGGCACCACCAACTCTATGGTTGCCTGACCCGGCTGTTTGTGCTTCTGGTGGGGGCATAATACTCACAGGATCCACCCCCTCTGGGGCACGCTGCTGAGAACGGTCAAAGAGTTCTCAGGGATCTATTCTTGGTAAACCAAATAATCCAAATCAGCCCACAGGTCTGACAGGGCACATCTGTGAGAATCCCTTCCCTGAACTCCCAGATCTCCTTGCACCGATACTTTCATGGGCTCCCAAATTCTCGCTCCTCCTGTAGGCTTTCCATTATCAATTATCAATCAATAAAGGGATGCACTGGTAAGTCGGGATCAATGGTTTTCTGGAGGCAGAGTGGCATATAGGGGCTTAAAAGGCTTGTCAGGGAGGCAGAGTGGCATATATGGGTGTATAAGGCATATCTGTGAGGCAGAGTGGCATATAGGGGGTTAAAAGGCATATCTGGGGCAGAGTGGTTTTAAGGGAGGCAGAGGGGCATATAGGGGGTATAAGGCATTTCTGGGGGACAGAGTGATATATAAGGGGGTATAAGGCATATATGGGGGCAGATGTGCATAACTGGGGCAAAGTGGCAAATGAAAAGAAATAAAAACAAAAAAAATCATTGTTTTCAATCATAGTTTTTATTAAATATGAAAAAATTGTTTACATGTGATTTAATATTTATTAGTTAAACCTTTTTCTTATAGGGTAGTCTTATATTCAGGCTTTTTCTTTTTTTCCTAAATTAATATTCAAATTATGGGGGGTCGTCCTATAATTGAGCAAATACGATATAAATATATATATATAGTCTTATATTCAGGCTTTTTCTTTTTTCCCTAAATTAATATTCAAATTATGGGGGGTGGTCTTATAATCGAGCAAATACGATATATAATATGTAAACACTACTTGTAATTACAATATAAAATTCAGTAAAAAAGAATTATTTTATTGTTTCAGTATATTGTTACCTTAATACAAACACAGATTTGTAATTTTATTTTTGTAACTACTAGATATATTTCCTCAATCCAGCTAGTACCCTTATACTGTGTCTAATATTTTCATTGTGATAAATTTCCACTGCTGAATCAAGCTAAAATCATGTACAAATATAGCATATTATGATGTAAGGCAGAAATTCATTAAAAACTATATACATTAATCAATTTTCTGCCAGAGGGCTTAGATGGTGTTAGAATGTTTTAAACACATGTTTCTGTATCATCCATTTTCTTGGGAATTGAATCAATAATAAAACCCAGTTACTCGCATAATTTCAGTAACAAAAACACGCAGCCATCCATCAACTCAAAAAAGCCGCCAGGCAGTGGTCAGTGCAGTCATTTAAAAAACAATTTATTAAAATAAAGGGCAACACTCAGGAGATCAGATTTTTTTTCTTGTCTGTACAATGAAAAGCCCAGCTGAGGTCAGCAAAAGGGAGGGACCCCAATCTTCATGTATTTAACTGCATCTCCTCAAATCTCATTATGTTTCCCCAGCAGGGTCTAATCTACTTGTACTTAGACCATCTGGTGAGATAGAGACAGAAAGCTAGTAAGACTGCAATGGTCTGGGGTGTTTTGTTCAGATTTCCCCACTGTGTATGATTCATATGCCTGTAATAAATGTTTTTTTATCCCATTTTTTTAAATTTAATTCATAAAAAATAATGTTTAAAAAAAAGTCCTGTTTGTCCAAATATATATATATATATATATCTTTATTCAGGTATAGTATTTTCTACAATTATTAATTTATTTAACCCCTAAAGGACCAATGATGCCCAGGGTATGTCACAAAAAAGGCTCTACAGAACACAAGACATACACTATATAGATAAAAAGTATTGGGACACCTGCTTATAGCTCTGAGGTGGCTTTTCACAAGATTTTGGAGTGTTTCTGTGGGAATGTGTGCCCATTCATCCGTTAGAGAATTTGTTAGGTCAGGCTCTGATGTTGGATGAGAAGGCCTGACCCACAATCTCTGTTCTAGTTCATCCCAAAGGTGTTTGATTGGGTTGCGGTCAGGGCTCTGCGTGGACTAGTCAAGTCTTTCACACAAAGCTCATCCAACCACGTCGTGATGGACCTTGCTTTGTGCCCCAGGGCACAGTCATGCTGGAAAAGAAAATGAACACAATAGCATACCTCCCAACATTTCAAAATGTGAAAGAGGGACAATTTTTTTTTAAATCTTGCGGAACTCACCAATACAAGCAATTGCACTTTAAAATGTTGCGCTTGCATCGCCACTTAAAACTCGCTTCATTTTTGTCAGCACAGTCATGCATATTAAAAATAACCAACACATTGAATTGAATTCCCATAAGGCTCAGCCAGACATCCTACTTCCATGATGCTGGCTGAGCATCATGGGAAGTGCAGCAACAGTAAAGCTGTAGATGCTAGCTGTGAACTAAAATGCCTATGATTCTCAGCCAGCCAGGTGTCCACCATAATGCTGGCTGAGCATCATTGGAAGAGTAGTCCACAGCAGCAGATTTTTTTTTAATTAAAAAAGGGTAATGTTAGCCTCCATCTCAGGACCCCTACACACTGCCTTTACACACACCTGCCCATAAACACACATATACACATACACTGGCTTTACACACACACATATACACATACACTGCCCTTACACACACATATACAAGTACACTGCCCTTACACACACATATACACGTACACTGCCCTTACACATGGACATATACTTGTACACTGCCCTTACACACACACACACACATATACACTGCCCTTACACACACATATACACGTACACTGCCCACACACACACATACATGTACACTGCCCTTATACATGCACATATACAAGTACACTGCCCTTACACACACATATACACTGCCCTTACACACACACACACACACATATACACATACACTGCCCTTACACACACATATACACATACACTGCCCACACACACACATACATGTACACTGCCCTTATACATGCACATATACAAGTACACTGCCCTTACACACACATATACACGTACACTGCCCTTACACACACATATACACATACACTGCCCACACACACACATACATGTACACTGCCCTTATGCATGCACATGTACTTGTACACTGCCCTTACACACACATATACACTGCCCTTACACACACACACACATACACACATATACATGTACACTGCCCTTTAATTTTGGAATCAAAACATTTGCTGCTGCAAAAAAATGTAGATTGAAAAAATTCAATTTTATTCAGTGGAACAAAACAGTGATCACATTATTCTTCACAATATTCTTGTAAGAAACTTTTATCTCTTTATTAATTCATGTAAACTATTTTTTCTTATTTAATAAAAGCTATGATTTTGTTTTTTGTTTTCATGTCTTTTTATTTGCCAACCTGCCCCCCAGTTATGCACATCTGCCCCCATATAGGGGGTTAAAGGGCATTTCTGGAGCCAGAGTGGCATAAAGGGGGTTGAAAAGCATATCATGGGGCACTCTGCCTTCAGGAAAGCCTTATTCCCCCATATAACACCCCCCCCCCAACTCATCACTGCTTCTGACTCCCTGGTGTCTGGTGGGGGCAGCTGGTGGAGGCCGGCGTTCATGAAATTAAAGGGGCTGGCGTGCTTGCACTGCGCCGCCCAATGGCCATGCCTCAGCACTTCGTTCAATGCCTTGAAGGGGTGACATTCTGCCACAGTCCCCAAATATGCTTGCTCTGCATGTCACTGCAGAGCCCGATATGGATTGTCCAGCTCTACTTCCTGCTGGACCAGCTTGTCTAATTCGCATACCCATTGCTTCTGGGGAATGACATCTGTAGATCTAGCCGGTCCCTAATCCTTTGTCCGGAGGTTGAAAGACACTTGCCAAGGCGTATAACACTCTCACGAAGGGTTACCTCCTATAGTGCCCCTCGAACCTGTTGCCTCAGTTCCTGGTATTGCTCTGTAGACAATGCAGTGGTGTAGCAGGATGATAGGCAGCAGCTCCTGGAACTCTGCACTGGCGAGACAAAGCAATCTAATAGAGCCATGCTGGCACTGTGGCCAGCTGGAATTAAGCTACATGGTTCTAAAAAGAACAATAAGTTATCATAGCAACACACTCCAGTCATTAGACAGAACTAATGTTGAAGTGAAAACACAAACTGAGTTTATTTTAAGCAAGCATAGCTATTTTCAAAAATATATGATTTGATGGAGTAAATTGAATTGGGCATCTTGAAAGATGTTCCAAAAAACACATGGGGGCAGGATGACCACATGTCAAAATTCCAATTTAAAAAATGCGCACTTCCCAAATGTGGCTTTTTAGTGCATGAGTGGTCTCACCCTACTCAGGAGATGTTGCTGAACAAATATAAGGTTATTGTTTGGCAGTGACACATACCAGAATCTGTAAATTCACACCTAAATTACAATGTGTGTGGGAAAAAACACACAAAAAAATGCAACAGCAAATTTGACAAAGGCTGGTTGTAAAATGTGTTAAAATACAAGCAATTTTTAAATACTATGGGGTGTCTAGTTTTCAAAAAAAAATATTTAATGGGGTAAATAACACATGGAGGAGGATGACCACATGTCAAAATTCCAATTTGAAACATGAAAAGCTCCCAAACAGCATGACAAACATATGGATGGACTTCGCCATCTCCCAGGAACTCACTTACTTAGGAGATGTTGCTGAACACATATAGGGGTGTTGTTTGACAATGAAATATACCAGGAGCAATACATTCATACCTGAAGCACAATGTGTGTGAAAAAACCCCACAAAATACTACCAAAAACTTTGACAATGGCTGATAGTAGAATTGGTGCATGCAAAGAGTTAAAATACTAGCATTTGAAATACCCTGGGGTGTCTAGTTTTAAAAAATAATTGGTTTGATGAGGGTAAATTGAGCTGACCGACTTCAAAGCTGTCCCAAATATGCCATAGGGGCAGTATGACCAGATCTGAATTAATGAAAAATGGTTTTGAAATAGCAATATGCTACTTGTACTTATTGCCCTATAACTTGCAAAAAACAAGCGGGGGGAAAAACATTAAAACGTTGGGTATTTCTAAATTCAGGACAAATTTTAGAATCTATTTAGCAGATTTTTTTCATTAACATTTGTAGATTTTTTTTTCATTTTTCAACATACATTTTCTTTATTGTAAGTTATAGTAAGTATATCATAAATAATGGGATCTAAAGAAAGCCCATCTTGTCTTGGGAAAAAACAGTGTATAACTTGTGTGGCTACACTATATCAGAGAGAAGAAAATTTCAATTAAATATGAGCACCGCAGAAATGTTAAAACAGCCATTGTCGTGAAGGGTACAAAAAATAAAAACAGCTCTGTCCTTAACCCCTTAATGACAAATGGGTTTAGGGACCGCCCATTGTCCTTAAGGGGTTAAGGGGATAACATAACAAACTGACCTACAGAAACAGGAGGTAAGGAGGGCCCTACTCAGACAAACTTACAATCTAGAGGTATGACGTATCTTAGATACCATGAGGAATAATGTACACATCTTTACACTGCTGATTGTGACCTCAGATCCTTAGAAAGACTTGGAATAGTGGATGTCTTAAAACTTAGAATTTCCTTGTTGGATCTATTTTTTAACCTATATGATTAACGTTTAACGTGAAGCGATGCCTAAAGTTCTCATTTTATTTCCCTGGAAATATACCTAAAATATCATCATAAGTTACTATTGCACACTTGTACACTTGTGTATATACTCTAGGAAAAATAAATGTTGTAATCACATGATTTTTTTTAGCTTTGCTCAAATTTTAGGCTTTCCCTTTTATTGCAATGTTTTTTTGTCTTTATGTTCACTAAATGACATATTGATCATGGCAGAGACTGTGAAAAATTTTGGTCTTCTGTCCAAAACTTCTTTTATCATGCAAATAGCAAACATAAATAGGGAAATTCCCTAGTCAGCACTTGAGTGAAAAAGAGACGTAGAGGGAGGGTGGGGGAGCTACTAGTGGGGGTAATTGGAAAGATGTGGGGGAAGGAATGTAAATGCTTATTCTGAGGTCTTGATTGTAATTTAACTGTAATAGCAGCTAAAAGAGACACCAGGGACATATCTTTCGAGTGGGACATAAAGATTCTGAATGTGCAGTAGGAGCAGTATGAAGTCAGGGGCTTTGGCTTTGCAGATTAAAAAGTACATTAAACAAAGGACAATATAATTAATCCATATGCTGGGAAGGGTTAGGATAAAAATAATAATAGTCATAATGCTTAAAGAAAAACAAGATACCAGCATATATGAAGGCAGGGCTGAACATTTTGAGGAAAGAGTCTGTTCAGCCATGTTCAGCTATAGAACTCAGCAACCTTCATCTTACTCTGGGCTTGGTATGGAAGCCGAGTAAGCAGTTCCACGACATACAGTCAGCTACTCCTGCACTTCTAGTAAGAACTGAGCAGAAACGCATTCTAGAAAGCTCTCTTTTTCCAGAAATCATAGATCCATTTAAGAAAAACTAGTGAATCTGATGTTCGATTCTAGTGGCCTGACCCAGGGCAGCATCCCCAGCTGCCAAAACCTGCCGCTGTCCTCAATGTGGAGTACCAGCATATTAGGGTGACCACATGTCCTGGGCAGCCTCAATCAGTGAAAATGCCTTGTCCCAGAATGAGGAGTCTGAGTAAAGGAGGTCTCAGTCAATCAGGAGAAACTTCTCAACTCTCCTCTATATTTACTCATGTCTGTAATGAGTGTATGTATATTATTAAATCTGAAATCAACATTGTTTTCTAAGACTTCTTAACAATTAATATGTAATAGTATTTGTAAATCAGGGTGTATGTGATATATATATATCACATACCCCTGATATATAATATATAAAATGTATTTTATGTGTATGTGATGGTGTACATATGTGAATTAGTGTATATATATATACACACACACACCTGTGTGACTGGAATGACCTGTACCCCGACTGGGTACACCCACCAGACGATCCTTCCTTCTCCCCATGGCCACCAGGAACACGAAACTTCAACCGTCAGGCAGGACTAGAAACAGAGGCAAGAATCATAGCTCTTCGGGACCTCGGCGGCACTGTAGCATAGTATAGCAATACGGTGCTTTACTGCCCTGACAAGGACAGCACCGAGACTTACAACAAGACAAGACTCGCATTGAGGTAAATCAGAAACTAACTTTATTGAGGAAGCAATCACCACCAGCCTCCAAGAGCTTTTCAATAAGGTGGTGGTGAGCTACAACCAGCATGCATCAAACCATATGAAAAACAATATGCAGATCATATGCAAATTAGTTATAACAGCACTTAAAAAGCACATGAACACAATCCTGCCATCAGAACCAATAATACTGGTCAGACAGGCAGGAGGAAGGGTGAAACTGGGATCTAGAGAGCTCAGATACAGGGTGACTTAAGCATAAATCCAAGCAAAGGAACCAGGTATTGCACTGTAATTAGTGTCCACTGTCACCTGCTGGAACTATGTAATGCAACCCAGGGGTCCACCGTCTATCATGGGAAATACAGCCTCCAGCCGCCGCCCAAGTCTTCCATGACAACCTGTGTGTGTGATATCATCTGCCTCATAGTCTGTCCCTGATGTCATATCCTGGCACTCCAGAGGTTTTAAAGCAGTGTATGGAGACTGTGTCAGTTTGGCGATTAGACTTTCTTGAAAACAACCCAATTAGCATCAGCAGCACACCAGGGTTCCTGATTGCCAATAAACTCGATCTGCCCCCCCCCCTGTATTTATGACAGGGGGACTGCCCCCTCACTGGGCCTTCCACCTTAGGCCTGGGCCTAGTTTGCCTAGGCTGGAATACATCACTGGCTGCTCTTTTGTCAATTTTTTGTGAAAAGTATAACTGGTCAAAAAAAACAGTATATTAGCTTTAAATAGCACTCCACAACTAAGTACCTCATGAAATAATATTTAGCATTCATTGAAAGTTGGAAAATAATGACCAAATTTAAAATAATCCGAAATCTATAGCCTGGCATTCTTCCTTAGCTGACGTCAATAGTTTAATCCATTGAGCGCAAGGAGTCAGGTAAAATTGTTCTTTATTTTTTAAAATAAAAGCATAAATGTCCAAAAAGTAATGGTTTGGAAATTATCAATAAAAATGGTGATATACCAGATACTTTATATTACACACCCTTTTGACATTAGGTCTTATGTTTTAATTAATTAGCAACTTAGTGGGCACACAGTCAAGTGTTCAAACTCAGAAATAATGAGAAACCTACTAATATATATATATATATATATGATTGCTATTATGGCTGCCTGCTACCATGCCATCAAAGTAAAATAAGATGTTAAAAACTGTCTGACCCATGCTGCAGTTACCACTCCTAACCCTGCAAAATTCCCCCCAATAAAAATATACATTTGCACTTCACAGATGACCTTTTGAAGACTCTTTTTTGAACACCCATCATCCTCAACAAAACTGGTGATCAGAATGATGGGAGTTGTAGGCTACAAAATACCAGCAGTAAAAAAGCAAAAGGATGGGAAAATGTCATTTTTACCTAAATTGTTTTTCTTAGTTTATTATGGGATTTATTTTATGTGCAAACCCTGCCCTATGCTGTGCACTGACCCATAGTGAAAAGACTGTGTTATTCGGTGTACCCTATAGTTTTTTTTAAAAAAAAACATGCAATAACCCATATAAGTGGAGTATTTCTGGAAATAAAGTGAATATATTTTGGTGAATTTTTGTGCAAGTGCAAGTGCAAAAAATGATAACCAACATGAAAAAACAATGTCAGTTTGTGTAGCTGTATGAAAAATGAAAAAGGGGAATCATGGTTGAACAAACATCATACCAACGCAGAAAAAAACTCATATTTACTGAGGGTACATATTTGTTCACCCAAATGGTGTTGCTGTAATGCCTCAATGTCCTGGCATTCAGCAACACCGAGATCGACAGCAGGGGGCACTTGTGGCCCCTCCCTCAGACATTAGCGTCCACCATATATTTTTACCTATTGTGTAACACACCCTAAATCCCTCTAGACTGTAAGCAGGGCCTTCCTCACCTATTGTCTCTGTTAGTCAATTTGTTATGTTATATACTACTTGTTATCTCCTGTCTACCTATTATACAGCGCTACGGAATTTGATGGCGCTATATAAAACAATAAATAATAATAATATATTCTATGGCGACGGACTCCTGATTAAAAGAGCTTAGGAGGCGATCAACGAATCTCGCATGGAAAGAGTTAAAATACTGGCATGTTAAATGCCCATGGGGCAATTGATGGGGTCAATCCAACTGTTCAAAGATGTCCCAAAACTAGGACATGGGCACACACTGACCAGATTCCAAAAAGAAATGCACGCCCGCTAAGGTGGCCTTTTACCTCCCAAAAAACCCGACAAATATATGCTGAACACATTTTGTGATGTTGTTTAACTGTGGCATATAACAGGGGCTGTAAATTCATACCTAATGTAGAGTATGTAAGGAAATAAAATACACAAATTGAATTGGCCGGTTTTAAAGATGACCCAAATAGGAGATGGGGCAGAACGTCAAAATTCCAAGTTAAAAAACTGAATTGCGCATGCCCCAAATGTGGCCTATTACCCCCCAAACAACCTGACAAACCTATGGATGGGTTGTACCACTGTAATCAGGAGATGTTGCTGAACACATATTGGGGTGTTGTTTATCATATATACCAGGAGCTGTAAACTCATACCTGAAGTATAAAATCTCTATTACGAGGATTAAATACTCGCCATATGTCATATAGAGCATTTTCTTTTATAATGTGTTGAAATTTCTTTGCTTGCCCTATGACCTCTTTTGAATATTGTTGATACTGCCTTAACCCCTTCGCGACCTTTGCCGGTTCAGGACCGTCATGACAAGAAGGTCACTAAATGACCTTTGACGGTCCTGAACCGTCAAAAAATTAAATAAGCTTAGAAAGTGATCAAGGATCACTTTCTAAGCTAAAACGGCCTTGCTGCAATGCCTCGATGTCGAGGCATTCAGCAAGGCCGAGATCGGCATCGGGGGCCATGTCTGGCCCCTCCCCGGGGCGTCAACAGCCGCCATACATTGTATGGCGGCGGACGCTCGTTTTAAAAGCGTTTAGGAGGCGATCAACGATCGCCTCCTAAACTTAAATGGTGTCGCTGGAATGCCTCGATCAGGAGGCATCCAGCGACACCAAACACTTACCTCTGGGTGAGCTGTGACCGCTCCGGAGAGCGGTCACAGCCGCAGCTGCCGGTGTTCTTCGCCATCAGCAAGATGGCGGCGGCCCTGGAAAATAAACAATAAAGATGAAAGAGTTAGCTAGATGGTCTCCAGACCCTCTAGAGAACTCTGGCATTCAACCATGCAAGTCAATGGAGCCCAGCTTTCTAATCACTATGTGATTAGTAAAAATATTCAATAAAAAAAATAAAAAATGGAAAAAAAAATAAAAAAAAATGTGCTAACATTTAAAAATAATTATGCAGTGATGTCACTAGGTGAACCATCCAGTACCAGCAAAATGTGTAAAAAAATATAAAAAAAGTATTAAAAAAATAAAATAAAATAAAAAAATAAAGTTTATTATTTTGAGCAAGTGCTAAAATTTCTCAAAAATCTCAACAAAGAGTTAAAATAAAAGCACTTCAAATACCCAAGCGGTGTCTAATATAAAAAAAATTGGCTGATGGGGTAAATTGGTGTGGCCTAGCTCAAAGATAGGGCATAGGTACAGACTGACCAAAATGGAGAAAAAAAGCGCACTTCCCAAATGTGGCATTTTAAATCTGAAACAACCCGACAAACCCATGCATGTGGGGTATCACTGCACTCAGGAGATGTTCCTGAACACACATTGGGGTGTTGTTTGACAGTGACATATACCAGGACCTGTATATCTATAACTAAAGTACAATTTGTGTGAAAAAAAAAAAAAAATTACTATTACAAAGTTTGACAAAGTGTAGTTCTATAATTGGTGCATGGAAAGGGTTAAAATAACATCATTTGGAATACCCTGGGGTGTCTAGTTTTCAAAAATATATGGTGTGAATGGGTTAAATTGAGTTAACCAGCTTCAAAGATGTTCCAAAGAGGAGATGGAGGCAGACTGACCAGATTTGTTAAAAAAGATTTGGAAATCATAAAACGCTGCTTGTACTTGATTGCCCTGTAACTTACAAAAAACAGCAAAAAAACATAAAAACATTGGGTATCTCTAAACTCAGGACAAGTAGTAGAATCTATTTAGCTAGTTTGTTTACTTGCTTTTTTAGGTGAGTAAAAGATTTTTCTAATAAAAGTCATAAAATGTGTTTTTTTTTCAATTTTTCACCATGTTTTTTTTATTTTTTTTATAGTAAATAAGATGATACGATCAAAATAATGGTATCTGAAGAAAGCCCATCTTGTCCTGAAAAAAACAATATATAATTTATGTGGGTTCACTAAATGGGTGAGGAGAAAATTACAGCTGAACACAAGCACCACAAAAGTGTCAAAACAGCCTCGGTCCCACAGGGTGCAAAATGAAAAATGAGCCCGGTCCTTAAGGGGTTAAACTCTTGTCGCATTCTGGATCTACCACTGCTTTAAAATCTCCTGCTATCAGGACATGGCCTTGTGCTTTTCCTTCTATTTTATCGAGTATAGTCTGGAGTAAAGATAGGGGATTAATATTTGAGGCATAGATATTAATAATTGTATAATAAATGGTGTCTCTTCTATGTAACACATGAATATAATACATCTAGCCTCATGGTCTATGATCTTATAGGCAATTTTAAATTTGATTCTATCAGAGACAAGGACAGGGACCCCGCATTTTTTTTTATTTCGCATAGAAGCTTCAATCATTACAGAGTAAGAATTGGTTTTTCTTATTATCCCTTGTCCAATGTCTCTTGAAGAATACACAGATCAATTTGTTCTTTATTAAGGAAAATAAGCAACAATGAGATTTTATGAGTTTAACCATACATTTAACCATTGAAATTCCCTTTCTATTAGGTTCTGTCAAAAAAGCCAAAAAAGCTTGCAAAGGACGTCATGTTTACAGACAAAAACAATCGCACGGATATAAAACATGAAACTTTTTTTTTTAAATAGTCTTTATTAATTAAAACAACAACAAACAAAACATGAAACATTTAACATAAAAATAGAGATAGGAAATCAAATCCATTCTCCTTATAGTGCCTATTCTTTCACACACACTTCTCAATGGTCCATTGTTCCTATTCAAGAATAGATCTCATACTAGGGAATATTGCTGCTATGAAAAACTTAAAGAAAATATTTATAAAAGATATAACTTGGTCAGACCACAACCCTGTTATATGAATTACAGAACATGACAACAACTTTATTAGAAAGAGAGACTGGAGATTAACTTTTTTAGCTAAAGAAGAGACTCAGAACTATCTCTCTCAATTGATAGATCTTTTATTTATCAAGGAAAATGAGACACCTGACACCTCTCAAGTTAATATATGTACGTTTAAGTCAGTTATGTGGGGGGCATCTGAATAAAATAGGTGCAAAAGAAAAGAAAATCTTCTGCTCTCTGAATTATATCTGATTTTATATAAACTTATAACTGTAAATAAAACAAATCCCTCAACAGAAACGTCAAAAAATATCTCCGTTCCAAGATAGAATCAATGAACTTTTATTATGTACAGTTTAAAAAAAATGTACAAAAATTCAAACAAACTTTCTATTACAAAAGTAATAAAGCAGAGACAATGTTAACTGCCAAACTAAAAAAAAACTGCTACACAAAGAATATTGAAAATTAATGTAGGAGAGAGATCCTTCTTCAGCCCGGAGGAAATAGGGGAGGCTTTTGGATCTTTTTACAAAGATCTATATAACCTTCAAACATATAAGGATCCCCACAAGCTGAAAGAGTTTCTCTCCAAAACTATCTTACCCATGATTTCAGAAGATCAGTGCCGATCTCTTCATCTCCAGTTTAGTCACCAAGAAATTTAAAACATAATAAATAAGTTGAAATCTACTATTGCTTCAGGACCAGATGGTTTCTCCAATGGCTTTTATACGATTTTTGGAGAAAAATGAACACAGAAATTATCTAATATGTTTAATGAGATAAATACTAAGGGACTATTCCCTGAAGAATAGAAGGTACCAATTCTCAAATTTGGCTTTATACAGACAACATTTTAATAAGATCCAGCGCAATCTCTCCCACATTTAGTACAGGAGATTGAGATATATAGTGCAGTATCCAGCTGAATGTCTCCAAAAGTAATGCAATTATTACGTTATTACGAACACCTAAGACTTGAGACGAGGATATATACAAAAATTACTTAAAAAATTATCTTCAAGGAAATTTGATCCGAAAGTAGAGAATTTATTGACTGCTAATATAAAACTGAGGGCAATTAAGAAATCAGAAATAATGAATAGATACACAACAGATAACGTGAAGATGAAACATATAGGGGAATGTGAGATTGACATAAAGATTGCAGATTCATCCTTGTACGCCGTAATTCCAAAATTTTAAAAAAAGATGCTATTCTTTAAATCTTATAGAAATGCAGTATAAATTACTTAACAAATGGTACGCAGTATATATATGGTGGTACTGCGATAAAGTTTGGTTAGAGAGATACTGGAATATTTAGATATAAAATTCCCCCATTTCCATATTGAACATGCTCTTCTTCACCTAAACTGGCCTGAATTCTTAAGAGCCAAATAGAATACCAAATTAAGATGGAAACAGGTTTATTTATAAGCAATCAATTAGGGCGTATGAAAGAAGCATATGGGCTATGGGTACAACAATATGGAGGAACACATTTTTGACTCTTAACCCATATTGTCAACCTTGTTTTTAAGGCCTTCTTCCAGTTCCCTAATCTAAGTATATTTCTATCTGCTTTGCATTATCTTGTTGTTTTGTTTAATAACTCACTATTTTCCTACTTTGTGTAGAAGTGGTTATGACCAGAGTAAGTGTGTGCAATGTTATATGTTGCAAAAAAAAAATCATACCTGAAGTAAAATGTATGTGAAAAAAACCCACAAATAAATTACTACCAAAAAGTTTGACAAAGACTGATGGTAGAATAAGTGCACGGAAAGAGTTAAGATACTAGTATTTAAAATACCTTGGAGTGTCTAGTATTTAAAAATATTGGCAAACCAGATTTGCAAAAAGCTACTTGCACTTATTGCCCTATAACTTGCAATTTTTTTTTAAAACATTTTGTACTCTAAACTCATGATAAAAAGTAGAATCTATTTAGCAGTTTTTTTGTGAGCTTTTATCGATGAGTAAAATATTTTTCAAGTAAAAGTCGGAAAAAGTCCTTTTTATAGTAAATCATATGATACAATCAAAATAATGATTAGCATCTAAAGAAAGACCATCTTATCCTGAAAAAAAACCAACATATAACTTGTGGATTCAGTAAATGAGAAAGAAAAAATTACAGCTTAACACAAGCATCGCAGAAATGTTAAAACAGCCATTTTCACGAAGTGTACAAAAATAAAATCAGCCATTGCCAAAAAGGGGTTCATTTTATAATACATAATAATTGTTTTTACCACTTTAAGTTATCAAAATGTTCTCTCTTTAGTGTTTATCTCCTTGCAGATATTTGATTTAGCCAAATAAAGGTAGGTTTTACCTTCAAGAGTAAATCTCTTCTTTTCAACAAGTCATCCTCTTTCCCTTTAATTTTGGATGATAAGAATGTTTTCTCTGCAGGGCAAGACAGTAACACAACAGACATAATTCCTCTGTAATGGCTGCTTCTACAATTTGTTTTCTTTGAATTCTCATTTCCACATAAGTTTCGGACTTTACATTTGTATCTCATTTAGGATTCTGAAAGCCTGGTGTACAAAATGGCCCAACATACAACTACCAGCAGGGGGTAAATGAGAGCTCAGAAATGACTTATTGTAGTATTTACATTCCCAGATTCGCACAAAGACTGAGGGGAAAAAAAGAACAAACTGCTTGATTTCATAGAGCCCTAGGGTGCTGGGTGGTAAATCAGTGTTTTGTAACGCAGATTTAAAAACAGTGAGCAAATACTGCAAACAGTAAGACCAACAATTTTGACAGCATCAGGGCGTGAAATTTCAGATAAAGAAATTGCCTGTTTATTACATTGTGTAGCTGGGTTTGGACACATTCACTTTTGTGCTTTTAGGAAGATCAGTACGTTGCTTATTGTTAATCTAATAGATACTTGTCCAAAATAATAGGATATAAAGTATTTTTTCTGCTACTGCAGCCTCTTAAAATGGTGCATGTAACATGTTTAGTGCTGGAGTCTCTACCATCGACACAATATTTACGATGGTCTGAGCACTGACAGGCTGACCCCCCACCCCTTCAACCTCTGCAGCAATGCTGGCAGCACTCATACATCTATTTCCCAAAGACAACCTTTGGATATGACGCTGAGCGCGTGCACTCAACTTCTTTGGTCGACCATGGCAGGGCCTGTTCTGAGTGGAACCTGTCCTGTTAAACCGCTGTATGGTCTTGCCCACCATGCTGTAGCTCAGCAGTTTCAGGGTCTTGGCAATCTTCTTATAGCCTAGGCCATCTTTACGTAGAGCAACGATTCTTTTTTCAGATCCTCAGAGAGTTCTTTGCCATGAGGTGCCATGTTGAGCTTCCAGTGACCAGTATGAGAGAGCAACAACACCAAATTTAACACGCCTGCTCCCCATTCACACCTGAGACCTTGTAACACTAACGTGTCACATGACACTTGGGAGGAAAATGGCTAATTGGGCCCAATTTGGACATTTCCACTTATGTTGCCAAGGTTTAGACATTAATGGCTGTGTGTTGAGTTTTTTGAGGGGACAGCAAGTTTACACTGTTATACAGGCTGTACACTCACTACTTTACATTGCAGAGTGTAATTTCTTCAGTGTTGTCACATGAAAATATATAATAAAATATTTACAAAAATGTGAGGGGTGTACTCACTTTTGTGAGATACTGTATATTGGTGTTTTTCACGACAAGAATGGCTTCCTATTAAAAAAAAGTATAAAATATGGTGAAAACCATAAATGTTTCAAAACGAGACACCCCAGGGTATTTCAAATCCTGGTCTTTTAACGCTTTCCCTGAACTAATTCTACTACCAGCCATAGTCTTTGTGGTAGTATTTTTTGGGGTGTTTTTTTCACACACATTGTCATTTTGGTAAGAATGTACCACTCCTGCTATATGTCACTGTCAAACAACACTCCAATATGTGTTCAGCAACATTTCTTGAGTGCAGTGATACCCCCATGCATTGGATTGTTGGGTTATTTGGGAGGTAAAAGGCCACCTTTGAGAGGTATGCATTTTTTGGATTTTGGACATCTGGTCAGTCTGTGCCCCTGTCCTATTTTTGGGACATCTTTGAACCCAGTTAATTCAATCTACCCCATGAAATCATACATTTTTTTAAACTATACACCTTGTGGGCATTTAACATGCCAGTATTTTAACTCCTTGCATGCAAGAATTTTTGTGAAGCTATAGCGCTAATTTTAGGACTTGCGCATACACATTTACTTTTTCTTTCTTTATATGCACTAATATATATATATATATTTACCTATTGGAACTGGGAGGTTCCCGTAATGGTGACATCAGTAGGGAAAATGGCTGTTTCTATTTAACCCCTTAATGATAACATTTTTCAGTGTTGCTGTTTAGCTGTAATTTTCTTTTTTCTCATTTTGTGCACACACACATTATATATTGTTTTTTTCAGGACAAGCGGGGCTTTCATTAGATACCATTATTTCTATCATATCATCTAATTTACTATAAAAAATTATACAAAACGGTGATTTTTTTTGTTAAAAAGGACTTTTTCTCATTTTATTAGAAAAATCTTTTACTCGTCTGCAAAAACTAATGAAAAAACCTGCTAAATAGATTCTACCATTTGTTTAGAAATACCCAATGTTTATGTTTTTTTTGCTTTTTTCTGCAAGTTATTGGGCAATAATTACAAGTAGTGTTTTGCTATTTCAAAACTTATTTCATCTGTTTTTTCATAGGGCTGCCACAACGAATCGATAAAATCGATTATGAAAATCGTTGTAGGTAGAATTTTTTCGGGATCTATTAATTATGTGCATTCTTTAATTTGTGTTTTTTATTTTTTGATTGCTGTAATATATGATTTATTGTTTGTATTTTCCATATATTTATATATATTTATATCGTATTGTGTATTATCTATTCTTTTTTCTCTATATTTATTAAAGCATATATTTTTATACCTATTTTAGCACTGTCAGTTTTTCTTACATCAGGGGGGCACAGTGGCATAAAGAGGCTATAAGGCATATCAGGGGGCACAGTGGTATATCGGGGTTTTGTAAGGCATATCAGGGGCACAGTGGCATGTCAGTGGCATTTATGGGGGTTATAAGGCATATCGGGGGTGCAGTGGCATATAGGAGGTATAAGGCATATTGGGGGGCACAGTGGCATCTCTGGTATATAGGAGGTATAAGGTATATATGAGGACAGAGTGGTATATAGGAGGTATAAGGCATATATGGGGCAGAGTAGCATATAGGAGGTATAAGGCATTTCTGGGGCAGAGTTGCAAGCTGGGAGATGTGCATAACTGGGAGGCAGGTTGGCAAATAAAAGAAAATATAAACAAGAGGCATTTTTCGCATAGTTTTTATTAAACATGAAAAAATAGTTTACATGAATTAATATTTACTAGTACAACTTTTTGGTATTAAAACTTAGTTTGAGAAATAGTGTGTTTGGGTTCCTTTAAAATATAGCTTTAACTATTATGTCAGTGTATTTCAAATGCTGGTATTTTAACCCTTTCCATGCACTAATTCTACCATCAGCCTTTGTCAAACTTGATGGTAGTATTTTTTTACATTTTTTCACACACACTGTACTTCAGGTGTGAATTTACCGCAGTGGCGTCTCCAGCTTTCATATTTAGGGGGGCACATGGGGGGTCAGGGACCAAAGTTTTCCAAATGTAACCAGTGCTTAAACACCCTGCTTATACCATCTTTGCTTTTTTGACAAATCAATAATACACTTATGATTCACACAAACACTTTTACCGTCACTCACTAATTCACACAATCATTTATTCTTTCACACAAATTATTTACACATATTCATTAATGCATCCACACATTAATCCATTCATTCTCTCTCTCATTCTCTTTATTTCAATATTCTTGCCACCCTCATTTCTCCCTATCTACCCCCTCTCTTCCCCTTCTCCCTATCTATCCCCTCTCCCTCCCTTCTCCCTATCTATCCCTTCTCATTCCCTTCTGCCCTATCTACCTCTTCTCACTCCCTATCTACCCTATCTACCTCTTCTCACTCCCTATCTACTCTATCTACCTCGTCTCGCTCCGTATCTACCCTACCTCATCTCACTCCCTATCTACCCTATCTACCCCTTCTCACTCCCTGTCTACCCCTTCTCACTCCCTATCTACCTCTTCTCACTCCCTATCTACCTCTTCTCACTCCCTATCTACCCCTTCTCACTATCTACCCTCTCCCCCCTTTGAAGTTCACTTACCTTGTAGAAGTCCAGCGGTGGGATTGCGAGGTCTCTGTCTCCTTGTTCTGCCGTGGTGCGCGTGGCTTCACTGCTGAGTGCCGGAATACGATGTCATATTCTGGCACTCAGCATGAAATGCCAGCACTGCGACCAAGGCAGAGGCCTCACGGAGAAGAGTGAGAGGCGCCGAGCGGTTGCTGAAAACGTATTCCTCAGCGACCGCTCGGCGCCTCTCTCCCTCATCCGTTATATATATATAAAAAAAGACGGTGTGTCAGGATTCCACCCTGCTAGCCCGGACCATGCATAATTATTTTGCTGTAATGTCCAGTTGCTACCACTAGTGGCCACCCTCCCCCCTCTGGAGTGCTCAGGATCAGATAACCAGGTACAGCTGAGTCTGATCACCTGAGTGGAACCTGGCCAATATAAACCTGCCCTGCCCTTTAGTCAGGGCCTTTGCATTAGAGTGTTTGGACCAATCTGCTTTGGCCTTGTACCCGTGCCTGTACCCGAACCCGTGCCTGTACCTGAACCACCCGTCAGCCCTGCCAGTGGGCCTCCGTACCTGTCAGCTCTGCCAGTGGGCCTCCGTACCCGTCTGCCCTGCCAGTGGGCCTCCGTACCCCTCCGTACCCGTCTGCCCTGCCAGTGGGCATCCTAGCCATCTGCCTGGCCAGTGGGCATCCTAGCCGTCCGCCCTGCCAGTGGGCATTCTAGCCGTCCTCCCTGCCAGTGGGCATCCTAGCCGTCTGCCCTGCCAGTGGGCATATATATATATATATATATATATATATATATATATATATATATATATATATATATATATATATATATATATGGACTTTTGTGACAGTGGGGGATTATTTTGACATGTTACCAATTTTTTATATATTTTTTTTTTACTAATCACATTGTGGTTAGTGAGCTAGGCTCCTTTGACCTGCATGGTTTAATATAGTACTTGCATTCAAACTGCAGGGGGATAGACCCTCTATGAACTCTGACATGTGACAGTTCACTGATGGTGCTTGTGGTTGCTCTTGGGAGCAATCACAAGGCAAACGGGGCAGGGTGTTGTGTTATCGACATGTCAGCAACACTGATTATGCTTAGGAAGCGATTGTCTTAATTTTTTTTAGAGAAAGCCATACCTGTCCTGAAAAAAATAATAATAATATATATATATATATATATATATATATATATAATTTGTGGGAGT
Organism: Spea bombifrons; assembly: GCF_027358695.1. Lineage (NCBI taxonomy): Eukaryota > Metazoa > Chordata > Amphibia > Anura > Pelobatidae > Spea > Spea bombifrons. The sequence continues at coordinate 10,914,792 of NC_071097.1, forward strand.
AAACTAAATATGTAAATCACAGTTGAATAAAGACATATTAAAGACATGAAAATTGCTCTGGTCCTCTAGAGGAAGCATCTTAAAATAATTGTGGTCCTTAAGCTGTTAAAAAATTTGAATATTTTGGTTTACATCCCTAGTCACAAATGATTAAATGTGTACTGTGATGGAGAGCCCTGCACGGGACTGTTTTTTTAATCCCGCTGAATTTCTGACCATTAGCGCCCACTCCCGCAAAGTGTTTGTTCCGCTTCCGCAACATATGTGGTCAATCCCACCCACACCCTTACCTGATCTGCAGATTTCCCACGCACTCCCGCAAGGCTGCCTTCGCGTTGCTCGCACACAGCGTCTCTTCTCTTGGTTCCACAGATTCTGGCCTCAACTAGCAGAGGGGAGACACCCTGATCTTTGTGCACCACCAGTGATTTAGCCCTGCCAATGCTTAAAGCCCCAGGACAATGAGGACATAGTACATCTTCCAGTGTTAACTGTTGGAGATTTGTTACTTATTACTAGGTCCCTTGGTATTAAGGGGTTGATGGAATGTGGTTATAGATGTGGCTACAGGGAAGGGCTTTTTCAAGTTCTTGAGGGACGGTCCCTGATTGCAACCTCTATCCCTGAATGCTTTTTGTCCGGTGAAGTAATCTGTCACTAGTAAAATCCATACTAGCTTTTTAGATATTACGTTAGTAATACTTAGTATGGAAGTTGAGGGAGGGGGCACCGCCTCATGCACGTGCAATTGCCGGAGGGGTTCCCAGAGACGCAGTTTGCCTAGATTGATAGAGATCTCAGGTGCCTCTAGCAAGGGAAAGGCATTGATAGCTACAGGGGGCTTAGCAAAAGTGGACTTGGCGGAGTTTAACATCAGTCCTATTAACCGGAGATCAAAGGAATGTCAAGGTTCCAGGTAAAGCTACAAATCAAAAAAAAAATGTCACAGTTGTGAAAACATGCACACTGGAGTATGCATACTCAAATGCAATAGTGTATGTCCCGAACTGCATACTTTAATGGCATAAAGCAGGACCCACATTGCAGAATAATTTCATAAACGTCTATTGATCCTCAAAATATGCATTGTAAATATCCATGTAACCAGCTAATTTTTTCCCCATTAAATGCTTGCTTTCTAATTCCTTATTTTTTTACATCATTTTATTTAAGCTTTTTTTTTTTTTTTCTATTGCAGATTCCTAGGCAACTATTTGAGGCAGTGAAGCACACATACCACTCACATTTCACAATTAAGCTCTGAGATGTACTGAGTACATTGTCTGCTCCTCTGCTACAGAGAATAGGGGTGAGGTTTTGCAAGTTAGCATCTGCACCCATTCTCTTTTCATTCTTCCTTTTTATGAAGTAATTATCCTCCCTTTCCATCTTGCCTATGTCTTTCCCCAGTCGGCGTGTTCTCTGTATCTTTTCCTCTTGCAGCTTTCTTCATTCTCAGCTATAAAAGTGCCAGATTGGAGCTGTAGTGTAAAGAGGGCTCATTTGCCATTTGCCACCATATGGGCCCAAAAGCAAAATCGTCAGCTAAGCGATTAAATCAAGTATGTCGAACAAAATGTTATGAACTGACATTATGGGTATATAATTTTATGCCATTTGTTGCCATCTGTTTAAACAAACAGTCCCCTCACTCACAAACATTCATAGATGTATGTGGTTCCCTTACAATGCACTGTACAGTATTCGATGTTAGCATCTTGGTTATATCTGTTAGCTTGCATCTATTTTTGTCTTACCCTCTGTCTGCACTCTGTCAATAAAATGCTGTGTATCAGTTTTAAAGATTTCTCTTCTAAACATGCAAGCTATTCTAGGAAGCTACAACAGCCTATTCCAACTTTGTAAAACCAAAAAAATAAAATAAAAGTAATGAACTATATAAAGCTAATCATTTATTCATGAACCTATAACATGCACAGAGTTTCATACATGTAACAATACAGCAGAAAGTAAAAACTAAGTAAAAATAGATACACCTAGGGGGCCGATTTCTTAAAGTTCTTTGGCTATTTATTCTACTTAATTCAGCCTGCCAAGACTCCATTTTCTTCTGATGTATAATGCTATATACAGAATAATTAGGCAGATTGAAAGGGTTAACCCAGGAGTCAATAAATTTGGTTTGGATATAGGAGCCAAGAAAACATTTTCTCTTTCCTGATCATGTTTTTATTTTCATTATTACCCCCTGGTCTGCAGTTACAGGATGTTTATCGAGGCAATACAACATAAACACACCTTTCTTCAGTATCGCAGTTAATTTCTTTGTGACAAATAGGTATTTTATACTATAAAGACTCAAGCTTGTATTCCCATCATTCTTGGGCGGCAGCAACGGCTATAGTATTTATCAGCCCAAAATACATAGAACAAACACCGAAAAAAAGTTACCTGCGCACTCTCCCAAACACCTGTGCTTATATAGACAAATGGAGGTTTTTAGTTTCACTCCAATGGCCATTAAAATGGAAGCTCGCCTGCCACGTCACGGCAAATCTCTTAGGCGAGTCCTACACTATACAATTCACCTCGCTGCTGTGAGCTAAAGGTAAAAATCTCTAATGAGATAAAGAGGGGTATTCTCTTAAACCTCTACACATTTATTGGCCCTTAATAGGGACCACATGGGGTGGGCGGCAGCAATAGCAACCTGGCTGTGAGATACAAAATTGAGACATAAACACACAAAAGAAAGCCCTGCGCTCAAACTCCCATCATTCTTGGGCGGCAGCAACGGCTATAGTATTCATCAGCCCAAAATACATAGAACAAATGGTCGTGACGTGGCAGGCGAGTTTCCATTTTAATGGCCATTGGAGTGAAACTAAAAACCTCCATTTGTCTATATAAGCACAGGTGTTTGGGATAGTGCGCAGGTAACTTTTTTTCGGTGTTTGTTCTATGTATTTTGGGCTGATGAATACTATAGCCGTTGCTGCCGCCCAAGAATGATGGGAGTTTGAGCGCAGGGCTTTCTTTTGTGTGTTTATGTCTCAATTTTCTTTATCTCATTAGAGATTTTTACCTTTAGCTCACAGCAGCGAGGTGAATTGTATAGTGTAGGACTCGCCTAAGAGGTTTGCCGTGACGTGGCAGGCGAGCTTCCATTTTAATGGCCATTGGAGTGAAACTAAAAACCTCCATTTGTCTATATAAGCACAGGTGTTTGGGATAGTGCGCAGGTAACTTTTTTTCGGTGTTTACTCAAGCTTGTATGTTTAACCACTATTCTCAATCATATACCCATTACATTTACACACACTAACACCATACTGTAACAGACAAACGCTAACATCTTATGCTCACAAACACTAACACCTTACAATAACACACACACTAACATTCTACACTATGTACACACATGGTAATACCATACACTTATACACACTCATACACATATACACACTCATGCTAACGCCATACTGTATCATACACAACACCACAGTTGCACAGATTATCCAACCACTTAGCGTCACACCTATTTAAAAATACACACTACACATACTGAATCTGGTATTCAAATACAGAAGACATACTGCCTCTGGAACGATACATTTACAGATATACACTGACACTACAGTACAGACACACATACTCGCATGTACTACTTTCCTTCTCACGTCGAGGAGACCTGCCACACCCCTGCCTGTCTTCTGTAATTGTGAATCTGGTAGGGGGTGCTATTGTCGTGAGGCCCCCAGCAGGGTCAGGTAAAGTGCATTCCCTGGACAGTTTTTACTCCCTTGTCCCACAAAACCCAAGAATTTGTTGAGCCCGGCTACACCAAATAAGGATTGTATTTATTTCCAGAAAATATCTAAGCTAACGGACCAAATGGTCCAACGAAGGTCGCTCCTAATTAGTTAATTATTTCTGTATAATCAGGGCAACTTTGATAATAGATGATTGGCTTTTTCTTGTTTATTGTCCGTATGAGGACTCTGGGGCACCATGAGACATAGAGACACCCTTACATGCCCTCTGTTCTTTCAACTAATTTCTTAATTTGATTCTTCCTGCTTGACCTTTTCAACGCTGACATAGTTTTCATGCTCCACTGATTTTGTTCTACTGTCTTTTTCCTATTTATGTTTGACCTTGTTTTTAGCTTATACAATTATTTTATGCTAGTTCTTTTGGCTATGTCCATGGAGCATTATAACTTGGCCCCACTCTTTGACCAAAAAAACTACCTGGCAACCTGTCCCTTTGGTTGCTTGATATCCTTTGCACAGTAGGCAGCAAAGTGGCTATAGTAGCACTAAGAGCACTAAGAGGAACCATCAAAGGGAAAATGGGCCGAGGAAAATCCTACTTATGTCACAGGATATAATAATCCAATGATCCACAACTATTTTTTACAACTAACACATTTTTTTAAGTTCAAAAGCCTTCATTAAAGTTTTTTTTTGTTACTGTGTATGGAGGAAACTATGAAGTTCATGACAATGGATTACCATAGCTACAGACTTGAAGCACAGGAACATGGAACCATTACAGCAACCAGAATAACTGCTTTCTTCAGTGTAAGAAAACGTATAATGGAATAAACATTTAACAATTTAAAAAAACAAGACTTTTCAACAAGACTCTATCATTCTAGGGCTTTCAGTCATTTTCCTCCCGTAATCCACTTAATACATTCAGTATACATCTAAGCTAGAGGAAAATATGTAAACATTTCAAATTGGTAAAGTATAGGAGCCCTACATAATGTTATTATGCATTTTGTTTTAGCAGGGCCCCATTTTGTTTTCATCTTGACGATTTATGACTTTAATAATGGTGTAGGTTAATCATTGCAAATACAGGTAACATTCTACTGCCAACCAGCATTTGAACTAGCTCTAGCTAATGTGCAAACCTATGTGGTAAAGACAGGGTTATTCATAAATGAACATAGCTTCTATTCATAATGCCACAGATGAGTGATTGAGCTATGATTTCATAGGAACAATGCCATCCCATTAAAGATGAGGTGAAAGGTATCAGAGAAGACGCAGTAGCAGATATTTCAGTGTGGGAAATGGAGTGGCACCAAGCTCTGAAATTGCATTGTGAGAATATTAATAAAAAAGTTAATGACGCAATGTACTTTTTTCTCAACATTAATTACACTTTGCATTAAATTTTTAATGCATTTTATACCACACTTTATTTTACATTTCAAGAAGGGGAAATATAATTACTGGTTTAATTTCCATAGCCAAACCCTGATAAGATCATAGCTGTTAAAATCACATAAAATGCTTAAATTAAGTTAAAAAAATGAGCCCTTTTGTCTTTTTGCCCTCCCTTCCTTCTTCGTAAAAATTGAAGAATTTATTCTAACAATGCAAAACTTCAATTTCTAAAGTTACTAAATCTCTGGAAATATTAAAGTATAGAATCACACTGCAAGTTAAGTAACACATGGGGGGCTTATTTCACACCATGCTACCGTACTAGTACAAGGAATTTTAACATATTATGGACAGTGCAAGAGTGTTTAAGTAGACTTACCTATAATTATCGTAGCTGATTTATACAACCTTGTGGTGGTATGTCCAATGTCCTGTTATGACATTTTCCATGATAATAAAACACTAGTCATTTGGTAAGAGTAATTATTTCTCTTGTGACACACAAACATTATATATAGATATATATATATATGTATATATATATATATATATATATATATATATATGCAGTGTATATATTTATATACTGCATATATACACTACCGTTCAAAAGTTTAGGAAAGTCTTAGAATTGCAAATTTGCTCCATTTAACCCCTTGGCGACAATTGACGTGGCAGGCATGTCACAAAAAAACAGTGACAATTGTCATGACTTTAAACGGGTCAGTGATCGTCAGTGAGGTATTCACCCCAAGGTGCTTCAGACCATTCTAGACAGCGGCCACAAGCACCGCTGCGGGAGATTCTGCTTCTCTCAAGATGGTGACATCCTTTAAAAAAATAAACAAGTTTCCAAGAGGGTATCTCCAGACCCTCCTGAGAACTATGGCTCCCCCTGCAGGTTGAATCATGCAAGTCAATAGTCTGCTTTCTAATCACATGTGATTAGTAAAATAAATGAAAAAAATAGATTAAAAAAATGTAAATGTAATGTAAAAATAATTTGCCAATGATGTCGTCGGAGGAACCATCCAGTTTGAACAAAATGTATAAAAAAATCCAAAGTCCTAAAAGTTGCGCTATATTTTCACAAACAATTCTTGTATGGAAAGAGTGAAAATACTGGCATGTTAAATGCCCATGGGATGTCAAATGTATGATTTGATGGGGTATATTGAATTAGCCTGGTTCAAAGATGTCCTAAAAATAGGACATGGGCACAGACTGCCCAGATGTCCGTAATTCAAAAAAAATACTCACCTCTCAAAGGTGGCCTTTACCTTCCAAATAACCTGACAAGCCCATGAATGGGGGTATCACTGTACTCAGGAGATGTTGCTGAACACATATTGGGGTGTTGTTTGACATATAGCAGAAGTGGCAAATTTGTACCTGAAGGGTATGGGGAAAAAACACTCACAAAAAATACTACTGCAAACTTTGATGAAGGCTAGCGGTAAAATGTGTGCATGGAAAGAGTTAAAATAACAGGATTATTACTAGATCCTGGGGTATCTAGTTTTCAAAAATATATGGTTTTATTGAATTGGCCTGGCTCAATGATGTCTTAAATATCACATGGGCACAGGTTCACCAAATTTCAAAGTTCGACATTGAAAAATACGTATGCCCCAAATGTGGCCCTTTTGGCCCCAAACAGCCAAGCAAACCCATGAAAGAGTTAAAATACTAGGCATTTGAAATACCCTGGGATGTCTAGTTTTCAAAAATATATGGTTTGATGGGGGTAAATTGCACGGCTTAAAATATGTTCCAAATAGCACATGGGGGCAACATTACCAGATTTGGAAAAAAATGGTTTTGAAATAGCAAAATGCTACTTGTAATTATTGCCGTATAACATGCAAAAAACCACAAAACACCTTGGGTGTTTCTAAACTCAGGACAAATAGAATAATCTATTTAGCAGGTTTTTTCATTAGCTTTTCTAGATCAGTGAAAAAATGTTCTCCATATTTTATGCTTTTTTTATAGTAAATTATATACAAACAAAATAATGACAACTAAAGAAAAATATATAACTTGTGTGGGTTAAGTAAATGGAAAAGAAGAAAATTACAGCTAAACACGAGCACCGCAGAAATGCTCAAACAGCCATTTTCATGAAGGGTACAGAAATAAAATCCGCTATTGTCACAAAGGAGTTATTTAACATAAAATGGATCAGAAATACAGTGTAGACATTGTTAATGTTGTAAATGACTATTGTAGCTGGGAATGGGTATTTTTTAATTGAATATATTCGTAGGTGTGCTGAGGCCCTTTATCAGCAACCATCACTCCTGTGTTCCAATGCCACGTTGTGTTAGCAAATCCTAGTTTAAGTTGAAAAGGCTAATTGATCATTGGAATATTTCGGTTCAACTTGTAATTTCAACTACACACTTCTTTCATCAGTGTGTTTCACCAGTTCTCCAGGTCAAGACTCCGGGTCGCGGGAGCAGGGACTTGAGACGTCCCGCTCCCCACCCATTCTCCCTATAAATGGGGGTGTTTCCCCCACCGACATCACGGGACTGCCCGCGGACCTCAGTGGGCAGTCCTGACTGCATCCCGCAAGGGGAGGTTCCAGGAAGTTCCCAGGTATGGTAGTATTGAGTAACTACGCTAGACTTCAGATTACAGCCTCTATTTTACTAAAGGGTGCATTTTTTAGTATTGTCACTAATTAAAAATAATGATATGTGACAGCACTTTAAGTTATTTCTCTGAGTTATAAAATGTACCATGGACAGAGTCAGTTTTTCAATTCCCATGTAGTAATTGAGCCTGTGGGTCATTAACAACATCCGGATTATGTGTGATTCCTCAGCAAGTTTAGGGTGTATTTATTATACAATTTAGCTGGCAAGTTAGACACTGCAAATCAGGGCTGCCTGCAGGTATATGAGTACTTGGTAAATGGGTTGCTTACCAAGTTTCTCCTGCCACACTGACTACAGTTGAGCCAGGTCTCCAGTATTTTAAAATGGGGACTTGATTCTGTATGTTATCTAATTTTTGCTAAGTCGTTTTCAGTGCATTTGGTGAATCCTTGGTGAGTTAGATCCTTGCGAATACGAGATTTGATCACCCAAAGACTTTTTCAGAGAATTCTCACCCCAGGGTTACACTAAAACTCAACTAGCTTATGCTAATACAGTGGTGAAAAAATATAAATAGCTATTCAAACTCTCATATATAGCCTGGGCTACGTTAGACATGATATGTATCTATTAACTCAATGTTTGTGTGTCACTTGCCTCAAACAATGGTTTTAGAAATGTGCAAACGGGCAATGGCGTCACCAGCTTTCATATTTATGGGGGGCAGGGACCAAAGTGGGGGGGGGCAATTTTAAAATGCTACATATATATATGCGTTAGACATCCATTTTTAACTACATAATATGTACTTATCTCTTTAAAGGAAAGACCTTGATTGAAATATGATTTCAAAATAACAGCTGAACTGGCAATTATTTTTCATTCTTTAATATTAGCCCCTGCTGCCAATATATATATAAATATTAGATAAATATTTGCCCCTGCTGCCAATATATATATATATATATATATATATATATATATATGTTAGACCCTGTTGCCAATATATTTTATAGTGAAAAATTGGACCCTACCCAAGCATTTCCTTGGGCCCCACGCTCCCTAGCATGCAATCACTCTCTCCGCTACAACACCAAAAAAAATATTTGCCACACTGACTGCAGATCAGGGGAAGATTGTGAGAGTCAGAGCAGTCTTCCCTCCTGACTGCACCGTGACATTGAGGGATCCTGTCTCCCACGTAATCATCCCCAGAGTCCCTTTGTCCCCCATTCACTAAACCACACCTCTCTTTTACTTACTCCCTGTAGTTCAGGTATAAATCAAATAAACAGCACATGGAAACAGCATGTGCAACTGAATAAGAAATAAAAACCCTGTATTTGTAGGTATACATAAATAATGTATGGAAACATAACATTGCAGGTTTAAATCAACAAAACACACAAACCCAGCATTGCAGGTATCGATCAACTGGAAATCACATGTAACCTCAGCACTGACGGTATAGATCAAATAAACAACGCATGAAAACAGCATTGCAGGTATTGATCAACTGAATAAGACATACAAATCCTGTATTTGCAGGTAAACATAAATAATGTATGGAAAAAAGGCATAGCAGATAAAGATTAACAGAATAACCAAAAACCCAGCTTTGCAGGTATAGATCAATTGGAATTCACATAAAAACTCAGCATTTAAGGTATAGATAAAACTCCAGACCAGCACCCAAATTACACACACACATAGGACGTGCTATCTTTGTCCCCAAACAGCCCAGAATGAGTCAACATTGTCCCCAAACAGCCGAGCATATGCCATCTTTGTCTACTTAAACACATTACCTGTGCCATCTTTGTCCCATAAACACCCTGCCTGTACCATCTTGGTCCCCAATGCTTAAACACCCTGCTTATACCATCTTTGCCTTTTTGATAAATCAATATTACACCTATGATTCACACAAATACTTTTACAGTCACTCACTAATTCACTTTCATTCACACAATCATTTATTCTTTCACTCTTTCACACAAATTATTTACACATATTCAATAATGCATTCTCACAAATTCATTACTTCTCTCACTCATTCACACAATTCATCCACACATTAATTAATACTCTCACTCATTCACACAATTCATCCACACATGAATTCATTTATTCTCTCACTCATTTACACAATGCATCCACACATTAATAATTTACTCTCTCTCATTCTGACTTTATTTCATTATTCTTGCTACCCTCCTTTCTCACTATCTACCCCCTCTACCTCCTGTCTCCCTATCTACCGCTTCTCCCTCCCTTTTGCCCTATCTACCCCTTCTCACTCCCTTCTGCCCTATCTACCCCTTCTCACTCACTTCTGCGCTATCTACCCCTTCTCACTCCCTTATCTCGATCTACTCCCTTCTGCCTATCTACCCCTCCTCACTATCTACCCTCCCTCCCCTTTGAAGTTAACTTACCTTGTAGAAGTCCTGCGGTGGGATTGCGAGGCCTCTGTCTCCCTGCTCTGCTTGAAAAGCTGGCACCGAGACAGAGGCCTCGCAGAGGAGAGTGAGAGGCGCCGAGCGTTTGCTGAAAACGTCTTCCTGAGCAACCACTAGGCGCCTCTCTCCTCCAGCTGCGCAAAAAAAAAAAAGGTGATTCAATTGGGGGGCACATGGGGGCACAGCATAATGTAGGGGGGGGCCATAGCCCCCTCTGCCCCCCCCCCTTGCCGACGCCACTGCAAACGGAAGAAAGATCATAGAACACAGCAACTGGAAATATGGTTTATTTACAAAGTCAAAACAGAGATTCTGGAGGTTTGAATGTGGAGTATGCTTCACATGAAAACATTCTTGCTGTTTGCTCCAGCATTGCACTTTATAAATACAGCTGAAATAAATGCAGCTGTCCCTATGAAAATAGCAAAAGACAGGTTTAAGTCTGTGTCTTTCATGCAAGAGAGCATATTCGTTTAGTAGGGCTGCAAAGAAAGCACCACATTAAAAAGGGAACACGTGTTGTATTCCCATTGGAATGATAAACTTCCATTATGTGAATGAGATTAACTACACAGCAAAAACAATCAACACCTATAAAAGTAAACATTCAGCAGGTGCTGTGTATTGAAAATCAGACTTTTAAAGAGCAATGCCACTTGCATTTTAAAAACAACACGTAATACAGTAAAGTCATATCAATGTTAGTGCATGATACAAGACTGGGTTATTAGGTACAGTAACCATAAGATATAATTATGCATAGATATACATTGTGATCAGTATCATCCATGTAGTCATCAATGGGACAGATGGAATATAGGGGATCATACCATCTGATAGTACCCAGTAAGTATATAAATGAGCTGGGCTTGGGACTCTTCAATATTAATCCTTTAAAAGTCCATTACAAAAATTGTATTTGCTGACTTGCAACCAAACAGTTCTAGCTTATCAAAAACATTGTTTTTTTAGAATTAGGTCACCTTAGGGATTTTACCTATAATAAATATGTGAGAAAAATACCAGTTAAGATGCTCAGATATTATATCAGAGTACAAAGAGTCTATATGTGCAACCCTGAGAATCAGACCATTTATCCTAGCACTCTAAAATAGGGGTAAACCTTGAAACTTCCAAAATATGATGTGTCACAATGTGTATTTCTGCAATACCCCAGATATATATTTAGTTATTATTTTCTGACAAATACATAAGACTAGTACTAATATGACCATGGAAAATTCTGTGGTCTAAATCTTAAACCTTAACTACTATTTCTTCTGGTTACATTATCTGTTAAATAATCCCATCACTTCCAGACAGCCTGAACCTTCCATACAGTTATTTAAACCTAAACTTGTGTTTCTCATGAGGATGGACTGGTTTAAGGAGAGTCAAGCCAAAGAGTTCTGTGTAAAAAACATTTTCAAGCTATGGGAGGCTTTTATTTATATCATGGAAGATGGTAAACACGGGCAGAAAACAGATCTTGGTGCAACTGCTGGTCATGGAGGTCTCATGGGTGTCCTGTAAGCCCTGACCCGATGGAGAGTAAAACACCATACATAACCCCCCCCAAAAGTCTCTGGAAATTGGGGAAACATGGCACTCTGTACCAGGGGTAAGAAGTAGTCGTAATGGACCCCCTGTACCCACCTGCTCAAAAACAGAACACTTTCCAATGCCCCTCCAGGAACCCAGGGCACAGAGCCTTCAGTGACACCATTATTGGAGGGACGGATGGCGAAAACCTAAAAACTGCGAATACTCGAAAACCTTGGTTTGACACATTGCTGTTTTGTTGACTCCTATGTAATGTTATATGTTTTGTCAGATTTACACTGCATTGCATCATTTGGCAACTCCCTGGGGACTGTATGTAGAGCCATACTGGATATCGGACAGTCAGTTTGTAATTCATTTAAAGATAACCTTGGAACTCAGACTGTATTCTTTTGGATCACTATAATGAGGAATATAAGTTAGTAAACTATCATGATGTGTGATGTGTTTCTTGTGACAGGAAGCCCTGTACCTCAACTAGGTACACCCGCCAGACGTTGCTTCCTTCTGGCCATAGCCATCAGGAATACAGAATTTAAGGTAGAAATATTTTTGAAGAGCGCACCTCTTCTCAGGAACCTCGGAGACATTGTAACATAGCAATAAAGCGCTTTACTGTCCTGACAAAGACAGCACAGAGGCTTACCTCAATAACAAGACAGAACGCGTATTGAGGTAAAACAAGAACTGACTTTATTGGGAATAGCACACATATTTATACAGACAATGTAATGGTATCAGGAGTATAATCCAGACATGTTAGTGGCTCCATACAGTTCTATGGCCAGAAATGCCCACTCGACAAAAAGTCACTATTTTCGGGGTGATCCTGAGGGATCCTGGATTTGTTATGTGGCTACCCCCAGCAGTATCATCTCATCACTATCTGAGGGGATTATCTCCAGCAGACAGCACGGATCTGCCACCATTCTTTCAGTTTAATGTTGAATAAATCAGCCCCCCCTCTATTGTATTGTTAATCTCGTTACTGCCCCTGTTGTCTCTGGGAGGCAGATTAAGGGGCCGGTTTGTGTCCCAATATCTTGTTGTATGTTAATGTGTGTTTTGCTGGATATATGTGTGTCTAAAATAAATGAGTCTTCGTTTGGTTTTACCCTACACTGAGTCTCGGCTAGTGACTGGGGAACCGGGGAAAGTGTGTTGTCCCAGGCTAAGGGAGCACAAGACAGCGGAGGTAGTCGGTCGGACTAGCCAGCTCCGTGACATTGGCAGCACCGGTGGGAATTGCTTCTTAGTCTGAGGGACACTTCCTTTCTACCGGGATTGACCGACAATCAGTCGCCTTGACGAGGACATGGATGTGGTATCAGAATTCCAGGGGCTACTGCGGGTCATCCTCTCCTGCTACATCACTGCCCTGCCTACAGAACAATACCAGAATCTGAGGCAACTGGTTCGACGGTCACTATGGCAGAGGGCTGTTATATGCCGGGGTCAGTGTCTTCAAAGCTCCGAACAAAAGATTAGAGACCAGCGGGAACTACTGATGTCATTCCTGGGACAGCAACCCCAGGAGCAATGGGTATCCGAATTGGACAAGCTGGTCCAACAGGAGGTGGAGCTGGAAGATCACTATAGGGCTCTGCAGTGGTATACAGAGCAAGCATATTGGGGAACTGCGAAACAATGTTCTCCAGAGGGCTATGACTTGGCCTGGGACTATTATGGGACAGTCTTCAGGAGGATCCAGACTTTGGAAGTACAGCGGAGTGGCGGATTGAGGACATCCGGGATTTCAGGAAGTGGGACCTCCCAGATGCACTAGGACTTAAAGGTGATTTAGACTTTTTAATTACACAGGAGTAGGAACTGGAGAAGGCGTATAAAAAACTGTTTGACCGTGTTCAACAGAATGCCCCAGTGTCCAGGGATTTTGTGGATGTTATTGAGTGGTCATCTGAGGATGTTGATCCAGGCGGGTGGATGGGACTGCAGTCTCCACCCCTGAGTCACAGGGATACTGGGCAGCTAATCCAGATCCGATACCAGAGCTATGTGACTTTACACCACAACCAGATCCAGAGATTGTGGATCTAATTGATTTTACATCTGAGGATGTTGGTCCGGGAGGGCTTGCAATTGGCTTTCCTTCCCAGGGAAAGGAAGAAAGTTTTCTGGGTGTAGTGGATGGGACTGCGGTCTCCACTAGCATCCACCCAGCTGAAGAGCTGGCAACAGGGCAGAGCGCTGCTGGCTTCTGCCCCACACCTTCAATGGCTACAGGGATCCAGGGATATGCGGCAGCCGGCTCATCTCCCCAGCGCAGCTCACATGTCCGGGAGTGGAGGAACCGGTCCTCCCTCCCCAGCGGCAGGCCGACCCACAAGATTCCCTAACCCCAGCTGAAGTGATGGCAACCGGACAGAGCATCGCTGGCCTCTGCCCAGCACCTACCAAAGCTGCAGGAATTCAGGGAGATACAGCGGCCGACCCGCCTCCCCAGCAGAAGCAGGGAGGTGGAACAGCCGGCCCATCTCCCCAGCGGCAGAACCTAATTCCAGGACCGGAGGAACCTGACCTCCCTCCTCAACGGCAGCAGGAGCACCAGGGAGGGGATGCAGGAGGCATCCCTCCCCAGCGGTACCCAGCGGAGATGACGCAGCCGGCCCATTTCCCCATTGAATAAATCAGCCCCCCCCCCTGTTGTATTGTTAATCTCGTTACTGCCCCTGTTGTCTCTGGGAGGCAGATTAAGAGGCCGGTTTGTGTCCCAATATCTTGTTTTATGTTAATGTGTGTTTTGCTGGATATATCCAGCTCTGCGCGTCCAAAATAAATGAGTCTTCGTTTGGTTTTACCCTACACTGAGTCTCGGCTAGTGACTGGGGAACCGGGGAAAGGGTGTTGTCCCAGGCTAAGGGAGCACAAGACAGTGGAGGTAGTCGGTCGGACTAGCCAGCTCCGTGACAGAGAGCATTAGAGATTTCTGTAGTCAGTAATGCTCCGCCCCAGGTGAAGTGTTGGCATCCGGGCAGAGTGCCGCTAGCCTCTGTCCTCTTCTTTGAGGAGCCGGCCCATATTCCCAGCGGCAGCAGGAGCACCCGGGAAGGGGATGTAAGCGACATCACTCCCCAGCTTTTGAATGAGGGCCCCGGAGTTTGAGAGGGGGCACTGGTGGATTCTTGGGGAGACTCCTTACTTGCCTGCCCAGTCCCCTCTTATGTCTAAGTAACCCTGTGCTCTTAGACATAAGAGGGCAGACCAGACGGGAAACCCAGTCTGGTCTGCCCTAACCAGACTCCCATGAACTAGCCAACTATGGGGGCTTTACAAGCCAGGGAACGCTCGATTCACCTGACCAGGACCTTCCTGCAAATTCATGCAACTATATGGCGGCTAGGAACCGCCGACAATTGGAACTGCCTCGCTACGGACACCATTTCTCCCACCATGTCGCTCTTTTGAGGTTACATTAAGTTTGTGGTGGAAAACAATTGGTAGTGGTTACAGAGAGTGATGTTGTTTGGGAACCCTGGTTTTATTACTAATCTTTTGGACCGCGTTTACCTAGCCACGGCTATGGAACTCTGGCCTGTCTATTTAGAGGACTATTTCCAGGGAAGTTTCCGACGCTATCACCCAGGGTCCTGATGTTGGATCACGTCACTTTACCCTGTGACTGACCTCGCTCCCTCGAGATCACCCCGAGATCACTCTTTGTCATGTGGGCATTTCTGGCCATAGGACCGTATGGTGGGGCCGGGCTGTCTGGTGGTTAATGAGATTATACCCCTAATCCTATCATGTGTTTTTTTTATAAATATCTATGTGTTACCTCTTCCGTCGTCCCGCGGACAGGGGAGCTGAGATGCAGCCTGCGCGTCCCTGCAGAGATCAATGGATCTTGACCGGGCACGCGTCTCAACGTCACGCTGATTATTATTTGTTTACTGACTCCGGCTAGTTCCTGACCTTCGTTGTTTGCCGACTGCCCTGCCCTCTGCTTGTTACCCCAACTACTCTTTTGCCTGACCCCTGAATTATTTTATTTATTATTTTGGTTCCTGTATGTTCTGAGTTTGCTATGTTCCTGATTCCGCTATACGTCTCCATGCACTGGTTGCTGAGCTCTCCATCTCCGCTAGGAGGTGCCTTTTCCAATTTCTGCAAGTACCACTGTCGTGACACCCAGAGCCAGTGCCTTGAAAAGGTTTGGGGAAACAAGTTCTGAGGTGGTTGATGGTACCCAGAACAAGAGCTCTTGGTTATGTTCGGTGGATCTGCCTGCCAGGTCCCCCGGCAGTTGGCAGTTTTGCTTCATGGTTGTATTGGCTGGTGGTGTATAATAAAGCTGTGGACAACACCTTACCCACAAATATGTGTTATGTTGTTACTGGGTGAGGGTTGGCGGGATTTTTTAATGCTTGAGTGGTCAAGAGACTTACCAGTAATACCAGATATCATAGTTTTGTAGTATATTTGACATATTTACCTTGTACTCTGAACTATGGTGGTGGTGTACAATTTTGCCTCAATTTTGTTACAAACAAAAAAACTTTTCAGTCCTCTGCTTTACTAATTAACAAACACTGCTCAATATATTTGATTATTTGACATACAAAAGTATTTGACCATATTACATGTCAAGTTTGTGTATATAATGTACAGCCATGTGATTCACTGTGTTTCAACTAAAAATGTCATGTAATTTAATATTTTGAGGTCAACAGTCTGAATAAGATTGTGAATATATTTTCTAATTTAACCGATTAATGGATATGTTTTATAACAATATGTGTGGTTGAAGTTACAGATGTCCTTAACCAGCGATTGGCATTTTTATCCAAAATATGCGGAACTAATTCATATCAAGCTACCTGTCATGTTGGGTGAAAAAGCTAAGTGGAAATAGCAGACTAGTTTAAAGCCTAGATGTCAACTGAGGATTTGACATTTAATGAATGAGCCTTTCCCATTTTCTATCGCACTGATTTTACTGTACATGCAAAAAATGTGAGCCCAGAGAAAAATCTACTACTTACAGTGAGTAAGTGCAACTAACACAATTTGCTAGACAGGAAACCCAACCAATATCCGAATATTGCATTTATATTTGTTTTGACCACGCCGCATGAATTTACAGGAAAGATATAAAAAAAAACGAGAACAAAACAAAACAAATTGAGCCTTGTCTTTAAAGGGAGATTTTTGCATTCACCATCTATAATCAAGTCGCTCCCCTTGTTTCCCATCCTAGCTTTTTTTTGCATAGTTAGGCTTTTCTGTTTTTACATCTGAGATTCTTAATTGGAATTTCATTCGGCTCAGTTAGCTGAACCTCATCATTAAAATCAGGTTTATTGTTCACAGATTCCTGTGCCCTGTTTTTCCTGAATGCTTGTTTCCTCTGTGAGAGGGGTTAGGGAGAGGGAGAAAATGTAAGATGGAAAGGGACTCCAAAAGCTCATTTTCCTAGTAATTTACTTTTCTATTCAGCAGTCCTGCTGCTTGTGAGCCTATTTCTGTTACAATATTAGATATAAACAAGTAAGCTGTGTAATGGATCACATTAACCAGGCACTGCATCTTGAGGCTGGATTTAATTTGCATGGCAGATTAGCTTGTCTGCACTTGGGAGAAACACCCTGGGGCACTGACTATATTAATAGGATCTAGTCTCCTAATATCCATTAATCCAATTGAGTGGACCAGTATGTAATCGTATTTCAAATCCGCCAAGAAAATTCTTAAACAGCAACCCAATGTTACCAACCAACTGTGGGTAAATGCAAACTATAAACCCTGCCTCTAACCACTTTTGTGAATCTAAAAAGTGTGTGCTGCGTGCTTTAACTTCAAGCACCTAACCCTCTAGGTCAAGTGAGCTAGTAAAGAAATTTAAGTCAAAGTAAGATTCATTGGAAAATGTTGCATTAATTTCATCAAATTCCACCAAATTAAGTACTTCAATCCAAGACTTTATATGTAAAAATATAGATTTATCTAACAGAGACTTAAATTAAACATAAAAACAACAGCTGTTAAATTGACAACCTAACACCCAAAGAGAAAAATGATGAAAAATAATATACTGTGTACAGCACTGTGCAAAGGTACAACATGCTGTAAAGTAAGAATGCTTTAAAAAATAGACATGGTAATACCGTATTTGCTTGATTATAAGACGACCCTGATTATAAGACGACCCCCCAAAATCTGAATATTTATGAATTTTTTTTTAAAAAGCCTGGATATAAGATGACCCTATAGGAAAAAAGTTTTACCAGTAAATGTTAATTCATGTTAACTATGTGAACATATTTTTTTTTAATAAAAGCTATGATTGAGAAAAATATTTTGTTTGTATTTCCTTTTTTCTTTAAACCTGCCCCCCAGTTATGCACATCTGCCCCAGAAATGCCTTATACCCCCTTTATGCCACTGTGCCCCATGATATGCCTTTTGACCCCCTATGTGCCACTCTGCCTCCAGAATTGCCTTATACCCCATATGCCACGCTGGCATTTAGGGGGTTAAAAGGTAAGAGGTATAAGGCAGGGAACTCTGATCTCTGACAGCCGGGGAAGGTCTGCGCGATGGACCTTCTCTCGGCTGCAGCGGAAGTTGTCTGCGCAAATCGCTTAGAGCTCTACACGCTGCCCGGACTAAGCACCGGGGACTCAGAAGTACCGGTAAATTGTGTGTGTGTGGGGGGGGAGACAGGTCCCCTGCATCACTGCGGGGGATCTGGATCTTAGTCTCATAGTCAGACCTAGTTGAGGTCTGATTATAAGACGAACCCGATTATAAGACGAGGGGTATTTTTCGAGCAAATACGGTAGTTTATTTTTATCATTTAACAAAATGCAAAGTGAGTGAGCAGAAATCAAACAAATTCTTTTCTAGGTACTTCTTGCGCACATTTTTTAAGGAACTCACCAGATACATTGTTACAAACATCTTGGAGAATTTACCACAGTTTTTCTGTGGATTTAGGCAACCTCAGTTGCTTCTCTCTCTTCACAGACTTTATAATGTTAAAATCAGTGGAGCCATACCATCACTTTCAAGACTCGTTATAAGAATAAGAAGACTTTACCCTGAAGAAAGTTCTTTGGCTGTACTTTTGGGGTCATTGTCATGCTGCAGAATACATTTGGGGCCAGGGCCGGCCGAAGACTTAACGCCGCCTGGGGCGAAGTTTAAAACGCCGCCCCCCCCGCCGACGCCCCCCCGGTACTTACCTTTAAACAGTCCTGCGGCGAGTCTCCCTGCTCTGCCACGGTGCCGGCTTGTAATGCTGAGCGCCGGAAATTGACGTCACTTCCGGCGCTCTGCATTACAAGCCGGCACCGGGACCGAACAGGGAGACTCGCCGCAGAGGAGAGAGAGAGAGGGGCGCCGAGCGGGTAAGCGAAAACCACTCGGTGCCCCTCTCTCTCTCCTCCGCTTCAAAAAAAAAAAAAAAAAAAAAGCGCTTGGGGCGGCAAAGTGCCGCCCCTTCTAAAGTGCCGCCTGGGGCAATTGCCCCAGTCTGCCCCATTATAGGGCTGGCCCTGTTTGGGGCCAATCAGATGCCTCCTCGATGGTATAATATGATACCTTCAGCATTGAAGAGACCATTAATTCTGACCAAATCCTCAACTTCATTTGCAGAAATAAAGCAAATACTTCACTGCTGCCTGCAAACACTCTCTCAGCCCTTTGTTGCACAAGCTGCCTTCTGCTACAGCCAAATATTTCACATTTTAAAAGTCCAGAGCACCTGCTGCCATTTTTCTGTTTTCATGAATAGTTGAGCAACTTGGGCTTGTTTCCATGCCAAACCATACACTGATGAGAAAATTGTCAGGTTAAAAAAGGGTGATAAAACTTTTATATATAGAAGTAAATGAACCAGACAATAATGGGGCGCAGATACATATAAGGAAAAAACAAATAAAACCAATAGTGTAGAGTGTAAAAACCAATAATGTGTGTGAATTAAATATTGCACTCACAAACCAATGGAAGATTCAGACCCATCTAGGTTGGATGCAAAATATCTTTAATGTTCCTTGTGGATTCTAAAAAATAAACTTAAAATAGTGCAGTATCCGAGAGAATGTTTAAAATTGCCAGTAGAAGATACACTCACATTTAGTTCGTGCACCGAAAGTGCTAGAAGAGTGTCAATAAAAAGTCCACTGGTTTGCAGATTGTAGAGCAGTCCAAAGAATGTACTTCCAAACGCGTTTCGCCGACTTGGCTTCTTCAGTAGAAGTATAATCAATAGAATAGATGATCTTGTCCCGTTATTGTGTTTTTTTATAGGTACTTGGACTGCTCTACAATCTGCAAACCAGTGGACTTTTTATTGACACTCTTCTAGCACTTTCGGTGCACGAACTAAATGTGAGTGTATCTTCTACTGGCAATTTTAAACATTCTCTCGGATACTGCACTATTTTAAGTTTATTTTTTAGAATCCACAAGGAACATTAAAGATATTTTGCATCCAACCTAGATGGGTCTGAATCTTCCATTGGTTTGTGAGTGCAATATTTAATTCACACACATTATTGGTTTTTACACTCTACACTATTGGTTTTATTTGTTTTTTCCTTATATGTATCTGCGCCCCATTATTGTCTGGTTCATTTGAATTTCTACACCCTGAGGAGGAGTGTTCGTTTTTGGGCCGCTGCAGTCGTATTAGGGAAGTATTATACTACTTGTTTATTTTATACACCACACGTGATTTTAGGTTTATTCACGTTCTTCATATATAGAAGTAAATAAGATTTTTTTTTTATATATAATAAGTTTTTATTGGAGAGTTTTGATTAAAGATTTTTTTTTTGCATGTATATCAAGGGAACACCGAGATCATTTCATTCTATGTGACCTTGATACAACGTTTACAGAGTAAATACATCATAATGCCAAAAATACAACACAACATAAAGATTGAATATTTCAAGATAATCAGTTGCGAAGATAAAGGGAACAAAATTATAAGAAAGTGTAAAAGAAAACCAAAGGAAAAATTAAAGTATAATAAAAACAACCATTATGGTGAAAGTTGTATATGTTTTCAGATATTTATGGATTGATCCTAAACACCTAAGTATGGGTAAATTATATTTCCAAGGAGTGTAGTCATTGCTGCGATATGAGGTGGTTTATCTATGTATGTGTGTCATCTTTATTCTAACCCTCAACTTAATGATATTTGATGAAGTATAGCTAGGGATAATGAATTGATTTTTTTAAAATATTTATTCAAGAATTTCCAAATAGGGATATAGAAGAAAAGAGGGGAAATAGTGAGGATAATACAGTTCAGTACACCACATGCAGGTGGGAAAACATTTCGCATCACGTTGTGATTTGCATTGCTATGAAACCAAAGTGTGTACATGAGAGATGGGGAAGATCTAGTAAAAAGGAGAGGATGGGTAAGAGTGAAAAAGAGAAGGAGGAGAAGAAAGAAAGAGTGAGGTGGGCGTGTCGGGAAGGTGGAATAGAGAGAGATAAAGAAGATAGAAGGGAAAAAGAAAAGAGAAGAAAAAGGGGGGGAGGGGAACAGAAGGGAACCATAGGACGATTCCCGAACCTTAGTAAACTGGAAAGGGATATATAGTCCTGTGATGTCACATGTAATAAAACATGGTGCATAGTTGTGAAGTCATACAACTCCACAGGTATGGTTGTCAAAAAAGTAAAAAGCGGTAACAAAAAAGAGATAAATGCCACAACAATCGCCGGCCGGTATACACGGGCACAAGTGTATATGTCTCAGTGGGAGTGACATGAACTATGCATGAAGGTGAGGGCCTGGTACGCAGCAGAACCTCCACAGCCGGAAGTGTAATGTATCCAAGGGGCCCAAATTTCGCGGTATAAATGGTATTTTTTACCCAAGCTGAAGGTGAGTTCCTCCAGACTTCGGAGACGTTCAACCTCCTCTATCCATTCCTTGACAGTAGGAGGCTCAGGATGTCTCCAGTGTCTGGGGATAAGTATCTTAGCTGCGTTGAGGAGGTGAGGTAGTACCTTACACTCCTGAAACCGTCCTGTTTCACCTTACACCACTACCATTCCGAAAATACAAATTTTCACTACTACCTCACCTCCTCAACGCAGCTATCACTTTAACCAGTGATAGAGGCAATCACTTTAACCATCTGTGTTATATTAGACCAGAAGGTCTCAATTTTCGGACATGACAACCATATGTGGGCAGGAGTAGCGGGTGAGAAACCACAGCGCCAACATTTAGCCGACTGTACCGGGATCATTTTATGGAGTGTATCAGGTGTCAGGTGCCATCTACAGAGTATCTTAATGTTCAGAAGGCGAATGTTAGAGTCAGGAGAGGAAGATGCCATCAAAGATGCCGCCCTGTACCATTGCTGAGCAGGAATGTCACAGCTAAGGTCCCGTTCCCAAGCCCTCATATAAAAGGGGGGAGAGCGATATAAGGCTTTACGTAAGTGCTGTTGAGTTGACAGTGCACCCAGTGCCTCAGTGGCACTGGGGTGCCCTTGCCCTGGGCTGGCACTAGTGCCTATTGCCTGTCCTGCTTAAATAAATTAAATAGAATTTATAAATTACAATTTAATAGAATCTATAATTTAATAGTTCATTATAATATTATATATATATATATATTTGTCAGTCATATATATATATATACTATAGTATACTAGTGTAGAGTGTACTGTAGACATTCATCTACTAGTGTCTAATTTAAAATCAGTAATATTAATTAATATAATTAATAATTGAATTCATTATAAAATATATATATTTGTCAGTTATAGTTAGTAATAGTATACTAGTGTAGAGTGTACTGTAGACATTCAGAACATCTACTAGTGTCTAATCTAAAATCAGTAATATCAATAATTCTCTAATTCTTTCTTATCTTAATAGTTAATTAAATTAGCTATAAATAAAAGTAATAATATTAATTAATTACTACTAGCGTATAGTTCAGCTAATCTTATTAGTACTGGTGCTGCAGCTCTATAGTTTGTGCTTTGTTTTAGCAACAGTAAGAGACCAAGTCAATTTTTCTTAATTAATCTTTCATTTTATTTCATTTGTTTTGCTCACCTCAGTCCATCAGTGAAGTGAACTTGTTGGGCTAGTGAGTGCAGCCGCATAAGTGCTGTGTTTTTTTTTGATCAGCAAGCAGTGACGTTAACTGTTTTGCAAAGATTTTCTCATTTATTTTACATTTTATTTCAATTTTATTAAAAGTACCCTTAGTGTTTTGCTCACCTCAGTCCATCAGTGAAGTGAACTTGTTGGGCTAGTGAGTGCAGCAAGCAGTGAAGATAACTGTTTTGCTGTGACATTTTATTTTATTTCTAATTCTTTTCAAGAAAAATTGACTGTGACGAGCTGTACTAAGCAAAGCTTCAAGCTACTAGCTGTAGTACTAAAATAATTCTAATCTTCTTTAATCTTAATCTATAATATATTATAAATAATAATATTCTAATTCATAATCTATAATATAAGTAATTCTAATTCTAAATTCTAATTCATAATCTATATTCTTCTATCTATAATACATAATATATAAGTAAATTAGTTCTAATCTATTAATATTATATAACTTAATATTAATTAATAAATCATATACTGAATCTGATTTAACCTCACTTTAGCTTAGTGGGTTTGAGAGCGTCTGCCTAGAGGTAGACTTATAGTAAGGAAATATAGCTTTAGGCTAGCATAGTAGTAGGCTAAGCTCTTAGGCCCGTGTAAATTCAAATTAAAAATAAAATACTGCTAGTTATTAAATAGTTAATCTTGAGTTAATAATTTAAATAACTTTAGGATTTTGGCAGATTGCACACAGCACAGTGCAGTAGTGCATAGTTTTACTTTTTAAGCAGTAGCACTGAAGAGAACTTCCTCTAATTTTTTTGTCTTTAATTCGTTTTTCCTTTTTTTTATTTTTATTTTTTTATTTTTTTTTATAGTTTTTTAAACACTACACTACACTACACTACACTACACTACACTACACACACAACACAAAATTTGAAATGGATCCTCCTTTTGGGACTAAGGAGGGACAAGCTCCATCTACCACCACCACCACCACCACCAGCACCACCACCAGCACCACCACCAGTTCTAAGATGCAGCCTTTGCGTCAGTCTAGTCGGCCAAGTAGGCCAAGCTCTCGCTTATCATTTGGGGAAGCATTGCTTGAAGGATCATCAAGTAAAGGAAAGGCACCAAAAGCAGGCAGTAGTAGTGCGGCTAGGCCCACAAGCTCTATGGTTTTTTACGGAAAGCCTAAAGCACCAGAAGCACGTTCAAAGTTAAAGGGTAGCACAAGTAGTACCAGCCCAGTGACTAAAAAGAAGTGCCTTTTGCCCCAAGCAGCATCTTCCCCATCCACCAGCAGCATGCAAGGTACCAAGCAGAGCCAAATTAGCAGCAAGACTCAGAGGGGTCCCAAACCAAAGCGATCTCATTCCTTTGTAGGGAAAACCACCACCACCACCCCCACCTCTACCGCCTCTACCACCACTAGTGCTGCGCCTACTGTTCCCACTGGTACCGCCACGCCATGTCCTCCTAGTACCTCTAGCAAGCCACCAAGTCCTTACAAAATTTTTGTAAAGACAGTTAGAGAGAGGGCTACACATAGTGGAACTCCACCTAGCGAGGTAGCAGAGGAGCCTGAGACTGAGAGGCCAAGTGCAGAGTCTATTCTTCCTGCTCGCACTACTACTAGTCACGAGTCTCACGACGATATCAGTCTTAGCTCCAGCCTAGCAGGAATTCCATTCGATCTGGCTAATGAAGAGCTAGACTATGAGCCAGAGGAAGTAGAGGAGATGAGTGGTCAGGAATCAGATTCCTCAGGGAGCAGTGTCCAAATGACTAGTGCACAATTTTCCCCTGAGCCTCCACCTTCTCCGCTACGATCATCACCATCACCACCACCAGCAGCAGCAGCAAAACCTAGCAAATCTAAAGCAATTAGCAGTCCCACTATGGCCAGTACTGTTACCACCAGTCCCACCACCACTAGTTCTGCCTCTGTTCATCCACCCCGAGCAGTAAGAGCAGCACCCAAGGCACACTCCAAGGCTATGCGCGCCCCAATTTGGGAGCACTTTGAAAATGTTGAAGAAGGGCGCTATGGAAAGTGCAAACATTGTGGGAAGCTAATAAGCAGAGGGAAAGTGTCTGGCCATTTTACCAGTGCTAGCATGAAGCATCACCTCAGCACTCAACACAACGCTGTGCTATTGGGGAAAGATGCAGAGGTAAAACTTAGTGCAGGCAGCATAGCTGGTGGCCGTGGAAAAACCCCAACAGCTTCTTCTTCTGAGCCAATAGCAGCAGCAGCAGCAGCAGCAGCAACTAGTGCTGGCAGCCAGAGACCAAGGCAGGTTGGAGCACTGCATGCCCAGCCCACCCTGGAAGAATTTGGGGCATTCCACTCCAAGAGAACGATGCCCAAACAGCAGGCCAATAAAGTAACGCGACTTATTGGTCAGTTCATTGCTGTTGGAGGGGCATCCTTCTCCATGATTGAAGGGGAGCCTTTCAAACAATTGATGGCGGCTGTGGCTCCACAATACACAGTTCCGTCACGTTCCACTTTCAGCAGGAACATTGTCCCCTCGCTGTATCGGTCCTGTGTTGCAGCAGTGAAAGAGGAGCTTTCCAAGGCTGCTGGTCAGTGTGTTCATTTCACTACAGATTTGTGGAGTGCACCTAGCGCCCAGCATGCCTTTCTTTCTTTGACAGCACACTGGTGGCAGCCCGGTGTGTCTAAGGAAGTTGCTGCAGCAGGCTACCGATCATTCCTTCTCCATGCAGAAGTGATGGATGAAAAGCACACTTCCCAAAATATTCTGCATGCGATTAGGAAAATGTTTAGCCTTTGGGTGGGAGCAGAGGCGGGCACCAATGTTGAAGTTGGTTTTGTGGTAACTGACGGAGGTGCCAATATGGTGAAAGCGCTGCGAGATGGTCATATTGTTGGTGTGCGCTGTGCAGCCCACATCATCCATCTTGTAGTGAAGGCAGCAATGTCAGAAGGAACTAATGTGGCAGCAGTAGTTCTGTCCCGCTGCAGAAAGATCGCTGGGCACTTTCACCATAGTGTTAAGGCTAGCCAACTTTTGAGGGAAGAGCAAGAGAGGTCAGGTCTTCCCGTACACTGCCTACGTCAGGATGTCAGTACACGGTGGAACTCCACGTTAGACATGCTAGAGAGGATTTTGGAGCAGCAGAGGGCAATCCATAATCTTGCCTCAGAGCACAATATAGGGATTACCTCTCCATTGAATAGGGAGGATTGGACAGTGATCGCCCAGCTAGTGGCAGTCCTTAAACCATTCAGGGATGCCACAGAAAATTTAAGCTCAAACACTGCCAGTCTGGCCCAGGTAATCCCAGTGTTCTCCCATCTAGGCAGCAAGATGGATGTGTTCCTTGGAAACCGTGAGGCTGTTCAAGGTGGCACTCTACATCCTGACGTAGCAGCCATAGTCAGGAAGCTGAAGGATCTGCTAAAAGTACACCTTCGCAAGCGAATGGAAGAGAGTCCCGAAATGATGCTAGCGTGCCTTTGTGATCCAAGAATTAAGGGAAAGCTAGCTTTGAAATTCAATGTTCTCAGTAGCTACCGGGAGCAATTGGTCAACAAGGTGCGTGACTGGCAGCGTAAAATGGGAATGCTGTCCGAGGAGGGTGAGGTGCAGGAGGAGGAAGAGATGATGTGGTCTGCTACCCCTAGCAGCAGCATCAGCAGCAGTGCCACAAGCAGCACAACACAGCTGAGTGGAGCAGCTGCGTTTTGGGAAGAGGCACTTGGCAGTATAGTTGGACCATCTGACAGAGCTAGCAGCAGAAAGGAGAGTAGTGCTGCTGAAATGGTCAAACTTTACCTCTGTGAAGTTCCTTCTGCTCCTAATGTTGATCCTCTTAGCTACTGGGATGAAAAGAAGAGTGTGTGGCCTGCACTCTCATGGGTTGCGCAGCAGCTTCTATCATGTCCGCCAACCACTGTTCAAAGTGAGCGCGTGTTTTCTATGACTGGAAACATACTGAGTCCACAGCGCTCACGCATGGCACCTCATCTCATGGAGCAGATTGCCTTTCTTAAATTCAATCTGCCCAAATTGGGTTACCCAGCTCTTAGCTTGGAAAGTTAAATTTTTTCTCTCTAATGTTTAAGGTAGTTTCTCCCCCTGGTTGCACTTGCTGCGGTGTGGCAATGCCTGCTACCTCCGCTGGTGTAGCCAATTTACGCTAGGGCCTAGTGTCTGAGCTCTGTAAGTCCGCTCCCAAACGCCTAGGACTGACAGTCTTTGGATGCTTTGCCCTGGGGTGAAACAGGTGAGTGGGTCGTCAATTGCCCACTCATTCACCTTTTTCCGTTTCCAACGCTGCTGCTGGTGGTGGTGCCAGTATCTTTTGCCAGTTCGCTTCCTGGCTGAAATCATGCCTCAGATGTCCCTAATGGAAAGGGTAGTTTCTCCCCCCTGGTTGCACTTGCTGCGGTGTGGCAACGCCTGCTACCTCCGCCGGTGTAGCTAGCTTATGCTAGGGCCTTGTGTCTGAGTTCTGTAGGTCTGCTCCCAAACGCCAAGGACTGACAGTGCTTGGATGCTTTGCCCTGGGGTGAAACAGGTGAGCGGGTCGTCAATTGCCCACTCATTCGCCTTTCCCAATTCTGCTGCTGCTGGTGGTGGTGCCAGTGTCTCTCTTCAATGCCAGTTCGCTTCCTGGCTAGTGTCATGCCTCGAATGTCCCTGATGGTGAGGGTAGTTTCTCCCCCCTGGTTGCACTTGCTGCGGTGTGGCAACGCCTGCTACCTCCGCCAATGTAGCCAGCTTACGCTAGGGCCTTGTGTCTGAGCTCTGGAAGTCCGCTCCCAAACGCCAAGGACTGACAGTGTTTGGATGCTTTGCCCTGGGGTGAAACAGGTGAGCGGGTCGTCAATTGCCCACTCATTCGCCTTTCCCAATTCTGCTGCTGCTGGTGGTGGTGCCAGTGTCTCTCTTCAATGCCAGTTCGCTTCCTGGCTAGTGTCATGCCTCGAATGTCCCTGATGGTGAGGGTAGTTTCTCCCCCCTGGTTGCACTTGCTGCGGTGTGGCAACGCCTGCTACCTCCGCCAATGTAGCCAGCTTACGCTAGGGCCTTGTGTCTGAGCTCTGGAAGTCCGCTCCCAAACGCCAAGGACTGACAGTGTTTGGATGCTTTGCCCTGGGGTGAAACAGGTGAGCGGGTCGTCAATTGCCCACTCATTCGCCTTTCCCAATTCTGCTGCTGCTGGTGGTGGTGCCAGTGTCTCTCTTCAATGCCAGTTCGCTTCCTGGCTAGTGTCATGCCTCGAATGTCCCTGATGGTGAGGGTAGTTTCTCCCCCCTGGTTGCACTTGCTGCGGTGTGGCAACGCCTGCTACCTCCGCCAATGTAGCCAGCTTACGCTAGGGCCTTGTGTCTGAGCTCTGTAGGTCTGCTCCCAAACGCCAAGGACTGACAGTGTTTGGATGCTTTGCCCTGGGGTGAAACAGGTGAGCGGGTCGTCAATTGCCCACTCATTCGCCTTTTCCAATGCTGCTGCTGGTGGTGGTGCCAGTGTCTCTTCTCTGCCAGTTCGCTTCCTGGCTAGTGTCATGCCTCAAATGTCCCTTATGGTAAGGGCAGTTTCTCCCCCCTGGTTGCACTTGCTGCGGTGTGGCAACGCCTGCTACCTCCGCCAATGTAGCCAGCTTACGCTAGGGCCTTGTGTCTGAGTTCTGGAAGTCCGCTCCCAAACGCCAAGGACTGACAGTCTTTGGATGCTTTGCCCTGGGGTGAAACAGGTGAGCGGGTCGTCAATTGCCCACTCATTTGCCTTTTCCAATGCTGCTGCTGCTGCTGCTGCTGCTGCTGCTGGTGGTGCCAGCATCTCTTCTCTGCCAGTTCGCTTCCTGGCTAGTGTCATGCCTTAATTGTCCCTTATGGTAAGGGCAGTTTCTCCCCCCTGGTTGCACTTGCTGCGGTGTGGCAACGCCTGCTACCTCCGCCAATGTAGCCAGCTTACGCTAGGGCCTTGTGTCTGAGCTCTGGAAGTCCGCTCCCAAACGCCAAGGACTGACAGTCTTTGGATGCTTTGCCCTGGGGTGAAACAGGTGAGCGGGTTGTCAATTGCCCACTCATTTGCCTTTTCCAATGCTGCTGCTGCTGCTGCTGCTGCTGGTGGTGCCAGCATCTCTTCTCTGCCAGTTCGCTTCCTGGCTAGTGTCATGCCTTAATTGTCCCTTATGGTAAGGGCAGTTTCTCCCCCCTGGCTGCCTCTGTTTGCGGTGTGGCAACGCCTGCTACCTCCGCCGGAGTGGCCAGCTTACGCTAGGGCCTTGTGTCTGAGCTCTGGAAGTCCGCTCCCAAACGCCAAGGACTGACAGTGTTTGGATGCTTTGCCCTGGGGTGAAACAGGTGAGTGGGTCGCCAATTGCCCACTCATTCGCCTTTTCAATGCTGCTGCTGGTGGTGGTGCCAGCATCTCTTCTCTGCCAGTTCGCTTCCTGGCTAGAGTCATGCCCAAAATGTCCCTAGTGGTAAGGGCAGTTTCTCCCCTCTGGCTGCGTCTGTCTGCGGTGTGGCAATGCCTGCTACCTCCGCCGGAGTGGCCAGCTTACGCTAGGGCCTAGTGTCTGAGCTCTGGAAGTCTGCTGCCAAACGTCTAAGACTGACAGTGTTTGGGTGCTTTGCCCTGGGGTGAAACAGGTGAGTGGGTCGCCAATTGCCCACTCATTCGCCTTTCCCAATTCTGCTGCTGCTGCTGCTGCTGGTGGTGCCAGTGTCTCTTCGATGCCAGTTCGCTTCCTGGCTAGTGTCATGAATCAAATGTCCCTAATGGTAAGGGCAGTTTCTCCCCCCTGGCTGCCTCTGTCTGCGGTGTGGCAACGCCTGCTACCTCCGCCGGAGTGGCCAGCTTACGCTAGGGCCTAGTGTCTGAGCTCTGGAAGTCTGCTGCCAAACGTCTAAGACTGACAGTGTTTGGGTGCTTTGCCCTGGGGTGAAACAGGTGAGTGGGTCGCCAATTGCCCACTCATTCGCCTTTCCCAATTCTGCTGCTGCTGCTGCTGCTGGTGGTGGTGCCAGTGTCTCTTCGATGCCAGTTCGCTTCCTGGCTAGTGTCATGAATCAAATGTCCCTAATGGTAAGGGCAGTTTCTCCCCCCTGGCTGCCTCTGTCTGCGGTGTGGCAACGCCTGCTACCTCCGCCGGAGTGGCCAGCTTACGCTAGGGCCTAGTGTCTGAGCTCTGGAAGTCTGCTGCCAAACGTCTAAGACTGACAGTGTTTGGGTGCTTTGCCCTGGGGTGAAACAGGTGAGTGGGTCGCCAATTGCCCACTCATTCGCCTTTCCCAATTCTGCTGCTGCTGCTGCTGCTGGTGGTGGTGCCAGTGTCTCTTCGATGCCAGTTCGCTTCCTGGCTAGTGTCATGAATCAAATGTCCCTAATGGTAAGGGCAGTTTCTCCCCCCTGGCTGCCTCTGTCTGCGGTGTGGCAACGCCTGCTACCTCCGCCGGAGTGGCCAGCTTACGCTAGGGCCTAGTGTCTGAGCTCTGGAAGTCTGCTGCCAAACGTCTAAGACTGACAGTGTTTGGGTGCTTTGCCCTGGGGTGAAACAGGTGAGTGGGTCGCCAATTGCCCACTCATTCGCCTTTCCCAATTCTGCTGCTGCTGCTGCTGCTGGTGGTGGTGCCAGTGTCTCTTCGATGCCAGTTCGCTTCCTGGCTAGTGTCATGAATCAAATGTCCCTAATGGTAAGGGCAGTTTCTCCCCCCTGGCTGCCTCTGTCTGCGGTGTGGCAACGCCTGCTACCTCCGCCGGAGTGGCCAGCTTACGCTAGGGCCTAGTGTCTGAGCTCTGGAAGTCTGCTGCCAAACGTCTAAGACTGACAGTGTTTGGGTGCTTTGCCCTGGGGTGAAACAGGTGAGTGGGTCGCCAATTGCCCACTCATTCGCCTTTCCCAATTCTGCTGCTGCTGCTGCTGCTGGTGGTGGTGCCAGTGTCTCTTCGATGCCAGTTCGCTTCCTGGCTAGTGTCATGAATCAAATGTCCCTAATGGTAAGGGCAGTTTCTCCCCCCTGGCTGCCTCTGTCTGCGGTGTGGCAACGCCTGCTACCTCCGCCGGAGTGGCCAGCTTACGCTAGGGCCTTGTGTCTGAGCTCTGGAAGTCTGCTGCCAAACGTCTAAGACTGACAGTGTTTGGGTGCTTTGCCCTGGGGTGAAACAGGTGAGTGGGTCGCCAATTGCCCACTCATTCGCCTTTCCCAATTCTGCTGCTGCTGCTGGTGGTGGTGCCAGTGTCTCTTCTCTGCCAGTTCGCTTCCTGGCTAGTGTCATGAATCAAATGTCCCTAATGGTAAGGGCAGTTTCTCCCCCCTGGCTGCCTCTGTCTGCGGTGTGGCAACGCCTGCTACCTCCGCCGGAGTGGCCAGCTTACGCTAGGGCCTTGTGTCTGAGCTCTGGAAGTCTGCTGCCAAACGTTTAAGACTGACAGTGTTTGGGTGCTTTGCCCTGGGGTGAAACAGGTGAGTGGGTCGCCAATTGCCCACTCATTCGCCTTTCCCAATTCTGCTGCTGCTGCTGGTGGTGGTGCCAGTGTCTCTTCGATGCCAGTTCGCTTCCTGGCTAGTGTCATGAATCAAATGTCCCTAATGGTAAGGGCAGTTTCTCCCCCCTGGCTGCCTCTGTCTGCGGTGTGGCAACGCCTGCTACCTCCGCCGGAGTGGCCAGCTTACGCTAGGGCCTTGTGTCTGAGCTCTGGAAGTCTGCTGCCAAACGTTTAAGACTGACAGTGTTTGGGTGCTTTGCCCTGGGGTGAAACAGGTGAGTGGGTCGCCAATTGCCCACTCATTCGCCTTTTCAGTTTTCAATGCTGCTGCTGGTGGTGGTGCCAGCATCTCTTCTCTGCCAGTTCGCTTCCTGGCTAGAGTCATGCCCAAAATGTCCCTAATGGTAAGGGCAGTTTCTCCCCCCTGGCTGCCTCTGTTTGCGGTGTGGCAACGCCTGCTACCTCCGCCGGAGTGGCCAGCTTACGCTAGGGCCTTGTGTCTGAGCTCTGGAAGTCTGCTGCCAAACGTCTAAGACTGACAGTGTTTGGGTGCTTTGCCCTGGGGTGAAACAGGTGAGTGGGTCGCCAATTGCCCACTCATTCGCCTTTCCCATTTTTCAATGCTGCTGCTGGTGGTGGTGCCAGCATCTCTTCTCTGCCAGTTCGCTTCCTGGCTAGAGTCATGCCCAAAATGTCCCTAATGGTAAGGGCAGTTTCTCCCCCCTGGCTGCCTCTGTTTGCGGTGTGGCAACGCCTGCTACCTCCGCCGGAGTGGCCAGCTTACGCTAGGGCCTTGTGTCTGAGCTCTGGAAGTCTGCTGCCAAACGTCTAAGACTGACAGTGTTTGGGTGCTTTGCCCTGGGGTGAAACAGGTGAGCGGGTCGCCAATTGCCCACTCATTTGCCTTTCCCATTTCCTTTTCCATTTCATTATTTTCCTTCTGATACACAACCAACCAAACATAACACACACAATAACACATATAACACATATAACACACAGTGACATCACACATAACACACATACACACACACTTACAATGCACAAAACACAAGGACCTTTTCCTTGTTATTTGCCCTGGCCTTCACTCACTAATAGCATTACATTAACACTATAACTCACACTTCACCCTATAACATTTTTCCATCCACATACCTGCCAACAGACCCAACTTTTTCAGGGACAGTCCTGCTTTTTTCCAGTCCTGTCCCATCTAATTTAGCTAAACTAGGTATGCAAAATGCAAATACACATAGGTAGGTATAGCTCGGTAGGTAACGCTACTATAAACATTTAATAAATATAATCAAGTACTAAATAATAAATCTAACTTTAAAATACATTTAAATAAACCCCTATTTTTTTTTAAAAAAAAACATTAAAATTAAATTATTATTATTTAGACATAATCCATCTTTAACCAAACCAGTGCACTGCTACTAATCTTAAACATAACCGTACATTAACCCTAAGCTATTTTTTAGTTCTTGTCCAACATTTTTCCATCAGCATACCTGCCAACACACCCAAGATTTTGGTGGACAGTCCTGCTATTTTCCAGTCCTGTCCAATAAGTAAGTTGGGTTGTTGCAAAGTATGCCATTGTAAATAGGTAGCAAATGTTAGGCATGTAAAGTGGTCCAAAATCAATTTAAAAATGTAAAATATTCCCTATTCTTTTATTAAACATCTATGGACAGTACACCTCGGTATGTGTGTGCAACTCTATTGGTCGTTTCGGCAGGGGGCTCGCCTGCCATCAACGAATGAAGTGCATTCTGCAGTTCTGCAATTCACTCGTTGATGCCAGACCAGCCCCCTGCCGAAACGACCAATAGAGCTGCACACACGTACCTTCACGGCAGCTGCTGCTGCTGTGATGTGTTATTAACCCCGTATTAACCCCTGCTAGGCAACCAGGAAGAAAACGAAGATTAAACGAGCACGAAGAATGTCCGCGAATATTCGCCCGAAGAGAAGACAGGAACGGGCGAATATTCGCGGAATACGAAGATTTTTTTTTCCCCGAAGACGAGCACGAAGACGAACACGAAGAGCCCCCTGGTGCCCAAGTCTACTAATGACCCTTTTGTGATTTGTACACAGCCTTTCAAAAGATGTGTAATGGAGACCAGTGGTAGCGTGTGGGAGCATAGGTGTGACAAAGTGGTGAATTTGGCGATATAGAAAATCTATATTACCTGAGCTCTCTCTGTCTCCTAACAGGGAGGGCAGTGATTTCATGCCTTTATCGTCCACTACCCTATGCAAGGAAACATAGGTAGCCTGGGGATCTCAGAGGGGGCCCAGGTCCTTAATACCGGGAGGAAAGAGGGGGTTGTGAGAGATTGGGGTGAGTGGGGAGGTGTCTGTGGACCAATTCATATCTAGTTTGTGTTTTCTCCACAGCAGCAGTGTTGGTGTAATAGTGGAATGATCGGCTAACCCCAGTGTAGCCAACGAGGCAGATTGCCAAGGGAGGGACTGCCTGGGAACTGTGGAAAAGGAATCCTCTATATCTAGCCATTGTTTACAAACATCAGACCTAGTGCAGTGGTACAATCTAGTAAGCATATTGGCCATATGGTAACACCGCAAGTCAGGCAAGTTTAAACCCCCCATTCGCATAGGACGGGTCAACAGATCATAACGGACCCTTGGGCGTTTATGAGCCCATATGAATTTCGTCAAAGAAGGCCGGGGGAATATGTATACGTAGTGTATGCAGTAGATAAAGTAAACGTGAGAGTATATTCATTTTGATGATATGGCAGGTTCCATTTCATGAGATCGGCCTTAATTGAAGAAAGTAAGGGAGGAAAGTTGAGATCAAAGAGGGATTGTGTAGTGGCAGATAGTTTGATACCCAAGTATTTCACCGAAGCGTGGGCCCAGGCAAATGGGTATAGGGATGGGATCTGAGACACCTCACCCCCCGACAAATTAAGAAGCTCTGTTTTCTCCAGGTTCACCTTAAAACCCGAGAGAGTACCATAATCATGGAGTTCCTGCATGAGATGAGGTAAAGGTTGAAGTAGTCAGCAAAGGCCGACGTCTTATATTCGGAGTGTCGCAATTTAAATCCCATAATGGAATCATTGGTGCGGATAGCTTGAAGTAGAGGTTTGAGTGTCAAAACAAAAAGCAAAGGGGAAAGGGAGCACCCCTGGTGTGTTCCATTTCTAATGAGAAAGGATTGAGAATGTTCTCCATTAACCACTATCCTAGCGGTGGGGGTTGAGTAGAGTGCCTGTATCCATGTCTGCCAGCATGACCCGAAGCCCATGGCCCCCATAACTCCGAATAGGAAGGACCAGCCCACCCTGTCGAATGCCTTTTCAGCGTCAACAGCCATCAACAGAGACGGGTCTTTCAAAGAGTGGGAAGCATGGATGAGGTTAATGATTTTAGTGGTGTTATCTTTGCCCCCCAGAAGAGGCCGAAGGCGCAGGGCCAGGGTCTTGGCGAATATTTTTAGATCTACATTAATCAGCGATATGGGCCGATAGTTTTCGGATAGTAGTGGGTCCCTGCCAGGTTTGGGGATGACCGTAATTGTGGCCTTGGTATGAGATTGTGGTGTAGTGGGGTGGAGGCGTATGGAATTATAAGCCAACAGGAAGTGTGGGGCCAAGTCCTGCGCAAATTGTTTATAATGAATTGATTTTATGAATATGTTATTTATTTATTTTATTCAATTAGTAAATTTTAAGTATATTAGAATTAATGCATAAACTATTCCTACAGGGATGAATCTGTATAACCCATATTCTGATAAATAAATAATTTATTGTGGGACATAGCCCTATAAAAATCAATCAAATAAGTAATCTATACGTATATAAAAATATATAATTCAATTATCTGTTAAAAAGGTTCAATATAATAGTACGATAAAACATATGAAGAAATGTCCGTATAGAGTGGTTAAAAAAGTCCAAAAATGTGGATGAATGCAAAGTACTGCATCTAGGGCATAAAACCCCAAAGGTATAGAATATTTCATACTGTCCTATCTTCAACATGGGAAATTTAGAGGTGATTATTTCAGAGGATTTAAAGGTAGGTAGACAATGCAGTAGAGCAGCAAGTAATACTAGCAGAATGTTTGGTTGTATAGGGATAGGTATTAGCAGTAGAAAGAGGGAAGTGTTATGCCTTTGTACAGAGCACTGGAGAGCATATCTCCAGAAGGATATAGATAGATTGAAAAACGTTCAGAGAAGGCCTACTAAAATGGTTCATGGATTACAAGATAAAATTTACCATGAAAGGTTAAAGGATCGTAACATATATAGCCTGGAAGAAAGATGTGGCAGGGGGGAAATTATAGAAACACTTAAATACTTAAATACTTAAAGAGAATCAACACGATAAAGGAAGAGAGTTTACTTAAAAGGATAAACACTACCACAACAAGAGGACATAGTCTTAAGCTAGAGGGGCAAAGGTTTTAAAGTAACTTCAGGAAATATTACTTTACTGAAATGGTAGTGGATGCATGGATAGGCATAAGGCTAGATATATGATGGAAGGAAAGTATGATATATGATAAGGAAAGTATTCAGAGGTTGGGGAGACTGGATGGGCCGAATGGTTATCTGCCATCATTTTCTATGTTTCTAAAAACTGTGGAGCTCGGACGCAGATTCGGGGCACCTGCATCACGTGTTGTGTGTTACTCTCCATCAAGTCAGGACTTACAGGACAGAGACCTCCATGGCCAGTATCTGTACCAAAAACTGATATCTAACCAGTTTCAGCCAGAAGTCAAGGAGCCGTCTGTGTTTACTATCTTCCCCACAGACTACAATAGCTGGGCTGAGGTGGGCTGAGTGCAAATTAACCTGTACATGTTACTATGTCCTTTTCCCATAAATCTTACAATTACTGCAGCCTCTGCACTCATTAACAACCCCTCTACAGTCCACATATCTCTATCCTGTCTGCTATCACCCCACCTTAGCTCGTATGCCATTCAATTTTCTTCATACCCCAACAACACTAACCGTTCTCAAGTGAAGGCATCCAATGCCCACAAATCACAATCCCATTTGTTATCTGTCTGTATCCTACTCCTTCTGCACTCACGTGACATTGAACGTAACCCTGGCCCCACTATCCCCACCCTTCCTCCATCCCCGCACCTTCCGAACTAACACAAACTACTGCAATCCCTCCAATCTTAAATCAGTCCACTATAACTCAGGCACCCCTTTCTCCTGTGCCCTCTGGAATACTCGCTCTGTCTGCAACAAACTAACTGCTGTCCATGACCTTGTCATCTCTAACCACCTTAGTCTTCTTGCACTCACTGAAACATGGTTGACTTCCTCAGACACTACCTCAGCTGCTGCTCTCTCTTACGGTGGCCTTCACTTCAGCCACACTCCCAGACCTGGAGGCAAACAGGGAGGTGGTGTTGGTATTCTCCTCTCTCCCCGCTGCACCTTTCAATGTCTACCACTAATTCCCTCTCTCTCTCTTTCTCGTCTTTCAAAGGTTTGAGGTTTCTAAGGTCATGTTGTCCTCCCACCTCACCACTTGTCCCCACGACCCTGCAACTTCACATCTCCTACCACACCTCTCTAGTGTCCTTACCCCAACCCTAACCCACATCTTTAATCTCTCCTTTTCTTCTGGTGTATTCCCATCCTCATTTAAACATGCCATAATCTCCCCCATCCTAAAAAAACCTTCCCTTGATCCCACATCCTCATCAAACTACTGTCCAGTTTCACTTCTCCCGCTAGCTTCCAAACTGCTGCAACGATTAGCCTACAATCAACTAACAAACTTTCTCTCTTCAAACTCTCTACTTGACCCTCTACAATCCGTTTTCCATCCACAGCATTCAACAGAGACTGCACTCACTAAAATTACTAATGACCTCTCAGCAGCCTTTGACACAGTCGATGACCCCCTCCTCCTACAAACCCTCCATGTGCATGGCATCCGTGACACGGCTCTTTCATGGCCTAAATCCTAACTTTCTGACCGTACGTTTAGTGTCTCATTCACTGGAACTTGCTCCTCTCCCCTACTGCTATCTATTTGTGTTCCTCAAGGCTCAGTTCTTGGGCTTCTGTTACACTTCTTCCGCAGACAACTTATTTCTTCCTTTGGCTTCCAGTACCACTTATATGCAGATGACACCCTAATCTATATTTCTGCTCCTGACCTTTCCCCCCTCTCTTCTAACTCGCCTCACCGACTGTCTATCAGGAATTGCATCATGGATGGCGTCCCGTTACCTAAAGCTCAACATCTCTAAGACTGAACTCATGGTAATCCCGCCATCTGCTCTGTCCACTTTTCCTGACATCTCAATTACTGTTGACAACTCCACTATCCAGCCTATCCAGGTTTGCTGCCTTGGCTCTGCTCTCTCCTTCATCCCTCACATCCAGTCCCTCACCAAATCCTTCCACCTCCACCTGAGAAACATCTCCCGAATCAACTTAGAATCCCGAAGTAACTAATCCACTCCCTTGTGATATCCCGCCTCCCTACTAACCGGTCTCCACCTCTCCTGCCTTTCACCGCTTCAATCCATCCTCAACACTGCAGCCAGACTCATTTTTCTCTGCCGCTGTCCCTCATCCGCTGCCCCACTATGCCAATCACTTCATTGTCTCCCCATACCCTCCAGAATCAAATTTAAACTTCTGACCCTGACCTATAGAGCCCTCAACAACTCTGCACCACCTTACATCTCTATCCTGCTATCCAAATACACCCCTACCAGCCCCCCCTTCGCTCCTCTCAGGGCCTACGTTTATTTTCTACTGTTACCTTTTCCCACTTCCCTATTTGGAACTTCACCCGTGCTGCACCCCTCCTGTGGCATTCCCTTCCCCATTCCCTCAAACTTTCTGCCTCGCAGGCAACTTTCAAATCCTCTCTGAAAACCCACCTATTCAACATACAACATACCCAACCCAACCATCATAACTCATCAGATCAACTCATCCCCATCCAAGCAGTCCTCTCCTATTGTCTCACTTTCCCCTCAACCACCGACTAGATTGTAAGCTCGCAAGAGCAGGGCCCTCTCCTCCTTTGCATCGGTTTGTTATTGTGTGTGTTTCTAAATTGTTCTTCTGACTGTAACAGCGCTGCGGAATCTGCCGGCGCTTTATAAATAATGGAATCGAATGTAAATAATGAACCTTGTGCAAAGCAGAGCCTGATGGAGAATTATGCGAGGTTTGCTGTGACTATTGTATGTAAATGACTCCCTTGTACTGTTTAAATACTGGTGCGTTTTCAATAAAACTCAGTCCTGTTTTCACCTCAACATTGGTGCTGTCTAATGCTTGGGACAGGCTGCTAATAACTCACTATCCTATAAAAAATAAACAGAAAACAAAATAATAGTGCAATATGTAAATAAAAAGTGATTTAAAATTATATAATTTTTTATGATATATATAGACACTGGCATAACTACAGGAGTCGAAGCAGCGACTCTACGGGGGCCTGTGCGACCCCTGTGACCCCTTCTTCCTGTCTCCTCGTACTGCCTCGCTTTCACCGCGGGTTCACGTGACGTAACGTGACCTTGATATGTTCCTGTCTCCCCGTGCCAGTTTAAAATATTTTAGAAGGGCCCTTCTGACCTGGATCGGTGGGGGCCCTTCTAAAATATTTTAAACTGGCACGGGGAGACAGGAACATATCAAGGTCACGTTACGTCACGTGACCCCGCGGTGAAAGCGAGGCTACTTGCAGGAGCAGGGGACGGATATATGTATTTGTATATATGTATGTATGGATGTGAGAATGGATATGTACTTATGTGTGTGAGAGTACGCATGTGTACTTGTGTGTGTGAGCATGGATGTGTACTTGTGTGAGCATGGATGTGTACTTGTGTGTGTGAGCATGGATGTGTACTTGTGTGTGTGAGCATGGATGTGCGCTTGTGTGTGTGTGTGAGCATGGATGTGTAAGCGGGGTGGGATGTAGTGTGCGTTAGTGAGTATGAGTGTAATTTAATGTGTGTAATTTGCGTAAGTGTAATTTCACATGTTGGAAAGGGGGAGCAAGGGCAAAGAAGGCACAGACCAGTTGTGTGAGGCTATGATGGCACAGACTAGCAATTGCAGTTGGGCAATTTTCTCACTAGGGCCCCGTGGTTTCTATTAACACCCCTGTATATAGCTGTGTTTTGGTTGTGTATACCAGTAGATATATTTATGCACTGGGGTATCCAAATGCCATTTCTATGTTTTAGGGTTTTTTTTAGACTCAGTTTAATTTTTATTTTCCACAAATATTATGTATTTTTTGCACTAATACTCGTTATTTTGATGTCTTATATTATTTATACTGAATTGGACTGATGATGATATTATATATATATATAGTACAAAATCCCTCCAATTGGATGGGACGGGACAAGGAACTAGGGCTGCAGAAGACTGTTTACACTGGTCAGAGTTGTTTTCCCCTGTTTCTTCATTTCTCCTAGGACTATAATCACACCATGCTATTACCAACCCACTGGATCACAATTTTCTGTGCTCTAAGCGTCACCGGGACGTAGCCACAAATTCATGGAACAGTACAGTGGCTGGGAACCAGGGAAATCTGTTGTCCCACCACGTCACACTTTTGGGGTTATACTGTGCTCTTGGTAGGCAACACTCATTGGGGGTTACAGAGAGGGAGCTCATTTTGGTACCCTGGTTTTATTACCAATATTAGAATTGGTAGGGTAGTAGATAAGTGGAACAGTCAAGCCAAGTAGGTTGCAAAGTCCGAAGCACTTACAGAGCCCCCTAGTTTGGTCCATCTGAACATGTGGATGTACTGGGGCATACTCCATGCATATTTAAATTCTGCTCCCATCAGAGGCTGTAGTTATCTACCACCCTCTCTGTAATGTAAAGACACAGTTTCTAATAGGGTCACCAAAAAAATTCATAGTGGAGCCAGGTCCCAGAAGTTTCTGTTTTTTTGGTTGGAGAAGTGATTGTGTGTTTAGGTCCCTGTCTCTCCCTGCAGACCTCAGTGGATCCCGTCATAGCACTCTTAAGGAAGGCCAACAAAATCTGGCAGGATTCAGATGAGGGGGAGGAAGGAGCAGCATATCCCTTTCAGGGAAGATTTGGGGGTCCGCTTCAGGGCAGGACTGGCCTACGAGGTTAGGGTTCCTCCCTTCCCCCCGATATCCTGTCTATACTATATCTACCGTCATGCCTACCTGCGACCACTAGTGGCCACGCATCCCTCTCAGGAGCACCCTTGTTATTATTATTCTGTACAGCTGGGTGTTAGCCCTTCCCTTAACTACCTGCTCTACCCTCCCGTCTGGGCCGTTGCATTTGCAGTATTGCAGCCTACTGCTGTGGCTCTCTATCCCGGTCCTGTACTTCTAGAAGCTTCCTTACTCATCTACTGGTTCTGATGCGGCCTGTTTGTGACCATTCTCCTGGATACCTGATTTGGCTTGTCGGTAGTGTCCTTCTGTTATTGATCTGGCTTGTTTTAACCGTGTTCCTTGATACCTGATATGGCTTAACAACTGTGTCTTACTGTAACCTGAGGGCTTCCTTCCCTGTGCCCTGCCTGAGGATTTCCTGCCGTGTGCCCTGCATGAGGGTCTCCAGGCCCCCGCCAGTCTGACTACAGGGTCCTGTCCCAGGTGTCTGTCACCTATTCCGAGTCTGAGGTGTTATCCAGTCAGAAAACTTCAGCTGTGTTCCCAGCCACAGTGCTCTGTCAAGAGACTTTAAAACTTGTGTGTTCCCTACAACATGTATTATGTTCATGCCTTGTTCTGCTGTATAAACCAGTACTGTTTGTATTACCTGCAGCACACTCCAATATAGACTGCTTCCTAAATATCCAGCCTTGTGTGTGTTTTCTGTTAGCCTGTCTGTACCGTCCTATTCAGTATCATGCATTGTGGGTTACAGACAGAGATATCCTCTGCAGCTGGGCTCCTACCACCCCGGTCCATGGGCTTGTGGAGCAGCACTGGGGCCATGCCTACATTTATGTAGCCTGACAGCCACCTACTGTTATTAGTGGTGGCCCCAGTGGGGGAACTGCTTGGAAGTGTGAGTGGGTGAATGAATGATTGAATGAATATATGCATAAGTGTATGTTAACGTTGATGTGTAAATATTTGTGTGTATATGCACGTATAAGTGTTTAGGCAGGGCAAAGATGGCACAGGCAGGCTGTTTGGGGGGCAGAAATGGTACATGAAGGCTGTTCGAAGAAAACTATGGAACAGACTAGCTGTTTGGGAAAAAAGAAGGAACAGACATGCTGTTTGGTGGCACTAAAAAGGCTGTTTGAGGGCAAAGCTGGCACAGGCAAGCTGCTTGGTGGAAGAGATGGCACATACATGCTGTTTGGTAGCAAATGTGGCACAGACATGCTGTTTGTGGGAAAAGGTGGCAGTCATCTGTTTCGGGCGCAAAGGTGGAACTGTGGGACATGTTGCTTGTAAAGTAGGGGTGTCAAGGGTACTTATTTGGGCCC
This sequence comes from Spea bombifrons, assembly GCF_027358695.1. NCBI lineage: Eukaryota > Metazoa > Chordata > Amphibia > Anura > Pelobatidae > Spea > Spea bombifrons. The sequence continues at coordinate 10,956,612 of NC_071097.1, forward strand.
TTTAATGATATTCATTAAGGAAAAATGTAATATAATTTAAAAAATCACTATTTATAGCTATTTAGATGGCAAATAGTGTGACTCAGATAACTATGCATAATGGGTGTGGTGTGTGGGCACAAAAGCTGGAACATGCAATCAAATATATGTATCCAAAAATGTCCAGTGCTGCTTTTCATTCTTTGTCTGGCCCTGGTCCAGTTGTCACTGTGGCTCTTCTAAAGCACCAGCATCTCGGGCTATAATAAAAATAAATAAAATGCTATTAAAATAAATAATAAAATATTTCAGCCCGAGCCACAAAAATAAATGTTTTGCTCACTATGGATTTCTAGACAAAATAATTTGTTGCAAGTTTGTACTCAGGTCTACAAACAATAATGCAGGTGACTTGGTAGAGCTAAAGCAGTTTGGCCAAATTCAATAGCCATTGAAGAATGTATTTTTTTTTTTTGTGTCCCTCTGGAACTCTTAGGCAAACCAGTGATAAGGCTGGTTGGCTTAGCAGTACATTCAGCTAGGCAATGGCTGGAATATTCCTTTAATCTTAACTAGGTTTGTGTTTCAACTTTCTCCTCCTTTGGTGGTAATTTGTAATGGGGTAAGTAAAAATGGGGTTAAATTAAAGGAAATGAAAATTAATAATTACAGACCTTTTGACACATAAAGCATAGCTCTGATGAAGTAATACAGACTCCATTCTTCATAACGTATCTAAAACTTTAAAAATGAAAATATAAAAACACAAAAGATATGACGAACTAGGTTGGTACATTTAACAAAACATCAATCTCTAAGGTGACAGATCCAATTTTAAAATGGCAGATTGAGGAAAAGAGTAAAAGAAGAAGCAATTATCCAATTTAGATCTTATCACATGTGGAATGTTTGTGGTTCATTTGCATAAAAAAGACAGTAAGCCTGTTACTCAACATTACAAAATTTCGGCTTCAAAGAACATCAGTCTCCAAATGCTGACCACAAATCCCAAAGCCAACGCGATTTTGACAAAATTTTAGTTTTAGTTTTTGCCGCATTTGTTTTCGGGCAACAAATTTCCCGGCCGTTCGCCTTGACATTCCAGGAGCCTCCCTATAGGGGCAGGTCCCTGACACCTTCTGGACTCACTTTTCAAAGAGGTGCAGCAGGAGCAGTAATAGTAGGGCACTGGGCAGGAAGGCACTGGCAGATGAAAAGCACATGCAGCTTCGTGGAGCAGGACTAAATTTCCCCAATATTATATATTACAATCATACCCGGGAACCTTCCGGGTTTGATCCGGAGATTGCCAGGTGAGCACTGCTCCTCCGGTTCAAGACCCGAATCCTCCGGGTCGCGGGAGTGGAGTCTTGACACGCCCCGCTCCCCGCCCATTTTTTCCTTCAAATGGGGGTGTTTCCCGCTGCCGTCAGCAGGAACGCCCCTGTCAGGCTCATCATATCTTAGCCCTTAACTGGATGTTGGAGTCCAGAGCGCAGGAGTGTAAGAACGCATACAGTGGTATAAACACTCTTCACAAATGAGACACAAGCGGAATGTTTGGTTATAGGTATATTAAACAAAGGAAAGCAGACATCTCACCATAAGCAGCGGAGTATGAGACATATAATTTATACAGACTGCTGGGGAGTAGGAAGGCAGAAAAGTCCAAGTAAGTATCCAAAAGGTAGCAAGCAAAAAGGGGAAATCCAGCAGGCAGTCCAGGTCAAATAGGTAACAGGCTGGCAAAACGGTAAATCCAAAAGGCAGTCCGGGTCAAAAAGGTAACAGGCTGGCAAAAGGGTAAAACCAAAAGGCAATCCGGGTCAAAAATGTAACAGGCAGGCAGGTAAATCCAATATACAGATCCAGAGTCTGGCATGAACTGTAGCTCCTAAGAACTTAATGAACTCACAACTCTGTTACTGGGAGGCAGGGATATAAAGACTGTTCATTAGGTCAGGTGTGAGTGGTCTAGGCTTCAGGTGAGGGAGGCAGGGTAATAGCATAACCAAACACAGCTGAACAGAAATACACAGCACATTATTTATATACATAGCAAATGAAGGGTAAAACTTTAACTATCCTGCAGTCAGGATAGAATCCTTACAGCCCCCGACGGCAGCGGGACCGCCCACCGACAGCTGCGGGACCGCCCGCTGACATCAGTGTGCAGTCCTGGCCGCGTCCCGCAAGGGAAGGCTCCGGGACGTTCCCATGTATGATTATAATGCCGGGTTTTGCCAATATTTATTTATCAGCGAAGACTAATATATGGTATGATAAAAAGATAAAAAATGTACTTGTCCCCAAATTAGGCTAGTGGCATAAATGGGCAACTGTCTTACACCACTTAGGAACAGGCTTTAACTTTTAAACAACTATAAGACAGTCACACAGTGGGCAAGTCCAGCAGGATGCCTGGTTTTGTCACTAATATTTATTATCAATGAAGAATAATAAAATATATGATAGAAAGTTGATACAAAATTAACTTGTCCACAAGTAGATGTTTGGCTAGTAGCATAAATGGGCAATTAAACTATACTCAGAAACAGGGGAATACACTACCTGTAATACACTACTGTGGTACACTAGAGCTTCCCCAATAATACATTTTCCGCACTAAAAGCAGAAAGTAGGCGAGCAATGAGCATTAACCTCAGCCTCTGCTAAGCTAACTGTCACTGTCTCAGACTCCAACTCTCATCAATCTGTAACAGATGCTACTAACAATTAAAATGGCGTCAGCACACTTATATATCTAATGCTTATCCCTTTCCCTTGTAAATGCCAATTGGCAGAGTAAAAAACTCCCTCAGGTTGTTGAACCCATCAATCACAGCCATAACAATCAAGAGACCACTTAGTCATTGATAAGTACCCACCTACACACAGTCCATCCCAGTTTACCTGACTTGTAATGCTTACTGCTTGTAATGGTGCCAAAATGGCTTGTAATGGCAGCTACACGTCGCAATGAAGTTTTGTCGGGATCGCCCTCATTTTTGTTGGACACCAAGGAATCTGAAGAATGGGGAGGTCTAGGAATGCACTGCTAAGTTGGGGAGGGTGCATATGGGCATATGGGGAGTATAAGGGCTTTCTGGAGGCAGAGTGGCATATAGGGGGTTAAAAGGAATATCAGGGAGGCAGAGTGGCATATAGGGGGTTAAAAGGAATATCAAGGAGGCAGAGTAGCATATAGGGGGTTAAACGGAACATCAGGGAGGCAGAGTGGTATAAAGGGGTGTATAAGGCATATATCTGGGAAGCAGAGTGGCATATAGGGGTTGTAAGACATATCTGGGGGGCAGAGTGGCAAATAGGGGATCAAGAGGCATATCTGGGAGGCAGAGTGGCATATAGAGGTATAAGGCATTTCTGGGGGGGGAGAGTGGCATATAAGGGGGTATAAGGCATAGCTGTGGGGCAGATGTGCATAACGGGGGCAGGTTGGCAAATAAAAGGAAATAAAAACAAAAAAGTTTTTTTTTCTCAATCATAGTTTTTATTAAATATGAAAAAAAGTTTACATGTGAATTAATATTTACTAATATTTACTAGCAAAGCTTCTTATATTCAGGCTTTTTCTTTTTTCCCTAAATTTTGGGGGGTCATATTATAATATATTTATTAATTTCACTAGTAAGAACTTCTAACTTCTACGTATTATCTATTTTAATTGAATGGGAGAGTGACAGGTCTTTCCAGCAATCTCAGTTTTGAATATGGGATTATAAAATATTATACGAAATAGCCAACTCTGGAATGTCCACTGCATTGAGCTTCATGCTGTCTGGTGTAATCCCCAGATCAATCAATATGTTTCAAAGATTAATAGTGTCCCTTAGCATATGAAGCCATCAAACTCTCTATGGCTGAATGAATATTGGCATTTTCTGTGAAAAAGCAGATGCAAATGTTTTTTCTGCTAATCATTTTTATATTGTAAAATGTGAAGATCCTTTGGGGTACTGCTGCATAAACAATGCTTGAGGCTGTTACATCTCCTAAAGGCATACATTTCTTGTTGTCGATTAATGGATGGAAGCCCAACAAATAATACATGTTTTACCACAATTGCTTTGACTACAAACAAAATAAGAAAGACTGGTGGGTATGCCTTATACCCCCCTATATGCCACTCTGCCTGATATGCCCCTCTAACCCCCAGGCTTACCAATGCATCCCCACTTGTGTCAGACTCCCTGGTATCTAGCTGGGGCAGCTGGTGGACGTCTGCTGCTGCACAGCACTTCCGCCCGGGGAGTCTGTGACGGAGTGCTGGAAGGTCATGTCACGTTGGCACTCCGTTATAGAAGCCCCGGCAGAAGTGCGGGCAGACAACCTCAGCTGCTGCCTAGCACTTCTGCCGGGGCTCCTATAACGGAGCGCCGACGTGACTTGGCCTTCCGGCATTTTTTGTCTTATATCCGAGCAAATCCAGTATTTCGACCATTCATTTAAATCTTGAAAACGAGGAGGGACATCTAACAAAACAAAAAAAGCAAATAGCTCTGAAATTTTATTTAACCCCTTAAGTACCAGGCTGTGTTTTACCTTTTGTATCCTTTGGGACCAAGGCTGTTTTTGCAGTGCTCGTGTTTAGGACAAGAAGGGCTTTCTTCAGATGCTATTTTTTTAAATCATATTATTTAATTTCTACGATCACTTTCTTCGCTTAAACGGTGTTGCTGCAATGCCTTGATGTTGAGGTATTCAGCAACATGGAGATCGGCATCATGGGCCATGTCTGCCCCCTCCGCATGGGCGTCCAACATCCGCCATACACTGTACGGCGGTGGACGCCCGTTTTAAAAGTTTAGGAAGCGATCAACGATCACCTCCTAAACTTCAGTGGTGTTGCTGAAATGCCTCGATCACGAGGCATTCAGCAACACCGAACACTCACCTCAGGACGCGCTGTGACCACTCTGGAGAGGGGTCACAACCGTCACTGCAAGTGATTTTGCTATTTGCAAGATGGCGGCCGTCCTGTAAAAAAAATACGTTGGAAAAGTTCGCCAGAGGGTCTCCAGACCCTCTAGAGAACTCTGGCTCCACTTGCAGGTTGAATACAGGTATTTAAAAAAAAATATATGGGGGGGGAATGGAAAAACATTTAAAAATTATTATGCATCGGAGGAACCATCCAGTTCCAGCTAACTGTAAAAAAAAAATCCAAAAAGAATAAAAAATAAAGTTTATTATTATGAGCAAGTGCTGAAAATAGTGCTGTTTCTTCCCAAAAATCTTGACATGGAAAGAGTTAAAGTACAAGCATTTCAAACACACAAGGGGTGTATAATTAAAAAAAAATGAATGGTTTGATGGGGTAAATTGGAGTGGCCGGGCTCAAAGATAGGGCATAGGCACAGACTGGCCAAATGGGGGAAAAAAGCGCACTTCCCGAATGTGGCCTTTTAACCCCAAACACCAGACAAACCCATGCATGGGTGCTATCACTGTACTCGGGAGATGCTGCTGAACACACATTGGGGTGTTGTTTGATGTATACCTGGAGCTATAAATTTATACCCGAAGTACTTTTTGTGTGAAAGAAATACAAAACAAAATAACTACCACAAACTGTGGCAATGGCTGGTGGTAGAATTTCATGCATGGAAAGGGCTAAAATACTAGCATTTGAAATACCTTGGCGTGTCTAGTTTTCAAAAAATATATGGTTTTATGGGGTAAATTGAATTAGCCGGCTTCAAAGATGGTCCTATTAGGACATGGGGGCAGTAGGACCGGATGTAAAAGTTCCACGTTAAAAAATGCCCACATCTTAAATGTGGCGTTTTACCTCCCAAACAACCTGACAAACCCATGCAAGGGGGGTATCACTGTACTCGAGAGATATTGCTGAACACATATTGGGGTGTTTGATAGTGACATACATAAGCGCAATTTTAGTGATAAAAAAACACAAAATAAATTACTGCCACAAAGTTTGACAAAGGGTAGTAGTAGAATTAGTGCATAGAAAGGGTTAAAATACCAGCATTTGAAATACCTTGAGGTGTCTAGTTTTCAAAAATGTATGGTTTTAAATTGCATTAGCAGGCTTCAAAGATACCTGAAATAGCACAAGGGTCTGAATGACCAGCTTTGGAAAACAAATGGTTTTAAAATAGCAAAATGCTACTTGAAGATGCGATGCAACGCTGGAGGGGGTGGGCTCACAGACAATGTTCCATCTAATTTTTCTTAGTTGGCGTGCGCAGAAAATTTCTCTTGTGCAAAAAGTTTCACAGAGCAAAAATTTTGTGCGCACAATATCCGCGCCGCATAAAGTTTCAAAACAAATATTTTTTTTTCTTTTTTTGGGAAAAACTGTTGTGCGCACAATTTTTGGAAATGTGCGCTCTCTAAAAAAGCTATGTGCGCGCGCACAAGCGCACAGCTTAGAAGGAACACTGCTCACAGAGTCAATAGAGTTCCCCGTGTGTCAGTCGGTCCTGTGGAGGAGAGCACGGAGCAGGCGGGAAAGTCAGAAAAAAGATAATATTTATGGTTCTAAACAAATAGGGGCTGGTTGGGGGGTACTCAAAGCGATGGCGGCAACAATACACAATGAGGAGAAGGCTGGGGCATTATATAAATCAAGGCTAAAGGGGCTGCTGGCTGGGGGCATACATACACAGTGGGGGAAGGCAAGGGACACAAGGTTGCGGGGGCATTAATACACAACGGGGCTGGCCAGGGGCATCACTTACATTTAAAAGGGGGCTGGCTGGTGGTATAAATACACAATCTGAAGCTGGCTGTAGGCAACACACAAGGGGGTTAGGGGTATCACATAAAGGGGGGCTGACAGGGGGCATGAAAACATAATAGAGGCCTGACTGGGGCTAATACTAATGTTACTGTGTGATATTACCTGTCTATGGCTCTGATATAGATAATGCATGTTGCTGAGAAATATTTTCAGTGTAAGTAGCATGGATTAGTACCAGTGTTAAGGCTGATCTGCCTTTGCTGTTGTATTAGATTAATTTAAATATTTTTTTAATTTTTTTTAATATATTGGTTTGGTTAAATTCAATGTGTTGGTTATTTTTAACATACATGACAAAGATGAAGACATTGTCAGCACAGTCAATGCAACATTGTAAAGTGCAATTGCTTGTATTGGTGAGTTCCGCGAGAGTGATAAAAAAAAAGTGTCCCTCTTTCACATTTTGAAATGTTGGGAGGTATGCTTTAGGTATGAATTTACAGCTTCTGGTATATGTTACTGTCACACAATTTGTATTCAGCAACATCTCAGTACAGTGATAGCCCACATGCATGGGTTTGTCTGGTTTTTGGGGGGCTAAAAGACTACATTTGGGACGTGTGCATTTTTTCAAATTGGAAATTAGACGTGTGGTCATCCTTCCCCCTGTGTTAATTGGGACATTGTTGAACCCGGCCAATTCAATTTACCCCGTCATATCAAAAACTTTTTTAAAAATAGATACCCCATGGGCATTTAACATGCCAGTATTTTAACTCTTTCCATGCAAGAATTGTTTTAAGCTAAAGCGCTAATTTCAGGACTTGCTTATGAAAAATATTTTTTGATATATATATTTAATTTTTTTTTTTACATTCTTTTGGAACTTGAAGGTTCCTCTGATGGTGATATCAGTGGGAAATTATTTTTACATTTTAACTATTTTTTAACGATTTCTTTTTTTATTATTCTTTTTTTTATTTATTTTACTAATCACGTTGTTATGAAAAAGCTGGGCTCCATTGACTTGCATTGTTGAATGCAGTACCTGTTGAATATCCTGCGTATGGCAGATGCTGATCGCAGTGTTGCTGAATGCCTCAGCGTTGAGGCATTACAGCAACACCATTTGGGTGCAGAAAGCGAACGTAGATTCACCCGTTTGAAGTCATGACGGTTTGTTTTCAGGTGACGTACCCGAACCGTCAATTGTCATTAAGGGGTTAATAAAAGTGTGGTTATTTATTTTTAAAGGTGGGTGGGTCATTTTTGGTTTCAGTCCAGAATTTTCATTTTGGTGCATCCCTAGTGTTGGTGTCAGAGCCTGTCTTGTGTGTTTGGGTGTCTGTGTGCAGTGCCTGTCCTGGCGTGTGTGTTTTGTATGTCGGTGTGGAAGAACCTGTCGTGTGTGTGCAGGTGTGGCAGAGCCTGTCTTGGTGTGTGTGTGTGTGTGTGTGTGTTTGGGTGTCTGTGTGGCAGAGCCTGTCCTGGTGTGTGTGTGTTTGGGTGTAGTTGTGGCAGTGCCTGTCCTGGTGTGTGTGTGTGTTTGGGTGTTGGTGTGGCAGAGCCTGTCCTGGTGTGTGTTTGGGTGTCAGTGTGGCATAGCCTGTCATGGTGTGTGTATGTCGGTATGGCAGAGCCTGTCCTGGTCTGTGGGTGTCTGTGTGGCAGAACCTGTCCTGGTGTGTGTGCTTGGGTGTTAGTGTGGCAGAGCCTGTCCAGGTGTGTATTTGGTTATCTGTTTCCTGGCACTTTACTTACTGTAGGAATACATTGAACAATTTAATTTTTAATTATCTAGAGATAAAACACCCTCATGAATTACTATCTGCGGAGCACTTATGTTCTCTTTATCCAGTACACTTCGATGCCGAGGAGTTTAGATTCTGTCTATTTTATTTATTTCCATAAAAAGGCCCAAAATCATTGACACAAGACCCATGATACTCAATCTGCCCAAAAGATTCTGAGAAGTATTTTTTTATCTCATGGACAAAATGTGAGAAATAACATATATATATAACAATCACCTCCTTTTCACTTTTTCTAATTCCATAATGTCCTTTTTAAGGACTGGTGCCCAGAATTGTACCGCATATTTAAGGTGAGGTCTTACCAATGACCTGTAAAGAGGCAAGATAATATCCTCCTCCCTTGAATCAATACTTCTTTGTATGCATGCCAAAACCTTGCTTGCTGGCATTGTGCACTGTTGTCAAGTCTGTTGTCAACCGTTATTCCTAAATCCTTCTCATTGGTAGTTTCCCCCAAGGATATTCCATTTAAAGAATAGGTTGCATTTTTATTATTTTTACCATAATGCATAACTTTGCATTTCTCTATATTGAACCTCATCTGCCATGTTAATACAGTCAATGCGTTTAAGCAAGCATGGGATAGGCATAAGGCTTAGCTAGATATAAGGTAAGGGACTAAGGAAATTATTCAGAGGTTGGGCAGACTGGATGGGCCGAATTGTCTTGATGTCAGTTTATGATTGCAGCTTTGCCAACGTTATGCTAACATGACCAGGTGAGTTTTCATTTATGTTAGAAGCATGTTTGCAATGACAAACAGTCAAAGTTTCTCCTTGCAGGAACTTCTTTAAATGTATCTGTGGGAACATTGCATTTAGACCAACCCTTGCATGACAGATATCATGTCGTCCTGCATGTCTCATGTATTCTGCGAACGAGGCCTATAGACTTTGTTTTTGACATCGCTGCCGCCACTACCAGGGAACCCATTTTCAGTAGTTTTATTAGGCAGTGCCTACAATTATGTTAACAACGTACAATGCCTTACGGTTTCATTTGGTATAGCAATACTAAAACTAAATTGCAGCTTAGTAACTGCCAGCAGGGGGTAGGTATGACAGAAACACCCATAATTCTTTTTTTTCCACAAAGGAAAAGTATGTAGATCAATGGTCAATATCTTGTACAGCTGACCATTCCCATGCCATATGATTGTAATGAAGCACTTCTTAGAGTGTTGAAACATCTCAACACTTATTTGTTGGCTCATTGGACTTGGGGTGCACACACTACAATCATCACAAACAGAAGCACTCACTGCACCTTTGACCAAACCTTAGATTTAGAGGTTATTTTGCCAGGTTGTGAAACAACTTCATCCTCTGAAGAACTACCTCCCAACCTTTGTGCCCCTCTTACCCTTACCTGTTCTCCCCAGCTGTACTCCGTTACTGCAGGCCTCCCAAAAGTGGAGTAGGCCAAAGCAGCAGACTGTAGTAGCTGCGTCTACCCACGATCGTGATCTCGGTAGTGAGGTAGGCCAAAACCGGAGCCTAAAATATACAACAAAACCCAGGGAAGACTTCCAGGTGTTGCCTAGACTTCAGCATAATGTTGCACACCTGTGGGGGGGGGTAAAGCCTGTCTCCACCATCAACTATCCACCAATGATGTTCACACACAGAAACAGTGAACCAGGTGCTGTGGAATCACTGGTAACCAATCCAGTGAGGAGCTTGTTCAGCACAGGGGAGGATTCGATACCTGCAGCACTATATAAACCCCTCAGACTGTAGCCACTTTACTCCAGTCTCACAGAACTTTGGTTCATGTATGTCCAGATTCCTGTTCTTTTCTGCTCCTCTTGCTACAGACCCTCTATTGGATTCTCTGTTACTTGACCTTTGGCTTTCTTATTGGACTACTCCATTTGTCTGTTTCCTGACCCTAGCTTGGACTACCGTTTTCTCTGATCGCCACCTGCCCCAGACGTTTTTGACTGTTCCTGACATTTTTTGGACTATCCCCTGCTCTTATGCTTCAAACCCAATCCTGACACTTTGCGATTCAAAGAAATATTCGTTGTACATTCTGTACCCTTGGTCACCTTCTTCTTGCAAATACAGCATATGATCATATGACTACCCTATGTTTTTTCCATAGTGTTTATATTTTACCTGTTCACAACAGGTTGAAAGACTTAATTATAGGAACCTTTTTATAACCAAGGTGGATAATAAGGTGTTGCCATGACTTTGGATGCAGACTACTTATGTAATAATACAGGAATGAAGACGGAAATTGTTTTGTTGTTGTTTTGTATGATTGCATGTGACTTTCCATACATTTTATAGTGTTATTTGTTCATACATTTTACATATTTAGCCAAGCTGTTCCTGCAACAGAAGCTCACGTGGGTTGAACCTTAATAACATATAATGGAGTCAAACAGCTGAAACACAACTATCCTGCAAACTCTCTTTTTAATGAGTATATCCCCATTGGGTCTATGAACATTGTAACTGCTATGTCTATGTTAATATCTGTGCACAGGCTTCAGTTATCTAATTTTTATATGGCCAGTCTAATGGTTATTTTTATTGTGTGTGTTGGGTTAGGAGCAGTAGTAGTATTCTTAGTAGCAACACTATCCAAAATGCATTATATGTAACAAAAAAAACCAAAAACCAAACAAAGATATTACCGTATTTGCTCGATTATAAGACGATTATAAATACCCCTCGTCTTATATTCGAGGTCGTCTTCTAATCAGACCTCGAATAGCTGAAAAAAAATGTCCGCTTGGGCCAGGCTGCTTACCGGTGCTTTGGTCGCGAGCAGCATCTCTTGTACTAACAGCAGGAGAACAGGAAGCCAGCAGAGTCATCACATGACTCTGCCCCCCTCTTTCCTCTGGGGGCGGGGGCCAGAGAAGTTGCTTGCACAGCTGAGCTTCTGTCTGCGACTGAGAGATCTGCAGTTCAGGTAAGGGGTGGGGGAGAGTTTATGAGCAAGTATGTGTGGAATGAATGAGTATTTAAATGTTTGTGAATGAGTGTGTGTGTGATAGCATGTGTATGGGGGGGGTAGCATGGCATAGGAAGGCTGTAATCACACTCCTATCATCCCCAGGTTCCAGCATGTACTATGTAATATTTACTAGTAAAACTTTTTTCCTATAGTGTAGTCTTATATTCAGGCTTTTTCTTTTTTTCCTAAATTAATATTTAGATTTTGGGGGGTAGTCTTATAATCAGGGTCGTCTTATAATCAAACAAATACGGTATAAAATGTATATTTATATACTAGACCAACTAAGCTTCAGAGCACCTAGTAGTTGCAGAATCAAAGTATCAATATTCTAGTGACTGTGGACTTGTGCACAGCATACTGGCTGGCAGTAATAGGATATCTTAACTTAAGCAGTGCCTCCTCCAACCAGTTTTAACAGTAGATAAGGAAATACCTCCAGCAAGCCCCAGATAGCAGACAAAAGGAAGCAAAATTTAGCACACTCTCTTATAACAAAAAAATGTATAATTTTATTCAGAAGCCCATTTTGTAAGTCCTCCCTTGATGAAATCCTATGTTCAACTCCTAAAGGACTAATGATGTTTTTCCTATTTCACAAACAATATATGTATACATCACCTCAGAGTGCCCTCGGTGCCTATATGACCACTTGTACATTCCATTATTCAAATAGTACGTACCTGATTTATTCCTGTGTCTTACTGTTCCAGGTTTGAAATTTTTGGGCTGCTTCGCCCATCATCTTTGACCATTGGCTATTGTAATGGACGCCTCCATGACTTGGGGGGGCACCTGGAAGTGTATTTCCCATTATAGACGGTGGACCCCTGGATTGCACTACATACTTTCAGCAGGCGACAGTGGACACTAATTACAGTGCAATATCTGGTTCCCTTGATTGGATTTATGTGTAAGTCACCCTGCACCTGATTAGGAGAACAGGATGGCAACAGCGAGAGAGCTAGAGCTCTCTAGATCCCAGTTTCCCCCTTACTCTTGCCTGTCTACCAATATTATTGGTTCTGATGGCAGGATTGTGTAAGTTGGTGTGGTTTCCTGTTATAGCTAATTTGCATATGATCTGCATATTGTGTTTTGCATATGGTGTGATCCATGCTGGTCATAACTCACCACCAGTCTATTGAAAGACTCTTGAAGGCTGGTGGTGATTGTTTCCCCAATCAAGTTAGTTCTTTTTTTTCCCCTCAACACGAGTCTCGTCTTTTTATTGGGGTAAGCTTCAGTGCTGCCCTTGTCAGGGCAGTAAAGCACAGTATAGCTATGCTTCTGTATACTACAGTGCCGCTGAGGTTCCCGAAGAGCTATGATTCCTGGCGTCTCCTACGCTAGTCCTGCCTCACGGTTGAAGTTTAGTGTTCCGAGTGGCCATGGGGAGAAGGAAGGATTGTCTGGTGGGTGTACACAGTCGGGGTACAGGTCGATCCCGTCACAGCTATAGATAATGATAACCAAACCAATTTGTCCTTTTTGTCTACCATAAAAACCCACTGTTTTCCATTAATAACAATGGTGGTGTTACACTGGTGGTTCATAATAGATTACTTCTCTAGGGCAGCATCTTAACTCCAAGAACTGTAGTGGCTACCAATCTATAACCTGTGCAGAGTGTGGGGAAGGTGGCAACAATGGCCAGGATCTCTTTGGTTTACTTGTCCTGCTTTTGGAAATTCCTTGTATTTTCATATTTTCTTTTTGGAATATGAAAAATATGCATAACTGTGTCCATAGTAGATTTAACAAAAATAAATACCGTATTGGCTCGATTATAGGTCGCACGCGATTATAGGCCTCATCCTTTAAGTTTGGTTCTATTTATTTTTAAAGAAAAAATATACATTAGTGGAATGGTAAAACACTTCCACCGGAGCTTCTATGGTGGAACACCGGAAGGTTATGTCACGGCGGTGCTCCGTTATAGAAGCCCCGGCAGAAGCGGCTTCGGAGGTTGTCTACACAAATCGTGCATACGTCCACTGGCTAAATGAAAAAGAAAAAAAACCATCTGCCTGGCACCCAGAACTGCATGTCCCAGGCTTCGGGCGATACGAATTGCGCATCCCTATTTGATATGCTGGGTCTTAAGCAGCCCATCCCAAGCAACAGACAGCATCAATAGCATACAATAGCATACAATAGTATTTAAACAGTACAAGGGGGTAATTTACATATAATAGTCATAGCAAACTACACATAGTTCTCCATCAAGGCCTCCTTTGCACTCAGCCCAGTAGTCTGCGGGGAAGATGGTAAACAGGAGTGATTCCCTGACTTCTGGCTGAAACCTGCTTGTCACAGAAGCCTCCGTGCCATGGGCTTCTGGAAGGGCCTGAGGGCCAGCCTCCTTCCTGCAGACTATGGGCGTTGGCCTTGTGAAGGGTTCTGTTTTGGGTGAGGTGGGTAAAGTGGGGCGTCCATTGGGACTACTTCTTACTAGACTAGGGCGCCGGCAAAGTATTCGCGTTCATCTTTGGGGACAAAAAATCTTTGTAATCTGCAAATATTCGCCCGTTCCTGTGTCCGTTTCGGGCGAATAATCGTGTACGTTATTCGTGTTCATTTACATCTTTGTTTTCTCCTGGTTTCCTAGCAGAGGTTAATACGGGGTTAACAATAACATTGCAGCAGCAGTTTTGTCGCCATGATTTAAAGGTCCGTGCGTGCGACTATTGGTTTCTGGCAGGGGGCTCGTCCATCAACCAATGGAGTCGCACACACCGTGAAGTATACTTTGCCCTAAAATGAAATCCCTGTTCCTCCCAGGCCAAGTAGCTCAGAGCAGCTGTCCCGCCCCTTCCTCATAGCGTCCACACTGCTCAGCAACTCATCTAACAGTAAGTATAAAATTAATAGGGGAGGTCGGGGTTAATTTAGGGGCAGTTATGGTTGATGGGGTCCTTAGGGTTAATTTAATGCTGAGGACTGAGAGTTAAATTAATTTAATAAGGTTAACTTAAGGTGCAGTTAGAGGTAAAGGGAGGGGGCAAACTAAGGGGAATCTAAACCCTGTGGGCAGTGAAAATTAATCCTGTATTTCTTATATTAATTTTATTATATTATAATAAGTTTTTATTTTATTTATTTTTACCTACATTTGCATACTTACCCACAAGGGCATACTTACCAAAGTTGACAGGATGCAAACAACAGGATGTATGGAAATTTGGAACCGTTGGAAGTTATTTGTTAGAAGAAAGAGGGCCAAAAAACTCCAAATATTATCTTAGGGTTATAGGGTGAAGTGTAAGGTTTAGCGTTAATTGTAGGCTAGTGAGTGTAGAAGTAAAGGCCAGGGCAAATAACAGGAAAGATCCTTGTGAATTGTGTATATGTGTAGGTTATGTTTGGCTGGTTGTGAATCAGATGGTAAAAAATGAAATGAAAGGAAGGAAAGAGCAAGATTTGCAAAGAAAAAGTAGAGGATTGAAAAATGGAAAAGGTGAAAGAGTGGGCAATTGGCGACCTACTCACCTGTTTCCCCCCTGGGCAAAGCATCCAAACACTGTCAGTCCTAGACGTTTGGGAGCGGACTTCCAGAACTCAGACACTTGGCCCTAGCGTATACTGGCTACTGTGGCGGAGCTAGCAGGCGTTGCCACACCGCAAACAGACGCAGCCAGGGGGAGAAACTACCTTGACCATTTGGGAAAATTAACTTTCCAAGGTAAGAGCTGGGTACCCCAATTTAGGCAGATTAAATTTAAGAAAGGCAATCTGCTCCATCAGATGAGGTGCCATGCGTGAGCGCTGTGGACTATTTGAACAGTGATAGTAGCTTCTGCGCAACTCATGACAGTGCAGGCCACACACTCTTCTTTTCATCCCAGTAGCTAAGAGGGTAAAGATTAGGCGCAGAAGGAACTTCACAGAGGTAAAGTTTGACCATTTTAGCAGCACTACTCTCCTTTCTGCTGCTAGCTCTGTCAGATGGTCCAACTATACTCCCAAGTGCCTCTTCCCAAAATGCAGCTGCTCCACTCAGCTGTGTTGTGCTGCTTGCGGCACTGCTGCTGATGCTGCTGCTTGGAGTAGCAGACAACATCATCTCTCCCTCCTTGGACAGCATTCCCCTTTTACGCTGCCAGTCACGCACCTTTTGAACCAATTGCCCCTGGTAGCTACTGAGAACATTGAATTTGATTGCTAGCTTTCCCTTAATCCTTGGATTGCAAAGGCACGCTAGCATTATTTCAAGACTTTCTTCCATGCGTTTGCGAAGGCGTACTTTTAGCAGATCCTTCAACTTGCTGACTATGGCTGCTACGTCAGGATGTTGAGTGCCACCTTAAACAGCCTCACGGTTTTCAAGGAACACATACATCTTGCTGCATAGATGGGAGAACACTGGGATTACCTGGGCCAGACTGGCAGTGTTTGATCTTACACTTTCTGTGGCATCCCTGAATGGTTTAAGGACTGCCACTAGCTGGTCGATCACTGTCCAATCCTCCCTATTCAATGAAGATGTAATCCCTATATTGTGCTCTGAGGCAAGATTATGGATTGCCCTCTGCTGCTCCAAAATCTTCTCCAGCATAGCTAAAGTGGAGTTCCACTGCGTACTCACATCTTGTGGTAGACAGTGTATGGGAAGACCTGCCCTCTCTTGGTCTTCTCTCAAAATTTCGATAGCCTTAACACTGTGGTGGAAATGCCCAGCAATCTTTCTGGAGCGTGAGAGAACTGCTGCTGAATTACTTCCTCCGTCTGACATTGCTGCCTTGACTATAAAATGGATGACCATCTTGCAACGCTTTCACCATGTTTGCACCTCCGTCAGTTACCACAAACCAACTTCAACATTGGTGCCTGCCTCTGCTCCCACCCAAAGGCAAAACATTTTCTTGCATTCAGAATATTTTCGGACGTGTGGTTTTCATCCATCACTTCTGCATGTAGAAGGAATGATCAGTAACCGGCTGCAGCAGCTTCCTTAGACACACCAGGCTGCCACCAGTGTGCTGTCAAAGGAAAGTTCCTCTTTCACTGCTGAAACATAGGACCGATAGAGTGAGGGGACAATATTCCTACTGTAAGTGGAACATGAGGGAACTGTGTATTGTGGAGCCACAGCAGCCATCAATTGTTTGAAAGGCCCCCCTTCAATCATGGAGAAGCATGCCCCTCCAACAGCAATGAACTGACTAATAAGTTTGGTTATTGTATTGGCCTGCTGTTTGGACAATGACATCCTGGAGTGGAATGCCCCAAAATCCAACCTGCCTTGGTCTTTGGCTGCCAGCACTAGCTGTAGATGCTATTGGCTCAGAAGCAGCTCAGAAGCAGCTGTTCCACTCTCTCTGGAGATGGTACTAGTTGTTGTTATAGTACCACGGCCACAAGCTTTGCAGGTATAGATCAATTGAAAATCACATGTTAACTCAGCATTGAAGGTATAGATCAAATAAACAGAATCAGACATACAAATCCTGTATTTGCATCTATACAATAATAATGTATGGAAACATAGCATACCAGATACAGATAAACAGAATAACACACAAACCCAGCTTTGCAGGTATAAATCAAATGGAAATAACACACGTAAACTCAGCATTAAAGGTATAAACCTCCTAAATTACAGGCATGTAATACAGGTTGCACACCCCAAAGCCAGCCCTGGCCTCCACACTTCCCACATAGAACCTGACCAGCACCCAGATTACACACATATTACAGCCCAGCCTGAGCCAACTTTGTCCCCAAACAGCCCACCCTTTGCTATCTTTGTCCCATAAACACTGTGCATGTGCCATCTTTGCCTTTCCCCAAATCACTTAAACATCCATGATACAAACACTTACACACTCATTCATACCAATCATTTACACATATTCACATTCTCACAAATCATTCAAGCAATTCATCAGCACATTAATCCATTCATTCTCTCACTCTATATATTTCAATATTCTTACTATCTACTATACTATTCTTCTCACTATCTACCCCCTCTCTCCCCCTCTCACTGTCTACCACCTCTCACACTTCTCACCCTTCTCACTATGTACCCCCTCTCCCCTTTCTTACTGCCTTCCCCCCTCTGCCCCTTCTCACTATCTACCCCCTCTCCCCACTTTCTCATTATCTACCCTCCCCCCTTTGCAGTTCACTTACCTTGTTGCAGGAGTCCTGAGGTGGGAGCTCGAGGCCTCTGTCTTCCTGCTCTGCCGCAGTGCATGCTTCACTGCTGAGCACCGGAATATGAAACAAAAAAACAGCACCTCAATCCGGGTGAACCCTATGGCGCCCCTGCTGCCATGGCGCCCTGGGCGGCCACACAGCTCGTGCACCTCTAAGGCCGGCCCCGAACACAGCGTTGTGTTGAGTGCTGAGGTGATGCTTCATGCCAGTACTGGTGAAATGCCCAGACACTTTCCATCTGCTTATTAGCGTCCCACAATGTTTGCACTTTCCATAGCGCTCTTCTTCTACACTTTCATAGTGCTCCCATATTGGGGTGCGGAGAGCCTTGGACAGTGCACTTATGGTTGCTGCATCTACTGCTCTGGGTGGATGAGCAGCAGGACTAGTTCTGCAAACACTGGGAGATGGCACACTCTCCGTCTTTAGACTCTACACTGCTACTAACAGTGGTTGTTCTTATTGACACAGTGACAGTACTGGTGGTGGCACTGTTAACTGTGCCAGTGCAAACAGGAGTACTGGCGATTTCGTGGGACTGCTAATTTTTTAACTTCTACCAGATTTGGAAGGTTTTGCTGTATGTGGTGATAATGATAGTAATGGAGAAGGTGGAGGCTGAGGGGAAAATTGTGCACTAGCCATTCATACACTGCTCCCTGAGCAATCTGATTCCTGACCACTCATCTCCTCTATTCTCTCCTCCACTTCCTCTGGCTCATAGTCAAGTTCTTCATTAGCCAGATCAAATGGAATTCTGGCTTGGCTGAAGCTAAGACTGATATCATGACTACTACTACTAGTAGTAGTACTAGCAGGAAGAACAGAGCCTAACTCTGCAGTTGGCCTCTCAGTCTCCTCTGGTACCTTGCTAGATGGAGTTCCACTACGTGTAGCCCTTTCTCTAACTGTCTTTACAAAAATATTGTAAGGACTTGGTGGCTTGCTAGAGGTGGTGCTAGGAGAAAATAGAGTGGCGGTACCAGTGGGAACAGCAGGTGCAGCACTAGTGGTGTTAGAGGTGGTGGTCTTGGGAGGCAGACTTTCTACAAAAAGCCTCCGTGAGAAACAACAAGATCGCTTTGGATTGGGAACACCACTCTCAGTCTTGCTGCTAAATTTGTTCTGCTTGGTACCTTGCATGCTGCTCGTAGATGAGGAAGATTCTGCTGGGGGCAAAAGGCACTTCTTTTTACTCACTGGGCTAGTAGTAGTACTAGTCTCTAGATTGTAAGCTCATTTGAGCAGGGCCCTCCTCACCTGTTGTCTCTGTTCGTCAATTTTTTATGTTACATGCTACTTGTTATGTCCTGTCTACCCATTGTACAGCGCTACAGAATTTGATGGCGCTATATAAAACAAAAGTTGTGCTACCCTTTAACTTTGAACGTGCTTCTGGTGCTTTAGGCTTTCCGTAAAAAACATAGAGCTGGTGGGCCTAGCAGCACTACTACTGCCTGCTATTGGTGCCTTTCCTTTACTTGATCAAAATAGAAAAAGGCTCCAGGCACTCAAGGGTTCCATGCCTGGAGCCTTTTTCTATTTTGATTTACTGGGGAGCTGGCCCTTCCTGGCACAGCTAAGCACCTGAGTTCCTGTGGGGAGTGTGTGCAGATTCCTGATTTTGGTGACTTTCCTTTACTTGATGACATAGATCCTTCAACCAATGATTCCCCAAATGCTAACGGAGAGATTGGCCTACTTGTCCGACTAGACTGACGCAAAGGCTGCATCGTAGAAGAACTGGTGGTGGTGGTAGATGGAGCCTGTCCCTCCCTCCTTTTCTTAGGCACAAAAGGAGGATCCATTTCAAATTTTATGCTGTGTGTGTAGTGTAGTGTTTAAAACTAGGGGAACAGGTAAAATAGCTTTATAAAGAAAAATAGGATTTAAAAAAAAAAGGAAAAAAAAAAGAAAAAGATGGAAACACAAACAAATTGGAGGAAGTTTTTTCTTCAGTGCTACTGCTGAAAAACTATGCACAACTGCATTGTGCTGTTGTGTGCAGTCTGCCAAAGTGCTCAAGTAATTTAAAAAATGGTTAAGTAAAGCCACTAAATGGTGCTATTAACTCAAGTTTAACTATAATACACTAACTAGTGAAACTACTAGCAGCATTTTATTTTTATTTTAAATTTACATGGGCCTAAGAGCCTACTACTATGCTAATTAAAAATAATTAAAATTAATAAATTAATAATATTAAGAAGAAAAATTGACATTGTCTCTTGCTGTTGCTAACACAAAGCACAATTTAAAGCACTGCAGCACCAGTACTAGAAGGATTAGCTTAATTTTAAAATTAAAATGTATTAACTAAGTAATTAATTATTAGGGATTTCTTATATTAATATAATTAATAATACAATTAATTATCAACTTCTACCTTAAGCATAGTAGTGGACTGGTTAATCTTGGGATGGTGGGATAAATTAACCCTTCTACCTGACAGAATGTCGCAGGCAAAATAAGCTTATATAATATAGCTAAATTAGCTAGCTAAAATGAATAATAATAATAACAATATTATTATTAAATATTAATGATTTTATATTACACACTAGTAGTCATCTACACTAGTATACTATATGACAATATTATTATCATATATTTTTTTATAGTAGTAGTACTATTACATTTATAAATGATATTATTTAATTACTAATTCAAACAGTTCAGCTTAAATACCTTATTTTCTGGCGGATAAGACGACTGGGCGTATAAGATGACCCCCAACTTTTCCAGTTAAAATATAGAGTTTGGGCTATACTCGCCGTATAAGACTACCCCTCTACCCAGTATACAACAACCAGCCAATCACGGCAAGCGATGTACCTTACCGGTGATTGGCTGGTTGTTGTATACAAAGCCTGCTTGGATTGGGTGGGTCAGCTCTCCCTAACATATGCCTGTCCACACACACATGTATAAACATACACCGCCCTCACACAACCCTTCCTTTACACACATATACACGTACACACTAGCTTACAAACACACATATACACATACACTGCCCTTACACACACCTGTCCATACACATACACTGCCCATACACAGATATATACATACATACAGTGCCCTTACACACACAC
Organism: Spea bombifrons; assembly: GCF_027358695.1. Classification (NCBI taxonomy): domain Eukaryota; kingdom Metazoa; phylum Chordata; class Amphibia; order Anura; family Pelobatidae; genus Spea; species Spea bombifrons. Next base: position 10,977,365 of record NC_071097.1, read on the forward strand.
ACACACACACATATATATATATATATATATATATATATATATATACACACACACCAGCTTACAAACACACAAATAGTTACACTGCTCTTACACACACCTGACCATACACATACACTGACCTTACACACACATATATACACATACACTGCACTTACACCCCTTTCTCCCCATCTCTTACCTTTCTCATCTTCTATCTTCCATCCAGTTGTGGAAGCGTGAGGTCTGTCATTTCAGACCTCTGCTTTACTTCTCCCTCATCACTACTCGCATCAACTAGGCATCAATGGCCGGCGCGTAGTGATTAGGGAGCACGGAAGCCGAGGTCTGAAGTGCCAGACCTCGAGCTCCCTAATGTTGGGCTAGTTAGAGGGAGGTTGTGATCTCCCCAACCAGCCCTGCTCATCGGGTGCCCGCTGATCAGGACTAGTTGGGGAGATCACGATCTTGCACCTACCTCGGCGTGGCCCTGAAGACCGGCCCAGGGGAGGCGGCTTCTCCACTCGCCCCTCCCCTAGAGATACGTGGCTTCGTGGAGAATCGTGATTCTCAGGCTCAGTAAGTATCCGGGGTATAAGACGACCCCTGACTTTTGAGAAGATTTTCACGGGTTAAAAAGTCGTCTTATACCCTGGAAAATACGTTAACTAAATTATTGAGTGACTGTCCTGAAATTACAAAATCTAGTTTTAAAAAAATTATTTTAAAAGGGAAGACAGGGAAGGCAGCAGGCACTGTCAGCCCAGGTGTCAGGGCCCGGGTAATCAGGTTGCAGGGGATACCTGGGGTTCTGTCTGCACACGGCGATGCATGGTAACCGAAGGATAAGACAGACAGGCTCAAAGAAATACATCACAGGCAGAATTCCAGGTAATGCTATGTATTGTATATTATGGCAGGACAAGCAAATAAATGTTGAACAGTATCTTAGCAGGAAACCGGACATATGGCAGGAAGCCCACTGGGTGGGGCGCACGGCAGGAAGCCCAGTGGGCGGGGCTGAAGGCAGGAAGCCCACTGGGCAGGGCTGAAGGCAAGAAGCCCACTGGGCAGGGCTGAAGGCAGGAAGCCCACTTGGAAGGGCACAAGGTAGGAAACCAGGAACCCTACAGGTACAGGTGCAGGGCCAAAGTAAAATGGTCCACAAACTTCAATGCAAAGGCCCTGACTGAAGGGCAAAGCTGGATTAAATAGGCAGGTTTCAACCCAGGAAACAAGGCTCATCTGGATGTAATGATTAGGGCTGGGTGCTCCAGAGTGAGAAGGGTTACACCCAGGTAAGTAGAGGCAGCTGGTCGGTTTGCTAGCCTACACGGTACTGGCTGACAGGGTGGAATTCTGACACCAGGGCAAGGGCACCCTAGTGCCAGTGAGCAACTGTGTGCAGCAAACTGTCAGCTCAACAGCACTATACAATTGACCCAGAAGCACTGGAAAAAAAACTACTTCAGTAAGAGTACACTGTGAGAAATGTATTTATTTATTTAAAAAAGCAGCACAGACATTGGACGAGCCCTCGTCATGATGTCACAAGAGTGAGCTGATTGGACAAATGAAGATCAGCTCACTCAATCTGTGTCCTCTTCTTCTTTGAAAAATTAGTGGGCGTGTCACGAAAACGAAGACAAACACGAAGAAGCGAAGATTCTTCGTTTTGTGTGTCTTTGTCTTCGTGTACGTTTTGCCGCTGCCACCGTCGTTTATTCGTTTTTTCGGATTCAACAACGAAAACGCACTATTCTTCCCCCTGGTACAGAGTGCCACACTTCAATGTCCAGGAGCCCAGGGCACGGAGCCTTCCGTGACTTGTGTTCAATAAAGACAAAAAGATTATCCTTCTTTGTGTGTTATTAGCTTAAGCATATTGTGTAGATGAGATCACATTTTATGAACAATAAAAGCAGAAACATATATTTCACACATGGCTTTTCCATTTTGTCTTTTTTTGCTGACTAAATCATGACACAGTGTAATATGCCATGTGTTTTTCATCTGAGGTTGTATTTACCTAATTTTTAGACCTGCTGAGGAACAGATGACTGTTATGTCCTGATATGTAAAACCATATAATTCTAAGCTTATGCACCTACACTGACAATTCTCCTCTGACCCAAATCTCACCCAAATCTAAGAAATTAATTCAATCTAAATAATTGTACACACATTTTTTACATTCACCATTCTTTAGGGGTTAAGGCCCAAGATGTTTGTTATTTTATGGGCTTCTGAATAAACTAATGCTTTTGCTTTCTTTCCTTACCAGCTGTACTGGCCTATATCTTGCAAATCCATTCCACCATTCTGGCTTCCCACCTTCTTTTATTAGCCATCGTAGGTCTAACGCCGCTCCTCCCAGTTTCCATATGGCGTGGCAGTACAGACAGCATTGCGTTTAAGCTGTGTATGTCTGCCACACACACACAGGCTAAACCAGTGGAGTAACTACAGGCAACCCCTGCAAGTTACACCCCTGGCCTACATGCTAGTGAATAAGCTCCAGATACCCTGGGCAGGGGGCGTGGTTTGCTACTCAATATATATATATATATATATATATATATATATATATATATATATATTCCGCTATAAGTGTGTTTTTTCAGCTTGCATTGATATGGGGAAGCACAATTGGCTCCGTGGAACCCCCAGGTCGCAGTCACAGAAAGAAAAATTGTCTCTTACCTCGGTTAAGAAGTACTTAGGTCCACTGGATCAGGATTCCGGAGACTCTTTATCCAAGATGGCGCCTTCTCCCGCCAGCTCCATGAGGACTGCTTGGATGATAATGCCTCAGAGATTTCTCACTTGGAGGATCCTGAAGCCCACGGGGGCCAGAATGGACTAGAGTGGGCCCTGACAGAGTGCTGAGCAGGGCTAGGCTAAGGCAGGAATTGTGGATTTTAGGGGAGGAGTTTTGGTAGGAGGATATTTAAGTTTGGTGATCAGAGGGGTATGGATCCATTTTGTTTAACCTTACCTGGTGGTGTTTGTCCCACCCTCCCTCCCCTTATGTGGTTGAGTTTGTGGAGTAGTGTTGCTGCATTAGTCATAGTTGTGGGCGGTAGCTTGCCAGGTATCTAAGGGGTTAATGTGGTGGTATGATCCTTGGTGGTCATAACCGGTGGGAGGTTCCTTGCAAGGAGTGGTGCTCGGAACCTCGGGTCCTGGTTGGGGCATCCTGGTATGTCCCCTCCCAAATTGGTGTGTGGTATGGTGTTGCTGCATTAGTCACAGTTGTGGGCGGTAGCTTGCCAGGTATCCAAGGGGTTAATGTGGTGGTATGATCCTTGGTGGTCATAACCGGTGGGAGGTTCCTTGCAAGGAGTGGTGCTCGGAACCTCGGTACCGGGTTGGGGCATCCTGGTATGTCCCCTCCCAAATTGGTGTGTGTGGTATGGTGTTGCTGCATTAGTCACAGTCGTGGGCGGTAGCTTGCCAGGTATCCAAGGGGTTAATGTGGTGGTATGATCATTGGTGGTTATAACCGGTGGGAGGTTCCTTGCAAGGAGTGGTGCTCGGAACCTCAGGTCCGGGTTGGGGCATCCTGGTATCTCCCAAAATTGGTGTGTGGTATGGTACCTGGATAACTTGGCAAGCTAGGTTGGTTTTGGTTACGTCATTGTCTCTGTTAACGCATCTATGTTTATTATTTCAGGTTTTACAGGACAATGACTGTTAAATAAAACGGCTGTGGCCTTTTCAAACCCATCTTGTGTGTTGGTGTTTTATTTAATTGAGCAAATGAGCCAAGCCTGGCCCGTGAGTCGAAGCTACATCTGTCAAGCTATACAGCAAGCCTTAAAATTCCTGAATTCGCTAAGCTATGGCTAGCTACAGCACCAACGTTACCCCAACGATCGTGTGGCAGCCAATCTCCATGAATTCCGTGCACATGATCGCTTTAAAAGCGAGTCACGTTTTTTTTACCCATGAATGGGTGTTTAGTAAGTGTAGAATTTATTAGTTAGTGGGGAATTTATCAGTTAGTGGGGAATTGATTCGGTAGGGATTAGAGTTAGGGATTAGTCTAGGGTTAGGTAGGGCAAAAAAAAACAACACATATATAGATATATATATATATTTATATATATATACCGTATTTGCTCGATTATAAGACGAGGTTTTTTTCAGAGCAAATGCTCTGAAAAATACCCCTCGTCTTATAATCGGGGTCGTCTTCTAATCAGACCTCAAATAGAGGTCTGATTATGAGACTAAGATCCAGATCCCCCGCACCGCTGCAGGGGACCTGGATCCTCCTGTCGTCGCCCCCCCCCCCACACACACTTACCGGTGCTTCCGGAGGTGAAGTTGGCAGCGGGGGTTTGTATGCGTCCGTCGCAAATACCTTCCCCGACTGTCAGAGATCAGAGTTCCCCGCACCGGTGCGGGGAACTCTGATCTCTGACAGCCGGGGAAGGTATTTGCGACGGACGCATACAAACCCCCGCTGCCAACTCCACCTCCTTCCGGCTGCCGCGGAATGAGACGTCAACCCGCTGCCCCGGCAAAACAGCAGGAAATTGGAAGCACCGGTAAGTAAGTGTGTGTGTGTGTGTGTGTGTGTGTGTAGGGCATTTCTGGAATGCCTTATACCCCTATATGCCACTCTGGCACTTAGGGGGTTAAAAGGCATATTATGGGTCAGAGTGGCATATAGGGAGGTATAAGGCATTTCAGGAGGCAGAGTGGCGTTAAGGGGGCATTTAATAGAGCACTCTGCCTCCTGAAATGCCTTATACCTCCCTATATGCCACTCTGCCCCATAATATGCCTTTTAACCCCCTAAATGCCAGAGTGGCATATAGGGGTATAAGGCATTTCTGGAGGCAGAGTGCTCTATATAATGCCTTTTAACTCCCTTAATGCCACTCTGCCTCCTGGAATGCCTTATACCTCCCTATATGCCACTCTGCCCCATAATATGCATTTTAACCCCCTAAATGCCAGAATGGGATATAGGGGTATAAGGCATTTCTGGAGGCAGAGTGGCACATAGGGGGTCAAAAGGCATACCATGGGGCACAGTGGCATATAGAGGGTTAAAAGGCATATCATGGGCCACAGTGCCATATTGGTGTGGCAAGCCTGGGGGCAGATGTGCGTAACTGGGGGACAGGTTGGAAAATACAAGAAATAAAAACAAAAAAAAATATTTTTCTCAATCATAGCTTTTATTAAAAAAAATAGTTTACATGAATTAACATTTACTGGTAAAACTTTTTTCCTTTAGGGTCGTCTTATATTCAGGCTTTTTCTTTTTTTCCTAAGTTAATATTCAGATTTGGGGGGGTCGTCTTATAATCAGGGTCGTCTTATAATCGAGCAAGTACGGTATATATATATATATATATATATATATATATATATATATATATATATGGATAGGTTTTATACAGTGGAAGAGGCATATAATGGGAGCTGCGTCAGATTTTGACGTAGGTCAGTTTACCAGCAGCTCTGATGATGATGCTACACCCCCAGTTAAAAGGAGCCGTGTTGCTTCAGCTATTCCTGATCGCTCTGATGAGTGGATCCCTGCAGCTGGCACTTTCCCAGATGTTCCCCCCTTCACTGCCAATTCATCCGGATGTCACAAATTTTACCCCATGCCAGTTTATGGAGCTGTTCATGGGCAATGAGTTTTGGGAGGCATTAGCTTACCAAACTAATTTGTACGATGCCCAGCAATTTGCCAATTATAGCAAACAAAATAAAGCCAAAGCAAACAAGCAAAAGGCATGGACTCCCACTTATGTGTGCGAGTTAAAAACATTCTGAGCACTGACCATGAGAATGGGGATAATAAAAAAGCCCTCTTTAAAGTCCTATTGGAGCACAGACCCCATTATTTGGACCCACATTTTCTTTAACACCAAGAACAGGGGAAGATATGAATGCCTCCTCTGCTTTTTACATTTTAATGACAATACCCGGTGCCTTCCCCAGAGGCGTATCTACTGAAAATAGCGCCTATGGCAAGCACTGAAATTGCGCCCCTGTCCAAATATCTAAAACCCATTTACTATCCCCTGCTGCCCATATATAAATATATATATATATATATATATATATATATATATATATATATATATATATATATAAATATTAGTCCCTGCTGCCGATAGCGGGTATAGATCAACACACAAACCCAGATCAATTGAAATTCACTTGTGATCTCAGCACTGAAGGTATTTATCAAATAAACAGAATCAGACATGATTCTATACAATAATAATATATGAAACGTAGCATCGCAGGTATAGATCAACTGAATAAGACATATTAACCCTGTATTTGCAGGTACACATAAATAATGTATGGAAACATAGCATAGCAGATATGGATCTACAGAATTACACAAAAACCCAGCTTTGCAGGTATAGATCAATTGGAATTCACATAAAAACACGGCATTAAAGGTATATTTAAAACTCCCTAAATTACAGGCATAGATCACAGGTTGCACACCCCAAAGCCAGCCCTGGGGTCCACACTGCCCACATAGAACCTGGCCAGCACCCATTCAACACACATAAGATTTGCCATCTTTGTCCCCAAATAGCCCAGCACAAGTCAACTTTGTCCCCAAACAGTCCGGCCAGTGCCATCTTTGTCCCATATACACCCTGCCTGTGCCATCTCGGTCCCCAAGGCTCAAACCTCCTGCTAGTGCCATCTTTGCCCTTCCACAATTATACATCTATGATACACAAACACTTTTACAGTCACTCACTAATTCACACTTTAATTCAGACAACTCATCTACACATTAACTCATGCTCTCCCTCATTCACTCAATGCATCCACACATTAACTCATGCTCTCCCTCATTCAGACAATACATTCACATATTAACTCATGCTCGCCCTCATTCAGACAACTCATCCACACATTAACTCATGCTCTCCCTCATTCAGACAATACATTCACATATTAACTCATGCTCTCTCTCATTCACTCAATGCATCCACACATTAATGCACACTCTTTACTTATATCTACCCCCTCTCCCTCCCCTATCACTTTCTACCCCACCTCTCCCTCCACTTTTTAACCCCCTCCCTCCCTTATCACTATTTAACCCCCTCCCTCCCTTATCACTTTTTAACCCCCTCCCTCATCACTTTTTAACCGCCTCCCTCCCTCATCACTTTTTAACTCCCTCCCTCATCACTTTTTAACCCCCTCCCTCGCTCCCTTATCACTTTTTAACTCCCTCCCTCATCACTTTTTAACTCCCTCCCTTATCACTTTTTAACTCACCCCCTCACCTTGAAGTCCAGCGACGGGAGCACGATGTTGCTGTCTTCCTGCACCGCTCGCTGGTGCCCGCTGCTTCACTGCTGAGCGCCGTAATATGACGTCATATTTCGGCGCCCAGCAGTGAAGCAGCGGGCACCACCGAGCGGCTTTTAAACGCTGGCTTCTTTTTTTTGATGCGGGGGAGAACGAGGGGCGCCGAGCGGTTGCTAGGCGCACCTCTCTCTCCTCCGCATCAGAGTTTAAAAGCCGCTCGCTGGTGCCGGAATTTCATGCAGAGCGCCGCAATATGCCGGCATATTGCGGCGCTCTGCATGAAATGCCGGCACCGGGACGGGGGTAGAGGGCTCGTGGAGGAGAATGAGGGGCGCCGAGCGGTTGCTAGGCGCCCCTCTCTCTCCTCCGCATCAAAAAAAAAAAAAAAATGCCACTGAGCGGCATTTAAAAGCCGCTCACCGGCGCCCCCCTTGAGATGGCGCCCATGGCACGTGCCATGGCTGCCATACCCTATATACGCGTCTGGCCTTCCCAAAGATGAGCCCAAATATGACAGGCTATTTAAAATTTGCCCCCTTATTTCACACTTCCAAACCAAATCTGCTGCAGTTTATACCCCCAAGCGAGAAATTTGTGTTGATGAGTCCCTATGAAATTTAAAGGCCGGTTAGGGTTCAAGGAATACATTCTCTCTAAATGCTCCTGGTATGGGGTTACATTTTACAAATTATGTGAGAGCAGTAGTGGCTACACACTGGCTACACACATTCCTTCCGAGTGTATAAGGGGAAACATGCCAAGCTTGACCCACCATGTCAAAAAATTGCATGCAGTTATTAGCCTACCATGCCAAATTTGAAAAAAATTATGAAATACATGCCTTGCAATATTTGCCCTATACTGGTCAAAATAGATGAAAATCCTGGCCATATAGTGTGGTTTCCAAATCAAGTTAATGAATATATTTTGGATAATGTTTTCCCATTGGTTCAATGTGTGTACAATTTGTATGTATACAAATTGTTCCCCACTTTTTGAAGTTTATTTCAAACAAAACAATGTGCTTAATGTGGTTTCAAATGAAAGTCCTACTTGTGCTGAAAAAAACAATATATTTGTGTGGGTGCACTAATTGAGAAGAGAGAAATTACAGTTGAAGAAAGACATAGCAAAAACGGCTCTGGTCTTTTAGCGCAAACGTAGTAAGAAAAACCTGGTCCTGAAGGGGTTAAGGCTTCTTATCAGTGTTATGTAAACAGAGCCGGCCTTAGGTGTTCCGGCGCCCTGTGCGAACTACTCCTCTGGCGCCCCCCCTCACTACCCCCCCTCTGCCCCTTCAAACTACCCCCCCTCTGCCCCTTCAAACTACCCCCCTCTGCCCCTTCAAACTACCCCCCCTCTGCCCCTTCAAACTACCCCCCTCTGCCCCTTCAAACTATCCCCCCCTCTGCCCCTTCAAACTACCCCCCCCTCTGCCCCTTCAAACTACCCCCCCCTCTGCCCCTTCAAACTACCCCCCCCCTCTGCCCCTTCAAACTACCCCCCCCCTCTGCCCCTTCAAACTACCCCCCCTGCCCCTTCAAACTACCCCCCCTCTGCCCCTTCAAACTACCCCCCCTCTGCCCCTTCAAACTACCCCCCCTCTGCCCCTTCAAACTACCCCCTCCCTCTGCCCCTTCAAACTACCCCCCCTCTGCCCCTTCAAACCGCACAGGGCGCCACACTCCAGGGGGCGCCGGCGCCGCCGGGTCCTCCCCCGCCGCCACGGGGTCCTCCGCCGCCGCCGCCGCCGCGGGGTCCTCCTCCTCCGCCGCCCCCTCTGCACCTAAATGAAAACGTTGTTTTTTTTGTTGTTGGTTTTTTTAACTTTATTTAACATCCTCCATGTTAAATAAAGTTAAAAAAACCAACAACAAAAAAAGCGGCGGCGGCGGCGGAGGACCCCGTGGCGGCGGCAGCGGCGGCGGGGGAGGACCCGGCGGCGGCGGCGCCCCCTGGAGTGTGGCGCCCTGTGCGGTCGCACAGGTCGCACACCCCAAAGGCCGGCCCTGTATGTAAACACTTGTGTTAACACAACAACTGCCACAGGCTAAATGCTTATTCTTACTTAGGTTTTCTTCTTCCGGCTGCTTCTCTGGTAATTCATGGTCAGACATAGTTGCAGATCTGACGGAGACCCGTACTCGGACTGAGTAACTTCGAAGTAGAAATCTTCCTTGCCGTGAGTGCTCAGTTGCTGAAGGGTAAATCCTCTGTAATTCTACCCAATTACTAGTTGAGACTTAGTGTAGCGGTAAAACAGAACTCTGTTTATTGAAGGCGCACAGATATTTATACACCAGACCTGATAGGATTAGGGGTAAAACACAGGGATGGAGTCAAAACAACCTAGAGAATAAACAGATGGGTTGTCACGTGCATAGCATGTAGTCATACACCAAATGAAGCAGTAAAGGAGATTTAAATACATTACCTCAACAGCTTCAACATCGATGTTGCTAATTTTGGATGTCCAGGTGAAATGCATGATGAAAGACATCAAGACGCTAAAACTGGTTTCCTCTAACTCCTAATAAAGATTGTTGGTGAAACAGTGTACAGAAGCTCATTTGGTATTTCACGTCGCACAGAAAGTGACACATCCGAGTGCATAGACACCTGCCTGATGGTATCTCACCACTCTGAAAATCCACTTCGGTGAGTCAGAAAACTGGCTCTCGGAAGACCTGGGGTGGAGGGGCTATTAATATTTTCTTTTAGAGCCCTGCCTACCCCGGAAGGAGGAGTCTCTTTCTCTCGCATATGTGCCACCAAGGTCAGCAGGGAAATTATTAAAAGAAGACTTATTTAACCAGTCGCTAATGGCAGAAGTAGTTCAAGAAGACTGGAAGTTGACAACTGTAGTACTAGTGAACAAAAAGGGTAGTAGGGAAGACATTCCAAATTCATGGAAAACATACTAGAGGATTAGGAAATATCTGAAAGTAAATGGTTTGCATGATCAGAAACAGCATGGGTTTATTGGGGCCACTGCAGCTATATTTCTAAGCAAGCTTATTTAGGAATTTGTTAGGAACTTATATGGTGTCACGGAAGCCTCCGTGCCATGCTTTCATGGAGGGGCCTGAGGGCCAGCCTCCTTCCTACAGACTATGGGCCCTGGCCTTGGGGGGGGGGTGCAGGGGGTCAATTGGGACTACTTCTTACCCCTAGAACAGAGTGCCATGTTTCCTCAAGTACCAGAGACTCGAATGACTTTGGAGCTTGGACACAGATTTAGGGCACCTGCATTTTTGGGAGAGTTTTTTTTGTGTGGTGTTACTTTCCATGGCGAGTATTTGCACTAAGATCTGATATCCAGCAGGTTTCAGCCATCTTCCCCACAGACTACAATAGCGACCCCCCACTGGGTTGAGATGGGCTGAGTGCAAATACTGAGCAGTGTGCACAGGAGGCCTGATGGAGAACTATATGGTTTGCTTTGTCTATTATAAGTAAATTACCCCTTTGTACTGTTTAAATACAGTTGTGTTTTCAATAAAAATGACTTCCTGTTTCATTCTACATTAGGGTTGCCTGATGACTGAGTGAATTGCCAACACTCCCTTGCTCTACATGCTGTTCTTCTTGTTCTTCACTATACGCTAGGCTTTGGCTACTGGTGGTGGTCTATATTATGTTCCTCAGCTCGTTTGAGAGCTGGTAAGCGGGGAAGCTAGGTTCTGGCGGAGGTACCCAGCCGGGGGACAAGGGGTTTCCATCACATAGGGCTACCTCACAAGTGATCAGATATGATAATTGCATATAGTAGGCAGATGTTTCACACCTTATCTTAACAAATGCAATTAAGCTAGAAAAAAGGACACCAAAGTTAACTCTTTCAAATCAACAGCCTAAACAAAGATAAAAGGGAAACATACCAGATGAAAGGCAAGTGGTTAAAGTAGGAGATATTACGTTCAGAGGTACATCAGTTTCAATGATAATATCATACCAGGTGAAAGACCAGGGGTTAAAGCCGGAGATGTGGGGCTCAGGGGAAGATCAGTTTTAATATTTACATAGCAAAATCTGTGGAAAATGTTATTACAGTTTGTGTTGGTGTCAACATAGTCATACAATGGTTTTCAGTGTTCTCATTTGAACAGTCAAAATATTTGCTTTTGAATCTGAACGCACAAGTCTATTTTAGACCATATGGATCAAACATCCATATGGTCTAAAATAGACTTGTGCATTCAGATTCGCATAAACTTTATTCTTGACCTAATTTACGCATTTTTACGAATCTCCAAAAATGAAAGCAAAACAAATGAAAACATTAAATCTCTGTATATTCATTAGGATTCATTCAAATAAATAAATAAAAAAATATTGTTCAAAATTAGGCAGGCAGGCATGCTAGATCGCTGGACTGTACACACGCAGTGTGTTATTTATTGAAATACTATCCCTTGGTTGAGTTTCAGTAATACGCTTACACCATCAGCAAGCCTCATATTTTTTATGTGTTCAGCAACATCTTCTGAGTACAGTGATACCCCTATGCATGGGTTTTTCGGGTTGTTTGGGGGATAAAAGGCCACATTTGGCTAAATTGGAATTTTGACATGTGGTCATCCTGCCCAATGTGTTATTTTGGGACATCTTTGAAGTTGGTCAATTCAATTTACTCCATAAACCATATATGTTTTAAAACTAGACACCCAATACTGGGTTTTTTCCCAATGCATTTTACTTCAGGCATGAATTTACAGTTCCTGGTATATGTCAAAGAACACCTCAATATATGTTTAGCATCTCCTGAGTACAGTGATACCCCCATGTATGTGTTTGTCAGGTTATTTGAGAGGTAAAAGGCCACCTTTGCGAGGTGTGTTTTTTTTTTAATTTCGACATCTAATCAGATATGGGGTTCAGTCGAGGTCTCTGGAGCTGTCACAGTGTGCCCTGGGGTAGGTTTTCAGTGTCTCTGAATGCCTCGCTTTCAAAGCATTTCGGCAACACCATTTAAGCTTAGGAGGCTATCGTTGATTGCTTCCTAAGCTCTTTTAAATCAGATGTCTGCTGGCATTTTAAATATGGCGAATGTTGACATCCAGGGGGAGGGGCCACACAGGGCCCTGCTGCAGATCTCTGTTGATGAATGCCTCGACATAAAGGCATTACAGCAATACCGTTTGGGAAAAGAAAGCAATCCTAGATCGCTTTCTACACCCATTTAAACTCATGATGTCACCAACGGGATATTTTCCTATGACACGTCAATTGTCATTAAGGTGTTAAGAGTTAGGCAGCCCAAAGCAGGGGGTTGTGCATGTGCTGTGTGTTATAGTGGTCCCTCAGCTATACACTTATCAGTCACACATCACATATCAGAATCTATATCACATTCATAGAGATGGTTCCAATATGAGGTGAATAATTTGGGGTGGGTAAGTTTAGTAGTGAAAAACAGATATCCACAGTGAAAACAAAGTCTTTACTATCTCTTTACTTAAAAACACACATTTTTCCTGGATCTATTAATACTGCTAAATTTATAAATAATTCACAAAAACTATAATTTAATATGAGCATTCATCTGGAAATGTTTATCTCAAGTGAAACTACTACTACTAACAATAATGATAATAATAATAATAATAATAAAACTGTGAAAAAATGAAAACATTCAAATGAAAAAAAGACCCTCTGATATAAGAACATAATTTGTTGCAAAATTATTACATTTGAAAATAATGCCGAATCAGGTTAATGCCAGTATTTAATTTCCTCAGCGGACTATCAGTTTATTCATATATTGCTATTTACAGGCAATGATTGAAATTTGCTACATTTGTTTAGGAATATTATTGCAGTGTCCCTGTTTAGGATAAACACAAGTAGTGGCTGTTGAATGCCACCTATCTGATATCACTGTAACTGGGAGAAGGTGAGAAGTGCCAAGGAAGGCGCTTTCCAGCTGACTCCCCCGCCATCTCGTGCTAACCTTAGCCTACTGTTGCAATAAAAAAGAAAAATAAATTATTAACATTTTCTTTTTAACCTCTCATAAAGCAACAAGAATAGAATATATGGCATCTCCTGTTGGAAACTACAGGCTCAAAATACAAAGGATTAACTACAGTTTCCTATTTCTCTCCAGGATAATGGGTCCTAAGAAAGCTAACGTCACACTTGACATCTACGGATATTTTTTTTAGTTGATCTTGTCTCCTATTTGGTCTTGTGATACCACAGTAATTAAAGCATAAAGTAATGTTACGTTTAGTACGCAACAAAGAATTGTATAGAATTTTCTCAACATTGTTTACAAAAACACATCATCCTTTTTATTTTTAACCCCTTAAGGACAATACTGTTTCTTACTCATAGTATATTGTGGGACAATGGCTCTTTTAACATTTTTCAGTGTTGCTGTTTAGCTGTGATTTTCTTCTTTCTCATTTCGTGCTCCCACACATATTATATATTGTTTTTTTCAGGACAAACAGGGCTTTCTTTAGATACCATTAATGTTAACATATCATCTAATTTACTCTACAAAAAATGATAAACTATGGGGATTTTTGGTAAAAAAATTACTTTTTCTCACTTTTTAAACAAAAAACTTTTACTCATCTGCAAAAACTAATGAAAAAGCCTGCTAAATAGATTCTACTATTTGTCCTGAGTTTAGAAATACCCAATGTTTTTATGTTTTTTTCTGCACGTTATGGGGCAATAAGTACAGGTAGCGTTTTGCTATTTCAAAACAATTTTTTCCCAATCTGGTAATTCTTCCCCCCATGTGCCATTTCGGGTATCTTTGAAGCCGGCCAATGCAATTTACCCCATCAAATCATATATTTTTAAAAACTAGACACCCCAAGATATTTCAAATGCTGGTATTTTAACCATTTCCATGCTCTAGTTCTACCATCAGCCTTTGTCAAACTTTATGGTAGTAAAAAAAAATGTTTCACACACATTGTACTCCAGGTATAAATTTACAGCGCCTGGTATATGTCCCTGCCAAACAACACCCCAATATGTGTTCAGCAACATTTCCTGAGTGCAGTGATATCCCACATGCATGGGTTTGTTAGGTTGTTCGAGGACTAAAAGGCCCTTTTTGAGAGGTGTGCATTTTTCAAATTGGAATTTTGACATGTCAAAAAGTCTGCCCACATATCCTATTTCGGATATCTTTGAAACCGGCCAATACAATTTACCCCATCAATCCAAATATTTTTGAAAACTAGACACCCCAAGGTATTTGAAATGCTGGTATTTTAACCCTTTCCATGCACTGATTTTACCACCAACCTTTGTGAAACTTTATGCTAGTACATTTTTTTTGTATTTTTTCCACACACGTTGCACTTCAGGTATAAATTTATCGCTCCTGGTATATGTCCGTGTCAAACAACACCCCAATATGTGTTCAGTAACATCTCCTGAACGCAATGATACCCCACATGGGTATGTAGGGTTATTTGGGAGGTAAAAGGCCGCCTTTGTGAGGTGTGTATTTTTTTGCCATTTATACATCTGATCCTACTGCCCCCATGTCCCATATTTGGGACATCTTTGAACCCGGCCAATTCAATTTACCCCATCAACTCATGCATTTTTAATACTAGGCACCCTATGGGCATTTGTAATGCCAATATTTTAACTCTTTCCATGCGGGAATTTTTGTAAAGATAAAGAATTGTAGGACTTGTTCATTAAAAACTTTACCATATTTTTTTTAAAAAAATTTAAACATTTTTGAACATTCATTTTTTTTTAAAAATATATATATATATATAATTTTTTTTTTACTAATCACTCTGATTAGTGAGCTGGGCTCCATTGACCTTGCATGGCTGGATGCAGTACCTGCATTCAACCTGCAGGAGGAGCGCGAAAGTTCTCAAGAGGGTCTGGTTAGATTGCTCTTCGGAGCAATCACAAGGCTATCGGGGTAGGGGGGTTGTGTTGCTACATGCCTCGATATCGAGGCATGTCAGCAACACAGTTTATGCTTAGGAAGCGATTCCAATCACTTCCTAAGCTGTCCTCCCCGGATCCACGGTTAGCCTCACTTAGGAGGCTTCCGTGGATGCTGCAAAGCCACCGATTGCGGCGATGCAGCTATTTAACGGTAGCCCATACATGTACGGGCTTTGTCGTTATCACGTTGCACGGTAACCCTGTACATGTGCGGGTTTTGTCATTAAGGGGTTAAATAAAAGTAAAATAGTATTTTGTTCTCCTTTTAAAGCATGGTTTACAATCCCACACTGAAACAGCAATTAGAGACGTGCTTTACAAAATATGTAGACAGGGGCAGACTGATCATGGACCGAGTGGCGAGGGCCCACAAGGGTCAGGGTGGAGTCTGCAGGAGCAGGGCCAGTTAGGGGAGGGAGATCATGGATCAAACAGTGGTGTAACTACAGGGGTTGCAACTGCGACAGGGCCTTGGCGACCCCTGCGACCACTTGTGCTGGTTCAAAACTGTTTTTGAGTCTGGGAGGGGGGAACTGATGGATTCCTGGGCAGACTCCTTGCCTGCTTTCCCAGTCCCCTCCTATGTCTAAGTCACCTTGTGCTCATTGGGGGGGGGCACAGGATGACCGTAAAACCCTGTCTAGTCTGCCCTAACCAGACACCTATGGACTAGCCAGACACGCTCCATCTGTCTCACCGGGACCTAGCGGCAAATCCATGGAAATGTGCACTGGGGAGATGCCTCCTGACTGATCGCTACAGACACCTGTTGTCCCACCATGTCGCTCTTTTGTGGTGTGACAGATCTGTCCTTCACTTGGGCCCATGGAGAGGACTGAAAGCAAGCCTGCTACCCACAGATTATGGACCCTGTTTCCCTGCCCAGGTAAGTGGGACTGTTGTCCTTGCGTGCGACTCAAACTCCTCAATATGGGGGGGTCGCTTGTCATTACAGGTTAAAATGTACACAGAATATCTCCTCACACCATGGGCATGGTTTCCCTGCACTTCATTCATTTTTAAATTGTTCTAGTTATAATAATTTGTGTGTGTGTGAAATAATCTGTGTGTAATGGTGTGAAGGAAGGGCTGTTGTGTATCTGATTAGCAAATACACAGCAGGTAGTAAAATAAAGCAAGCAGGTGTCAAGTGCTAGTGACAACTCTGACATGGTCAAACTTCCTCTTGTTAAATTTTGTTAATCTTGTGTGATGTAATTCCATTATGTACTGATGTGATTGAGCCCTTTTGTTCTGTTGTTTAATCCTGGTTGTTTCTGTGTATAAATATGCTTTGTTCTGTTCAATATAATGTTTGTTCTTGCTGTACTCAATTGAACGTAGTTGTGTCTACTTATTGAGTACACATGGCAGGGTTTCAAGGATGGATCAAGTTCATTTCCACCTCAACATTAGTTCTGTCTGATGATTAGGGGATCTGCTATGACAATTTATTGTCTTTTTCAGGACTATATTAGCACTGTGTAGCTAAGCTCCGGCTATCCACAACGCCAGCATGGCTCCATTAGATTGCTGTCCCACTTCGCCTTGCCAGCGCTAGTCTCATCCAGCATTGAATGGGGTTAACCGCTGGTGTCTCGGCAAAAGGGAGCACCATTTGGAGGGTGTATCCATTCAGGGTACAGGACGTCCTGTCACAATAAATGTCTAGGTGACAGGAAATGCGTGTGAGCATGAATGCCTTTCTATAAGTGCGTGTGAGCATGAACGTGCGTGTGAATAGTGATGTCAATTATGCTTTACCACTGTCAATATGTTATACAGTATATAGTGATTGCAGTTATTCTGTACCACCTCCAATGTCTGGCACGACATATAGTGATAAGAGTTATTCTGTGCCACTGTCAATGTCCATGGGTTTTTATTGCCTGGCCCCTGGATAGTCTCAGTCCGCCCCTGTATGTAGAACAACAGAAGCAGACAGCCCAGGCAACAGGAGAAGGTGAGATTCTGGTATTTAACTGTAATGCATCAGATGGATACTTGTAGCACAATGAGAGAACACTCTCTGTATAGGGTCGCAATACAACAACTTGCCACTTCCCTGAGTGGTTGCATTTGTGAGAAAGATGTATATACCAATAGTTATATATAATTATATAATCCTGTGGTTATTGCAAAAATCTTCTCTCAGCATTGGTTACATTAATAACAACTAGAAGTGTGACAGAACTGGCAGGATATCATCCCTTCCAAACATAATGAAGAGCACCTTCTATTCACTGACATATATCTTGTTGAGAAACAATTAACAACACTATATTAAATGGACACAATAAATAACACCTGGCTACCCTTAGTAACAACATATTAAGTATTTGTAACTGTAACCCATCTAGAAATTCACATGTACCCATCAGCATATATCAGCCCATAATGTGCATAGGACTTTAATAAAACAGAGAACCTAAGCCTACACTGTTCTTAGTGAGTGGTCAAATGTGATTACATGGTGCATTTTATTATATATAATATTACCCCTGTCCCCCGATTGCATCTACATCTACAAGAGTTGTCCACTTCATGAGATTATGTCACATACCTATGTGAACATAAACAGAGAAGACCCTACTTTACATATGGGCTTATTGATGCCCTCTAAGAGTCTGTCCTGGTTTATAGTGATCCATGAGATTTATTTAACATATTACACTATATGTTGTATTCCTTTTTATGAGCCTATTGGATATCTTTTGTGCATACTTCTGCTGGAAGAGTATTTTTTATATATAATATTTCATTTGTTTGATATTTTTATTTATTACTTATATATTTATGTGCACAGACACACGTTTTTGTTGGTTTTTGTTGTTATTCATTTTGGAACATTTGGGGAGTTTGTTCTTGTGTTTTTACAGCACTATTTCACCACAATGTGTTGGTATATATTGATTACAGAACACTGTGCTTCATTTATTGTGATTTTGGAGAGAAGACCCTAATCTGCACTGCAATAGTCAATGGCATTTAGCATTACATTTTATAATGTACAAAAGCAATAAATAGTAATATTTTATATAAGGTTTTTTTTCCTGATTGCTACTTCAGCAGTTATATAAATGAAAAATGTTTGTTACAGTGTCTTTTCTGCTGATTTGTGATTTCTTTGGAGTGCAAATGGATTTGGTGTCCCTTTTTTGTTTTCTCGTCTGCATCAAAGAATCAGTTTGTGACAAGAAGTAAAGCTGATGAGTCCGTACGGAGACAGTTAAACGTCCCCTTCTTGCTCCCTATAATTAATAAATAAACCTCTGAGGGAGTTTTAGCACACCGCCCGCTATGACAGGGGCTGTCTGCAGTGCACTTAAGCATTAAATGACCAATTTCTGTCAAACTAACTTCGAAAGCCTCTTTTTCTTCCTGTGCTCCTCTCTTTTTTCCTCTCTCACTTACGTTCACTCACATAGAAGGCTCTGCTCCCTGCACTAGGAGTTTTTCAACAACTGATGGCCCCTAGTTCATTTCTGTGGAATTAATTGGTCCCTGAATGAATACTGTTGACAGGGCAATTTATCATGTGTTTGGCTTGACATTGCTGGATGCCTGAAGGGGGTGGGAAAAGGAGATGGACAGGATGGGAGGGGGCACTGTTTAGAGGATTAGCAGGGAGCAAGGAGGTGTTTTAGGTGTTTGGAACATAGTTACAATTATGAAGACCTTTGAGATTATTATAAAATCTATATATATGCACTGAAAAAATAATAAAGGGGAGTTGTCTGAGATTAAATGAAAAAGTATTTATATAAACTTTTTTTAAAAAAGGAAAACATTGTCAGATGTCACACAATGGCATACTTTATTATGTCCACAATCCCTCTGATACATATGATAGGAGTTAGTGAGTGATACCAGGGAAGTGTGAAAGTCGTGGTACAATTGTGTTCATCTAAATAGAGAGTTTTCTACCTGCCAAAATAGAAAAGTGATCTCATATCTATTGTGGGCGGGGGGCACAGGGTGACCTGAGAACCCCATCTGGTCTGCCCTAACCAGACTCCCATGGACTAACCGGCTTTGGGGGCTCTACATGGCCACAAACGCTCCATGCACCTGACCAGGACCTAGCCGCAAATCCTTGGAACTGTGTGGTGGCTAGGAACCGTGGCGATGCCCGCTGACTTTTGGAACGTCGATACGGACGTCTGTTGCCCTATCACGTCGCTCTTTTGTCGTTATACTGGTTACGGAGAGGGTGCTCATTTGGGAAACCTGGTTTTATTAACTATCCTACCAGAATTTGCACAGCCTGGCAGCCTTATGGACTAGTCCCAAGGACATTCCCAGCACTGTCGCTCAGGGCCCCAGTGACAGATCAACTCGCCTTTTGGAACATAACATCCTTGAACCCTGAGTTCTTCATTGTTACCCCAGGATTGACACCACTCTCTCTGTATCATCCCAAAACAGTACCTCTTTTTTGGGTGGGAATTGCTGTATGGAGGCTCCAGGCTGTTTGGTAGTTGATGGGATTATACTCCTCACCAAAGTATGTTTGTGTGTATAAATATCTGTGCTGTTCCCAATAATGCTAATTCTGTTTGCACCCTACACTAAGTCTTGACTAGTGCTTTGGTGATGACAAAGGGTTAATCAGCAGCAGGGAAGATCTCTCAAAGGAGGTCGTCTGTACACTCACTACTTTTCATTGTAGCAGAGTGTCGTTTCTTCAGTGTTGTCACATGAAAAGATATAATTAAATATTTACCAAAATGTGAGGGATGTACTCACTTTTGTGAGATACTGTATATCTGTATATATGGATGGATGGTGTATTTGTGTGTGTGTTTGAGTGGATGTGTACTTGTGTGTGTGAGCATGCATGTGTACTTGTGTGTGTGTGAACATGGTTGTGTACTTGTGTGTGTGTGTGTGTGTGTGTATGAGCATGGATGTTTAAGTGTTGAAGTATGTTTAAATATGTTGTATGTTGGAGGGGGTGGCAAGGGGCAAAGAAGGCACAGACCAGTTGTGTGGGGGCAATGATGGCACAGACTAGCTGTTGAAGTTGGGGGCCTGGGGGAATTTTTCGCACCAAGGCCCTGTGGTTTGTTACACCCCTGCGCATCTCCCTGGATCCCTGTAGCCTTGGCAGGTGCTGGGCAGAGGCCAGCGGTGCTCTGTCCTGTTGCCAGCACATCAGCAGGGCCTAGGGGATATTCTGGTTCAGCCTGCTGCTGGGGAGGGAGGATGAGTTCCTCCGCTCCCGGAATAGTGAGCTGCCACTGGGGAGATGGACTGGCTGACATTAAGCCAAAAAAAAAAGCAATAAAAACTAGATTTGGGCACCAGGGAGGTCTTCGTGTTCGTCTTCGTATTCCATGTATTCCCCTCCGTTCCTGTCTTCTCTTTGGGCGAATATTCGTGGACATTCTTCGTGTTAGTTTTTTTCTTCGTTTTTTTCCCGTTTTGTATAAGGGCTTAATATGGGGTTAACGCGGTATGGACGACGCAGCAGCGCAGGAGTTAACGGGTCAACTCCTACGATGCCGCGAAGATAAGGTAGGCTAAATGGGAAGAATGTCCGTGTTGTATGTCTTCGTCTACGTTTTACCGCCGCTATCTTCTCTTCTTCATGTCTTCGGGACGAACACGAAACGCACTCTTCACGTTTGTTTTCATGTTCGCCCGAAGACGAATGCACAAGTCTAATAAAAACCTACAAGAGTGAAATCTGTAATTAAATTGCATTTTATGGAACAACCTTCATAATATATATATATATATATATATATATATTTTGTTAATGCAATCAATGGATAAAGTAGTTGAGTTTACCAGGATTAACTTTCTCCTTAAAGCTATTGAATATCCAAATAAGCATATGCTTTGAATGCAGGAGCACAGTGTTATTAGTTATGCAGGAAATGTGATTATTACATCTACAGGTTTTGTTCATGTAAACCAGACAACAGTGTAACAAAATGTGATGTGGAAACCCCTGGCGAGTATATATCACCAGGAAAGAGACGTGTGCTACTTTGCAGAAATCTGGATTTCCAATGGCTTGGATTACTGTTTGATTAGAGATTTCACAAGGGGAATACAGATGGGAGTTTGAAAGCTTTCTGCATAGCTGAGGCAACTGAAAATGTTATAACATTGAGTCATCTCAAAGGGTAACATACTGAATACATCAGAATGATCAGCATTCAAGTGTGTTAAATGTTTGTCACAGTGAACATTTACTTTCTTCTGGAGAATGTACCAAATAAATACTAAACTTCTTCAGATGTAAATCTATTAAATGTGTTAATCTGCGTTAAAGTAGGCTTTTTTGGGCTACTTGGTTAGTCTGATTTGAAATGCATGCACACCAGCCACAATATTTAATGCAGATCTGCTGTTGATCCAGGTTAGTATTCACATGGCTTAATCACTGGTTTTTGCCTGATAACCAAAAGAAACACGCTTCCCACGTGCATTGTTTTCCCAAATAATTGACCACGGCAGAATTACCAAAGGGCCATCTCACGGAAACCCACAGAGGCTAACCCACTGAGACACATGGGGGTAGGTTTGCGTTTGGGAGGGGGCCATGACGGATTTATGGAGTGATTCCTTACATGCCAGCCCAGTCCTCTCTTATGGCTAAGTCACCCTGTGCCCATTGGAATCGCACCAATGCCCACCATTTGGGACTGAGTCGCTACAGATGTCCTAGCACATTGCTCTTTGGGGTTATTTTGGGCTCATGGTGGGTCACAACCGGAGGAGGTTGCAGAGATGGAGCTCATTTGGGAAAACCTGGTTTTATTACTCATCCTTAGAACCAGGGGTTTACCCAGCCGTGGCTCTGGAACTCTGGCCTGGCTACCATGAGGACTACTTCCGGGGACGTCCCCAACACTGCCGCTCAGGGTGCCGACGGTGGAGCTCTCCAAATAAACTTAGTTTGTGTTTTCCACCTTAACATTTATTCTGTCTGATGTTTAGGGTGGGCTGCTATTGTCATACTTTTGTCCTGAGACTTATTGTCCTGAGACTTATTGACCGTCTCAGGACAATATTAGCACTGTGTAGCTATGCTCCGACTGGCCACAGCGCCAGCACAGCTCCATTGTATTGTGGTCCAGCTTCGTCTTCCCAGTGCTATTCTTGTCTGAACGGTTAGTTGGTGTCTTGGCAGAAGGAAGAATTTGGCAGGTGTACCCAGTCGGGTACAGGTTGTCCCGTCACAGGCCACATTTTTATTGAATACAAGAATGGTCTATATGGAGAATAACATTTGTGCAGAAGATTAACATTATTTTTCTTAAATGGTAATAAATCCATGATAACAATTAACTTGTATGCAGTCCTTAATGTGGATGGGGTAACAGGTACTTAATGAGTACCTGATGTCTGGGATCCTGGCCACCTACCATTATACTGTGTACATTTGTGGGTGATCACACCAACCACTGCCTTTCCCTGCAATAAAGTGAAAGTTATGAGTGACCCAACCAGAGATACTATAGCCAAACAACATAAGGAAATGTCCCTCATAAAACTCCCCTTTCCTTTTTTGTTTTTCAGTTTGTTTAAGAGAATAACCCCTGAAAACCCCTGATTCAACTGTAGATAGTGTAAGCAAGCCCTAATGATGCTCCAATAATGATCGCCTTAGTACCGCTGGGCCTATTTTCAGGTAGGGGCCTGGAGCTGCAGCTCCATCAACCGCTACGTTAATCCAGCCCTGTTTGGTTATCTAGATGGCTATATACCGTATTTGCTCGATTATAAGACAAGGTTTTTTTCAGAGCAAATGCTCTGAAAAATAACCATTGTCTTATAATAGAGGTCATCTTCTAATCAGACCTCAAATAGAGCAGCACTGCAGGGGACCTGGATCCTCCTCTCCGGCAGCTGGTGGGTGTCTGCAACCTCCACTTCTGCCGGGGATTCTATGACATCACATGACCTTCCGATACTCATTCATAGAATTTCCGGGGGAAGTGTCGGCAGCAGCTCAGGTCCTCCACCGGCTGCCCCACTAGACACCAATGAATCTAGAGCACGGGGAGAAGTCTAAAGAAGCACTGGTAAGTCGGGGAGGGTAACAGTGGCATATGGGGGGCTTTAAAAGGCTTTCTGGAGGCAGAGTAGTATATAGAGGTTAAAAAAGAATATCAGGGAGGCCAGGTGTCATATAGGGGGTTAAAAGGAATATCAGGGAGGCAGAGTGTCATATAGGGGGTTAAATGGAATATCAGGCAGGCAGAGTGGCGAACAGAGGATTAAGAGGAATATCAGGGAGGCAAAGTGGCATATAGGGGGTTAACAGGAATGTCAGGGAGGCAGAGCGGCAAATAGAGGGTTGAAAGGAATATCATGGAGGCAGAGTGGCATATAGGGGGTAAAAGGAATATCATGGAGGCAGAGTGGCATATAGGGGGTTAAAGTGAATATCAGGGAGGAAGAGTGGTATATATCGGGTATAAGGCATTTCTGGGGGGCAGAGTGGCATATAGGAGGGTTAAAAGGCATACCTGGGAGGCAGAGTGCCATAAAGGGAGGTATAAGGCATATCTGGGGGGCAGAGTGGCATATAAGGGGGTATAATGCATATCTGGGGGGCAGATGTGCAGAACTGGGGAGCAGGTTGGCAATCATAGTTTTTATTAAATATGAAAAAATAGTTTACATGTGAATTAATATTTACTAGTAAAACTTTTTTCTTATAGGGTAGTCTTATATTCAGGTTTTTTCTTTTTTCCTAAATTAATATTCAAATTTTGGGAGGTCATCTTATTATCAGGGTTGTTGAGAAGATACGGTAGATGGCTATACAGCTATTTTTTATCAAAGATTCAAATCTACAATTGCTCCAATGTTTTTAAGATTATATTCTGGCCTTCATGAAGCATGTCAGCTACCGATCTTCCCGATATTGAAACCGGGGAAGGACCCTTCCAGGATTCCAAATTATAGACCCATTTCTCTGACCAATTTGGATGATTTCCAGGTTTTTTGCAGAGAGACCAAAAATACTACTTCCTGAGGTGGTCCATAAGGACCAAACAGGTTTTGTCAGGGGCAGGAGTGCAACCGATAACATCCGGAAATTCCTAAATCTAATATATAGTGCGAACTCCAATGGCACCAAGTCGACCAAAAAAAAACATTTCCACACTGACTGCAGATTAGGGAACGACCGTGAGAGTCAGTGCAGTCTTCCCTCCTGACTCTACTGTGACTTTGAAAGGTCCTCTCTCCCGTACTCTTCCCCTGACTCCTTTTGTCCCCTCATTCACTAAGCCATACCTCTCTTTTCCTCCCTCCCTGTAGGTCAGGTATAGATCAAATAAACAACATAGGTAAACAACACTTGCGTGTATAGCATTGTAGGTATAGTCCAACAGATTAACACACAAACCCAGTTTTGCAGGTATAGATCAACTGGGGATCACATGCAAACTCGGCAGTGAAGGTATAGATCAAATAAACAACACATGGAAACAGCACTGCAGGGATAGATAAACTAAATTAGATCTACAAACCTTGTATTTGCAGGTATACATAAATAATGTATGGAAACATAGCATAGCAGATATAGATCACCAAAATAACACAAAAACCGTGCAGGTATAGATCAACATTATGGTATGGAAATCACATTTAAACTCAGCATTAAATGTATAGATAAAAAAAAACGAAATTACAGGCATAGATGCACAGGTTGCACACCCCAAAGCCAGTCCTGGTGTCCACATAGAACTTGACCAGTACCCAGATTACACACACAAATTACAGCCCAGTCTGAGCCATCTCTGTCCCCAAACACCCTGCCTGTGCCATCTTTGTCCCATAAACACCCTGCCTGTGCCATCTTTCTCCCATAAACACCCTACCTGTACCATCTTTGTCCCCAAAGCTCAAATACCCTGCTTGTGCCATCTTTGTCCTATAAACACCCTGCTTGTGCCATATTTGTCTTCAAATCACTTATACATCTATCATACACACACAAAACACTTATACAGTCACTCCTTCAATCTGTCATTTACACAATTTACACAATTATTCATTCCCTCACTCATTCACACAAATCATTTACACATATTAATGTATTCTCACCATTCATCCACATATTAATTAATTAATTATCTAATTCAATCATACAATTCATCCACACACTAATTTATTCTCTCTCATTCACACAATTTATCCACACATTAAGTTATACTCTCACTCATTCACACAATTGATCCACACATTAATTCATTTATTCTCTCACACATTCACAAAATTCATCCACACATTAATTTATTAATTCTCTTACTCATTCTCACTCTTTCTTTCAAGATTCTTATAACCTCCCTTTCTTACAATCTCCTTCCCCTTCTCACTATCTACCCCCTTCTTACTATCTACCCCTCCCCCTTCTTACTATCTATCCCTCTCCCACCCTTCTTACTATCAACCCCATCTCCCCTTCTTACTATCTACCCATCTCCCCCTTCTTACAATCTACTCCCCTTCTCACTATCAACCCCCTTCTTACTATCAACCCCCTCTCCCCCTTCTTACTATCTACCCCCTCCTTACTATCTACCCCACCTCCCCTTGCAGTTCACTTACCCTAGGGAATTCCTGTGGTGGGAACATAAGGCCTGTCTCTCTGTCCTGCCGCGGCACACGCAGCTTCACTGTTGAGCATCAGAATATGACGTCATATTCCAGCGCTCATCATGAAGCAAAGCACCGCGACAGAGGCCTCGAACTCCCACCACTGCAGTCAGGGCGGCGGTAGGGAGCTGGGGAGACAAAGGGGGCGAGCGGTTGCTAAAAACTTTTACACGTGCGACCACTTGGCTCCCCTTTCTCTCCTCCTCTCCCTGCCGTAGTTATGAATTGTGTAGTTATAAAGTCCATGATACCTAAAGGTTGAACTAAGGTGCAACCTAACTAATCTTTCATAGTAATAAACTTCAGTTTGAGTTTTACTAAGTCATTGTACCCTTCGTAGTGGAAAATACCTTTGTTGTAGTAGAACATACTCGTATCTATCCATCTTCATTGTAACTGCCAAAAGAGCCGTCAAATAATATGTTACAATAATATACCTTAAACCTCTTGAAATATGGTTCTGTTTACAGAAGGCAGTTCCATATTCTATTCACCACCATTTCATTTGAATCAATACTACAGGAAAACAGAATTATTAAAAAATGATGTCCATAAAGTTACAAAAACATGCAGTGACTGATTTTTATGACTATTCTTATATGATGCTGACTTTGGCAATAAAGATCTCTATGAGCCTAATGTTAACCATATATCATTTCTTCCCAGAAATATAAAAAAAATTGAAATCTATAAAAATCTGAAAATGCTAAGGAAGGAATTATTAAATGTCAATTCAGATTTATGTTTAGATAAATGTATGTCCAATTCTGTTATCAAAATACCCTAATTGTTATTTATATATCTAGCAAATATATAATTGTTCCCCAAGCTCACCATCCATGGTATAGGAACTCTTTAATATTTTTTGCATTTCTAAGCTATCAGTTATTGGAAGAAACACAAATCAATTTATAGTTTAGATCAGAAGATAGACAAGAGAAAATTAACATCAAGGCAAATAATAGGACATGGAAAAGAGGCTCCCAGAATTTTGATGACTGGGCAATATCACACAACCATATTATATGTTATTAATCTACACTTTTAGTGTATAAAAATCGAAGATTTAGAATTTTGTTATGAAAGTAATATAAAAAACAAACAGTTAAAGAACACAAGACCTGCCTACCTGCTGTGGGACCATTAGGGGCTAAAATGCAATTTCCCCCTCTTGCCCCATGGTCCCAGAAACTGGTGTATACCTTCCATTCATTGCATCAAATAATGCAAAATCGTTTATTACATGACTTGAATGTGCCTTTAAATGGGGATGGAGTCTTTAGAGAAAGTTGATAAATGCATATTGTGCTGCAATCACATTTTTTCTATGTTGGCCCAATATAAGATATCAACATTTTTCTTATTGGACTGGGAGTTCAAAAAATAAGGCCCATTACATGATAAAATAAATAAAAAAGAGCTAGCTTCTTTTTGTAGGAGCCATTAAGTGAAGCATTCATAGATTATAATCATTATTCTTTTAACTGTGCCGCAATTGTTTTCTTAACTCTGGTGAAAGTATACTGTCACTAGGTGTTAACATTTATGAAGTTTATCTTAAAGCCTAGGTGATGCCAAATAAAACACCGTATCTGCTGTTATAAATTAATGAAAAGTGCTTTCCATTTAAAAACTAAACGCCCAGTAATTAGGTTCTGTAAGAGGAAGTATACCACCAAACATGGCAGGCGCAAACTGACATGACTAGCAAAGCTGAGATCCAATCAGAAAAAAACTTCTATTATTACCTGCTTTTACTATTAAAGGATTTGAGTGTCGATGATTCAAAGTTCACAGTTTATTAGTTTTTGCAAGACAGCTAGTTCTTCCAATTTAGAAAGTGGAGTGACATAAACATTTCCATCTAAATGGACTCATTTTACATTGGGGAATTCTATGGCAAAAAATGCAGACAGAATCCTGCTTTATTTTTCTTATTACCTCTTTTTTAACAAGGTCTAAATGACATGTATAAATGACAGAGCATCAAAGCTGGATGCTTCACAGGGGAGCCACGAAGTAAACAATAACTAAGAAGTTGAATTAGAACTTGAGTTTCAAAGCAAGGCGAGATGAGGAAATATATGATCTTAGCATTGCCATTTCATACATTGAATCACAAATACTTTCTGTAAAATCATTTGAGGGGTTTGATGTCAATGGAGTTGAGTGATATTAGGAGAGACACAGTGCATCAGTTATTTATGTTATTGCAACCAATGTTCTGAATATCCAGTTTAAAAACCTGCTCATATTAAGCAGATCTGTTGGTACACTATACAGTGAAGGAAAAATGTATTTGATCCCCGTCCGATTTTGTATATTTGCCCACTGACAAAGACATTTTCAGTCTATAATTTTAACAACAAAAAAATCCAGAATAACACATTTCAAATAAGTTATAGATTTGATTTGCATTTTAAGTGAAATTGGTATTTGATCCCCTATCAATCAGCAAGATGTCTGGCTCCCAGGTGTCTTTTATACAGGTAACGAGTTGAGATTAGCAGCACTTTCTTAAAGGGAGTGCTCTAATCTCAGCTTGTTACCCGTATAAAAGACACCTGTCCCCAGAAGAAATCAATGAGATTTCAAACTCTCCACCATGGCCAAGACTAAAGAGCTGTCCAAGGATTTTAGGGACAAGATTGTAGACCTACACATGGCTGGGCTACAAGACCATCGCCAAGCACCTTGGTGAGAAGGTGACAACAGTTAGTGCGATTATTTGCAAATGGAAGAAACACAAAGTAACTGTCAATCTCCCATGGTATGGGGCTCCATGCAAGATCTCACCTTGTGGAGTTTCACTGATCATGAGAATGGTGAGGAATCAGTCAAGAACTACACAGGAGGATCTTGTCAATGATCTCAATGCTGCTGGGACCATAGTCAACAAAAAACTATTGGTAACACACTACGCTGTAAAGGACTGAAATCCCGCAGGGCCAGCAAGGTCCCCCTGCTCAAGAAAGCACATGTACAGGCCCGTTTTGGAAGTTTGCCAATGAACATCTGAATGATTCAGAGGAGAACTGGGTAAAAGTATTGTGGTCAGATGAGACCAAAATCTAGCTATTTGGTATCAACTCAACTAGCCGTGTTCGGAGGTGGAGGATTGCTGCCGATGACCCCAAGAACACCATCCCCACCTTCAACCATGGTGGTGGAAACATTATGCTTTGGGGGTGTTTCTCTGCTAAGGGGACAGGACAACTTCACCACATCAAAGGGATGATGGATGGAGCCATGTACCGTCAAATCTTGGGTGAATTATTATTATGCAGTTAGTCATATCATACACATGGTTATTAACCAGAAACACAAGAGGAACAAAAAGAATAACATACAAAAATTTATTTATCATGTGCACAAAAAAGAATCAAGTAACTGAAGCAATGATCAATGCCACTTTGTCTTCAGATAAACACATTGGATCACCAAAAGAGACCACGTCATTCTGTGCTGTTGTCCACAGCTGGTCCATTTCATTTGTTTTGCAAATGTATTTGAAAATGTTGCTCACTTAAGAAGACAACCTGCAGCCTCATTAAATGAAGTTTTTTTTTTATTATAAATTACCATGAAAGCTTTATCACGTCCAAATATTTCAGCTGTAGGAACAACACATTGATAACATCCTTAAACCCACTATCGTATTAGTCAAAAAAGGAAATCTGATTTGAGACAGTTCAATTAAAAATAATTTCATGAGTAAGAAAAGTACTGATGTAAGATTTATTTTTTCTTTCTTAATGTCAAAAGCATCCTCCACATTTATGCTATTCTAACACCTTCCCATTTGTGTGCCTATGTCCACTGGGTGAGCATGATAAAGCATGCAGACACACTCACAACCGAACACTTTTGATTCATTGTGAGTAGCACATTCAAAGAGTAACATCATGTGCTTTAATAGAGGTCCTAGTATGAGATTTGCACAGCACCCACTAATTCCGTGCAATGGAAAATGCCTTACAATAAAAAGAATAGGGAATGAGAACCTAGCTAATTCTCCCTTTCAGGTAAAACATCACAAAAACACAGATGTGTGATGATTCTAGCTAACGCATTGTGCATGGAATTTGTTTTCTCCTATATTAACTGAAAAGGAAAAAGAGAATAAAGTAATCCAGAAAATCCAGGAAAAAAAGTGTGCAAGAGAAGTAGACACAGAAGCAAGTGGCATACCCATGCTGAAAAGGTGTGTTTAAGAGTTGCATAGTAACATTATCCTTTTCAAACCATAATTATCTAAAACTGAGGTTAAAAATAAATAAATAAAAATATAAGGGCTGTTTGTAAACCCCACAGACTTTGGTGAATCCCTAATGTTCATGCTAAGTTTTATTTACCTTTTTTCTCCAATGAGCACAAGGAGCCTTGTATAATACAGACAAATTGCTGGTTATCTACACAATGAAAAGCTTCATTTAATACCATGTCTTTTGAAATGCAGATGAATATTTACAAGAGAAATTTGCTTCACGTCACATACAATATCTTTCTACAAAGCAGCAATTATTTTGTATTGTTGCAAAAAAAATATAATAATATTAATAATACCATTAAATAATTACTAAAATTTACCTTTTTATGTAGATTTTTGTTTCTAATTGAATATTTTTGCGCAAAATGGGTCCTTCATGTATAATATTGCTGCAAAAATCCTAGTGTCAGCAAACAATTTCAGCCATTATACTACATTTAGACTTCATACTTAATTGCGCTTGGGGAAAATGTCAAATTTACAGAGTGATTAAAAGAGAAAATGATATGATCCTAGTAAAACTGTATCAGATGCTAACTTCTCAGGCTGGCTAAAAAAAAACCCTAAATGTTTAAACTTTAATGTCCCTGTGATATGCGAATGTTTGGTCTGGTTTAAATGAATGGTCCAGATTATGGATAGCTGCCATCTAAAGTTATTTTGATATAACTATAACAATAACAAAAAATGAATTGAGATCAGCTATTGTGCATTTTTAGCCAAAGTAATATTGTGATTTAGGTGTCATTGTTACAAAGAAAACGTATGTTAACATTTAAGTTAAAGATTGACACATGCTTTGGATGTTTACTATGTTCTAGCAAAGGCCTGGATGTGCGTTGATAATGATTTTCTGTACTTATGTCTGAAAGGGACATGGATTGATATCCCCATTTGATAACAATTTAATAATGCCCATTTCATAATAATTTATTGATAAATGTGGATAAAAAAAATCCAACATTACTTCAAGCTCCTATAGAACCAATGTTGTATATATATGAAAAAACTGAAACTGGGCTTTCTGAATAAGGTAAGTTAAGATGCTTAAAGCCATAGGTCAACATACTATCACTTCGGTTATGAGACAAACCTGCACAAAAACATATGGTATATGTTTGCAAAGACAAGCTAAATGCTGCCACATCCGTTTCAGGCCGCATTAATATTAGGTGGCATTGTTCACTGCTAGTAAGGCCAGATTGTCTGAAGTCTCTTAAGCATTCCAGTCCAGTCCAGTCCAGTTCCAGTTCCAGTCCAGTCCCACCTAAATTATTTCCCTTTTCACTTTATTTTCAAACAATATTGAAAATGCGATATTCTTTCCCCCTCCATTTATATTGTACACAAGTACAAACAATTTGAGGAACACTGTAACACTCATGTCACCTACTGTTTGTTTAACCCTCGTTCTGGATAGCACCCACTTATGAATATAGGGAAAACCCTGAAACATCAATAGAGCAATTTAAAGCACATCATTCTTTAATATGACAACCATTGGATACTGTAGATGAGTTTGCTAACACTAGTGCAGCAATCACTTGGATTTTTTTATAGTGACATATAGTGACATTGGATGATGTTTGTTTTTTATTTTTATTTTAAAAGAGGCCTAGCAGGATTAATGGATTTTCTACCCTAATAATTTATGTTGTAAAGGCAAAATGTAAACCAGAATTGTGGGCCTCATTAAGTGCCATTTTATTTTAAAACTAAGACATTGCCTCCTTTTCATTTTTTTTTTTAAACTTTCTTTTGCAATGTGAAATATTCACAATGATTTGATGCATGGACTCAGAGTTGTCCTCTTAAATCATATCACAAAACACTAGTGCAAAACAAAAAAGGGTAAGAGGGGATACAACATTTCATGAACTGCCCTCATATGATCCTATGGATATCTTTCTATTTTTATTGTCATTTTTTTTAGAAAAAAATCTATTTTAATGTGTTTGTACAGACCTTCATGATAAAGCATAAAAACAGAGTATATTTATTTATATATTTATATATCCATATATTTTATTATTCCTTTTGTTGTTTTGTTGTTTTTTTTTTTCTTTTTTACTTTAGTCACTTGGCTTTAAAATGTCCTCCTGTCTTCTGATTGTGCTATTTTCACTGACAATGATGTCTGCTTCAGATACTGTGACATGCCAGTATAATGAATGGAGCATGAAAGGCATCCAAACTGAGAGGGGGAGGATGCTGCTTAAAGTCTTGAGCAAAGTCCTTAATGAAACTTTTTTAATTACTTCCATCCTCCATTTGTTAATTGTTTCACGATTATTCTGTCAGAAACCTTCTAACCACTGACTTTTCTCAGTAGCTTACACATGTTTCAAGAAGAAAATGTCTCTTAATGATGTTCCTTTCTGTCTCTTTTGTTGAGTACAAAACCGTCTCTCCTGTTGTTTTGTTTGTAGCACATGCTTGTCTTTGGAGTATTAAAACATGTATTAATGCATTGCATTTCGTTTTTTTCTTTTTAATGTAATTTTCTGCAGGTAATAAAGGAAAATTGTTGCATTTAACAATATTCTGTTGCAAGGTCCCACAAACTGCAATATAAATAATAGTTAGTCACTATGTTTCCATGAAACAATGCGGTGTCACATCAAATGAGTTGGCAGGATTTTCATTGTGCTACTGGCAACTTTGACTTTGTGGTACAGACAGTCAGCTCTTTGTATCTTAGTAAGGTCAGTAGAAGTAGCAGACTGGTTTCAGGAGGCAAACATTAAAACACATTTCTTCTCAAAGGCATAGATGAAGTAGTTCAGACAGGTACAATATGGAGGCCTAGGTTTTCGCCCTGTACTTTCATATGGTTTCCATGGTAATTAGTGACGGTCATAGGCAGTGGCAGCAGTGGGAGGTGCGGAGCCCCTGGATGTGGCACTATAATAATAAGGGGAACCTGAAAGTTAACACAGGAAAAAAATGGACTGGTTGAAAGGACAAAAATTGAACAAAAATATTGAGACAAAACATAATCTTTATGAAATTCAAGAACTAATATTCATAATAATATACGAATAACTTTTGTAATGACTTATTTAACTACCATCAAAAATGCAACTTTTTACTGGTGCTACTTTATTGGAAATAGGTAGTTTTATAACTGAAAGCTTTTGCTATATTTAGACAGCACAATAAAAAGTACAAATACATATTTAGAAATGCAAGGCTCCTAACTATATTTAGCATCTATAAATAATCTCTTAGTTTTGCAGTTATCACTTCTTTGTCAACTTGTTTCAGTGTTTGTCTTCAATTTTTTATATTTACCAAGCAACATTGCTCAATGTGTTATGTGATTATGCCATACTTTTTGCCTCAAAGCCACTTTGTGATGTATTTTAATAAATATTCATAGATGATGTAAATGAATGATAGTAAATTTGATATAACATACTTATTATTGGATAGCCTCAGTAATTATTAAGAAACTGGAATAGAAGGCACAATAATAGGACACCTGTATGTATTATAATGTAATCATATCACTATTCTAAGGATAGGTAAATTATATATATAATTTTGAACTTAATGGGTTTCGATTCTGTGGAGGTGTCCTCCTTGATATTGGAATTGTAACTGAGATGACTGAGATTTGTGTAGTTCATACTCACTTAGTAAAGCTGGATTGCTGAACCTCCAAGCCTCATTGTACGTTGTGTACTGAGGGTGACTGTAGGGATTTCCGGAAAATTCACTTCCTAGAAAGCCAATAGGTGAAAAAGGAGAGCAACAATTCAATGTGAATAGCAAGAATGCTTTACTTTTTCAAAAATATTTGCATAGCATTTGATTTATAGACCTTAGAAAAGGCAACATATTCTGAATACTAAGCCTTTGAGGTACAACCAAGTGTTACTATGATGTCTTTGTTGCAACAGACATACAGGTGGTGCTCACTGCAGCGCTGTAATAGGTATCCTGGTATCCAGTCTTGTTTTTGTTATGTATAAACCAAAAAAACTAAATTACCTACATGTAAGATTATGTTAGGAAATAAAATGAGTAAAGTATTACCCACCATTAATTTCTTTGTGTAAATACACTATATGGACAAAATTATTGGGAAACCTGACCATTAAACCAACAGAGATAGTGATGACATTGTATTCTAATTACATAGACATTAATATGAGGTTGGCAAAGGGTTGCAGCTATAACAGCTTCCACTCGTCTGGGAAGACAC
This sequence comes from Spea bombifrons, assembly GCF_027358695.1. NCBI lineage: Eukaryota > Metazoa > Chordata > Amphibia > Anura > Pelobatidae > Spea > Spea bombifrons. The sequence continues at coordinate 11,011,714 of NC_071097.1, forward strand.
CAGATTATGTGTGGGAATTTTTGCCCATTCATCCAGTAGGGCATTTGTGAGGTCAGGCACTGATCTTGGACGAGGAGACCTGGCAAGTAATCTCAGGAATGGTTTACTGCTGACGTCAACTATCTCTTGACTTGTAATAACAATGTGATAAATATATAAATGTATTGTCATTGTTACTTAATGATGATGCTTTTGTGTTGTACCAGTCATTTGTTGTTATTACTGTATAACAAATTCACACATGTGTGACATGTTTTAGAGAAAAGGATAAGTAATAGATATGCACAAGGTATTCCACTCACCACTTCCAGTCCTGCAGTGAAACAGACATGGTTTAGAGCTGGAAAGACATGAACAGCACTCCACAGGTTGGACCGAATGGTGGACCGAAACGTTGGTGCCTGTTAATGGATCGATAATGAGATGTCTCTTTCATTAAATGACCTGTGGAGTGCTGATTACTATGTGTTTCAAGCTCAAAGTTAAAATAAGCAATATATTTTATATTTGTATAACTTAAATAAAATCTCTAAATGTGAGGCTGGGTATGTAAGGGCTATTCAAAAACAACAAATTCTACACTAGGCCTTGACCACAACATCAATTAAGATATAGCTGTTTGTGGTAATTCTCAAATAAAGTAAAACCAGCTGCACGTCCTATTACAATAACACAGTTTAGTGCATGCCGAAGGATTAAATGTGTAAGTCTAAAAGTATACAATATGTCTTCTTGGGCTATGATAGTTTACTGTTTCATTGTAACATAGTTACTATTTATGTTCCATGCAATGCAACATTTCATATAAGTCAGCAAAGCATTTGAGATTTAGACCTGCAGGGTAACTTACCAGGAACCATGCCAGCAAGGGTTGAGGTTGGGTAGCTGCCTTGTCCCGTTGGGGGAACGTGAGGAGGATAACCTGGTAGAGTTGTACTTGTCATATCCCGACCTACAAATCAAAACATTAAAAATAGTATGAGGGGAAAATGCCACTAACTTATCAGTGATCATGTCTTGGTTGACAAAAATATCTTAGTCTTGTGTGCTTATTAAAATACAGCAAGTAAATGCACAATATTCCATAATTTCAATAATCTTCCTTTCTGGTGCTATTGATGGGATTGGCATTTCTTTATTATTTTATGATAGAAATCAGCTACATGAGTTTTTGTATGCACAATAACACATTCTTTGAACTCTGAATTGCTTCCTTTTTGACCATTTGTCATAGGACAGCCAAAAATTCACCGAATAGTGGCACTGCAGGCAATTATCCCACTTTAAACTATATTTTAGTTTAACCGTTATGTTTATTTATTTCATGCAAATATTTACATATAAATAGAATGCCACATGTATGAAGCATCCTTATGTGTGATGTTTGATTGTATATGTATTACTTGGATATTAGTACAAAATCAATATTGAACAAAGGCATAGAAATGTATTATCCATACGCTTGTCCTATAACATATTATTTCATTACAATTTAAGTTAACATGACATCCGTGACATATAATAATACGTAATGCAAATTTTTGAGAGTTGTTTTATTAAATGGTATATATAATAAAAACATTAAAAACATTTTTGTAAATATCTTACTCAGGAACATAAGTATCTACCAACTTGTCACAAAAAAAGAAAGGTCCTGGTTATACCCTGCCTCTGAGTCACATCATTACATAAAGCACCTCCCACTAGGCCTTTTGAAACATTGAAACACATGTTGTTGGCTGGTATCAATTGAGAGTTTCTCTCTCACCTAGATTCAGGATTCAGCACCATAACATGATCTGATGCTCATGCTAAACAACCAACATGTGGTATACTAGCATATCATTGTAAATATTCTGCATATCAGTAATTACTTATTTTAAATGTCTCCCCTCCAAAATGAAGTGTATAACATCATCTCATGCAAAAAGAATGCAGACACTGCACAAGTGGATGTTGCATCAAATGTCAGATCTAATGATGACATACTGTGAAAAGTGAACATACTCATCTGTCATTGGCTTTAGACAATTCTATTTAAGTTTTATAACATATATCACATTCAATCCAATATATAAAGATGATCATAGCATCAAAGTAAGCAACTAAATGGCTAGGTACCCAAGCAAACAATAATACATATTTTGTTATGCCAATAAGTGCTCCATTATATGCAGTGTTAACAGACTCAAACCATTGTTTCAGTGCCAGAAAGTTGAACCTTTCATCATGCGCAAGGTATGGTATAGTTGTTGCTTTGTGGGGAAATTATTCAGTATGATCTAGCGATGAGACTACAGTAATCATTTAACCTCTCTAATTAGAGTCATCTGTGCTGCCAAAGATTAAGTATACAACATATAACAGATGTTACATACAGCATGTTAATTGTAGAGACTTTAAATTTGTCAGTAGCTCTTGTAGTATTTCCCATGATGCACTAGCCCATTCATTAAGGGTATGTTTAAATGTAAAGTTGTATATACAGAAGACCTTTGCTGCAGTTAGACTTTAGAAAATTCCCAGTTGACTCCCACGTCTAAGGAAAGTCCTTTCCACAAATTATGGCAGATTAATCTATTGCCATATTCATTTACAGTATCTCTGCTAGAAAACTATCATCCATTTAAGAGACTAGATGATTCATGGATGAGGGTATATTTGGTACCTGCTATGAGTGGTTGGCTGCTGAACTGCCCATATGGGGGGCCATGATTGGTGAAGGAGCTGTACGTAGGTGTGGATGCATCAACCGTGAGGGCCATCTGGAAAGGCTGAAGATCAGCCAGCCCCGAGCTGGTCAGTGAAGAGGGGGTGAAGGGTGTAAGGGAAGCTTCATGAGGCTCTTGCTTTACATAGAGGTGAGAAGAGTAACTCTCTGTGAGGGACAAGGGAATGGATGGACAGACGATAGACAGACATAGGTTGGGTGGAACAAAGGAAGAGAGAAAAAAAATGTATAAATGTAAATGGGATGATGGAAAACCATAAAGTAAAATAAAAGAGGGTTAAAAATAAGTTTGTTTTTTTTTAAATGTATTAACCTACTTCCTTTCGTATTACACAAAAGGGTAGCAAATACCTGCCTACTGCCTTCCTTAATGTAAGATTTGCTATCATGATACATCACATGACAATGTAGTCATATGCACCATACCTCAATGATTTAGTTGTGTTCCTGCATGACAATTACAGCTTGCTACATAAGCCTAAGTCACAGAAACAATGCATTATTTTTCTACCTTGTGCTCAAAACGAAAATACCTATGCACACACTATAGCAAAGTGGAACACATTTTGAAAAGGGACATATAATGGACACGTGGTAGCTTTGGGAGTTAAGTAAATGCATTTTAATCCTGCTTTTACAGAAATCAATAGACTTAAGATGGTCCATTCAACCTGTGTTTTGTTTTAAATAAAGAAATTTAATTGCTGGTGGGTTTTTTTTTATCTACGGACACTGCCAAATCATTTCTTTATAAAGGGCTAGACTAAAGTGAACTATTAATCCCACATAATACAGAGGTTTTAACACTGTTGCATTAGGATAATCTGTGGTTAGTAAGAAATGAAAGCAATGGCGCATAGCAAAACTCACAGTAATGCTCTTAAAAAACATTTGATAGGAGATTGATAAACTAATAACTATACCATACCTGAAAACTGAATATGTTTTGCTGTTTAACAGCGCATATATACTATTTGTATGCAAAAAAATTGGCCCTTTAATTGATAACTAAAATCATAATTCTATTGTGAATCTGTCAGTGGCAATGTCCCTTTACAGTTGTATGCTGTAGTTTGGTGTTTTGATTAGACTTGTGCATTCGCCACCAATAAAACAAACACTTGCAATTCAATCAGAGAGAGAGAGCGAGAGAGAAAAAGAGAGAGAGATCTTGTGGAAATATAAGTCCAGAACATGTCAGGGACCTCTTCCATTGAAAATATTGAACTAAATTTAAATTTAAAATGAAAAACCCTGTGCATTCAATCCAAACTGAAAGGAATTGAAATTTGTTATCGGAAACAAAAAGTTAATCCGAAACTATTTTTCTTGCAGTGCACAAAGTCCCGTGTAAAAGTAGAAGTCAAAATGACTTAAGCTTAGGACCATAGACATAATGCTTATAATGGCTAAGTACTAGAAGAGGAAGACAATGGGAAGTAAGTGGCTATTATGGTGTGATAATGTCTTTCTTTGAATTGAAGTAGCTGGTTTATTCAGTGACAAAATAGTATCTAATAAGTCAAACTACAGTTCTAGAGACAGGATACTCCTCAGTAGAACTGCTACAAGATTTAGAATCAAAAGGATGCACATTTTACTGCGTAACATATAGGCTCAAGCAATCACAAATACCTTTTATAATGAATCATTGGGATGAGTGAAAACACTTAAAACAGAAATGTAACACTGGCACACTGCAGGTTGTGCAGAACACTTTTCCCTGGTCACGTAAAACAACTGGGCATTATGAGTTCTGGTCCAGAGATCCCTCACCTAGTGCATTGTTGATTCATTTAGTAAAATTGAGCACTTGACAGCTAGAGTTGGTGTATTGGCAAATACCTGCGCTGTGCTACAACAACTATAAGGCAGCTGGGTAGGGTCTCAGAAACTGCAGAGACCCAGAACAAAATGTTATCTTTCTGTTGTACCCACATCCATCTGCTACCTTTAAAGTTGGGTCAATTTTCCAGAAAATGAGAAATCCCCCCCTTTGTTACTTGGCTAACCAAGGTGGGGTAGAGGTTCACATCAGTTTTTACTATCCATTTAGGTATGAGCTTGCCTTAATGTTTGTCTTTAACAAGAATATACAACACATCTAGTGTACCTTATTTAGCTCAACATCCTATAAATTACACAGCAAATTCCATCCATGTACATGCACCCTACATGTGCTGCCTTCACACTCCTAAAATCTATTTTAAGTGATTAGGGTGCTATGCGGAGATCCGGGCTAACCCTTAGCATATTTTAAGTGGACTCACAAACGTACAGTATGAGTATTACAGTACGATTGTAACATGTTTTAGCTTACTCATACTTTAATAATTTTATTAGACCGAGTTGTTGATTTTATGACACAATCCAATCTAATATGATTAGGCATCAACAGTGTACCAGATAACAGATAACTTGTAACGCAAGTTATCTGTCATTGCCTTATTGTCATGGAAATTATTTATAATGCAATGAAAAGCAAGTGGGTTTAGCTACCCAAACACAAACTGGAAGATCTCTGACCCTCTTATAGTACTCTTTTGCATCCAGAATATTCTATAATACATGAATAGTCTATCATTAATCAACTGGCCTGATTTATTAACCTTAATCGAGAAGTCACCAAGATAGGTGTAATCTAATCTTTTAATAAATGGTAGTATTACAATTTGAATAAATTAAGGATAAAAGCAAGCTATATAAAAAGTAGAAAAATAAATTATTTGTATGTTATATTGTTTGTTTTTTAGTGCTGGTGATAGAAAACCATCAAATCAGAGGATACACACCATATTTTAAAGGATACGTGTGTATTTGTGTCAAAGTTTTGGAATCTTATCTAACTTTACTTGCCTGAGACTTAAAATCTTACCATATATTATTGGATAAGAGTATTAACTGTACAAATTTCCACACTGTTATTCCGTCATATCAATTAATATGTGGTAAATTGGACCAACATTAAAAAAAATCAGAACACTGACACCGCATCATGCTTATATTAACATAACAATGAATTAGGATGTTTTAGCATGTTCCAAAATGTCACAAATTAGCTTGAATTTCCTGCTTACTGAGTCATTAGTTCTTGACCATTAACATGATGTACCTATACACTAATACATAATGAGTTGCTGCTACCTGAGATTAATACCTGTTCTTAATGTCCTGAACTTGTCACTCTCTCTCTCTTCCATCAGTAGAAAAATGGAATTGATTCTCCAGTGAAATATAACAAACTGATATTTTTGAAAGACAGAGCTCTTTAACAAGAAGGTTTAATTTCCCAAATTATATGATTGTGTTTCCTGCTGGGACATCTTATTGAATCTGCACATTTTACATTTTTCTGTCAAATAAAATGATTGAAGGGAATTTTTAGTGGAAGAAAATGAAGCAGACTAGAGAAACTATTCCAGTGAAATTCTCTGTGTCTGTTTTTCAGAAAAAAACTGTGAAACAACTAGGGGTTTTTTTTATGTCAGGGAGATCTGGTCATTAATCAGATTATTCACTAACAGCAAAAAAAACAAAAACAAAACAAAAAAACCCAGCATCCCTAACCTTGAGAACGCATACACTTCCCCTAAATAATCACTCCATGAATCATAGATTATGCAAAAAGCAGGACATAAAATCAACAAATATCAATACCAGCAGGCGTTTCATTGCTGGCAAAAACGAATGGGAAAAAAAATAAGATTAAGCATGATTTGCAGCCTTTTTGGGTAATAACAATATTAAAAACAAAAACTGTAGCACAGCCTAAGTGCAGGAAAATAATTCCTCCTCTTCTTTTTTTTTGCTATTTTTTTGGGGTCTAATCTGTCCTTAAAAATGTTTACCTTCATTATGGTTCGTAAACAGCACTGAATGTTAATGACTACGTTTCCCTATTCTCTCCCTGATTGAAATCTTGCATACAGATGAACATGTTTGTGTTAAGGTGCCACCTGGGAATGTCAAGCTGAGCTTGCAATACACTTTTCTTACACTTAGACCAAGATGGATCCAGAGGAGGTGTTTCAATGACATTGAAAATAAGAAAAAGTGAGGTCTGACATGTGTAAATGGCATAGTTTTATTGTTGTGTTTGATCGTCTATGCAGTTTGTTCTTCTATTAAAGCTAATTTTGCTGTTCCTGTACGCGAAGCACAACCAGATCTCAATACAGACAAAGTGTAAAAAGATTATTTGCGTTCTATTCATCTGTTTTTAGATTAAAGTACTAACCTCTGATATAAACAACTCAGTATAATGGCTACAATTCACTCTGTGTATTTTCAGTATTAGAGATCTGATTTGGGTTGTTGGGTTTCAAAATAATTGCATGGTTTGGTATATTGCACAAAGCATTGATGTTTATATGAAATATTTTACTTTATTTTGAAGTCTTTATAGCATTTTCACACCTTTAAATGGGCCAATATATTCATAGTTCCAGTTGTAAAGTTCTTTTGAAAATGTCTAAAAAGGGATATCTGGGGGCTTTAGTTCTTAAGTGACTTTATCTTGTTATCTATATTGTCTTGTTATAACTATGAAGAGAGTGGAAAGTCCACATGACCATCAAACTTGTTTGTCCGTTTCGACTATGAGAACTATTAATGTACCAACAAAAACTTAATCAATGTTATTTTGCCTGTTTTTTAGCTGCCTTCTGCTTGCCATTTGTATCTTTGTCTCACAATAAAACATCTGCCCTTGAAATGCATGTCCTCACCATCATTCAAATCTCAGGAGCTATCATTGTCTGCCTTTCTTTTAACTGAATATTGGCTTTGGTTTTAACTAACCAAATAATCAGGTGAATTTTAGCACCTCTTAAACTTTATTAATGTTAATGTTTTTAGTAACTTCAAAAAACATACAGTCACTGAGCTCTTATTTTTGTACCACATGTTCTGAAAAATTTCATATAAATTAATGTTATCAAATTGCTTCAAATCATGGTGTAAAGTTGCATTATAAAGCCTAGAGATATTTTCTCCCATAAGCACAACATTTATAAATGATTCCATGGTAAGCATGCTTCATCCAATGCATATGACATGTAATTTATCATATAAAAGAAGTATGTTCGTGTCTAAAATGTTCTTGGTAACATGTTTCCTTTTTTTTTAAAATATACACAACTATAATGCAATGGAAGATAAAATGCAATATGTATATAATTAAACTTTTTGATTTCCAGGGTTATGTTTTTATCACCACAAAAGTTGTAAATCTGCCCACAAATACACATTACCAGCAAGTAAATGCAAAACACAAATGATGCTGAGCTAAAATAATATAATTATGAAGATCTTACCAGATCTTTTTGGACCTCAAATAAGAGCACGAAGTTTGCGCTCAAAAACTTTTTGCAGTATGAAAACATAAAAATAGCTCCTTGCCCCCTAATTTTAGAACCTCAAATCTATGGTATACGTTACAAAACTCCCTGGACATGGTAATTATTATCCATCTTTGTATTATATAGGAAACCCCAGTGATATCACATTTCTAATCAAAACCAATAATCTGTAGATTTACAGAAGTAATAAAAGCCGTGCAGATGGGAAATTTCTATTAGACAGGAAGCATTCTATTAACAAGCACAACCAACTCCATTTCTGATATCCAGAAACAAACTTTATAAGGGGATTTAAAAATATATTGTATAGCAATATGAATGGGAGATACTGGAACTTATTAACGTCAGCTGACTTGCAATAGTATTTGAGTAAGGCTTACCAGTTACCACAGGGTATGTTTGTGGTCCTGACACGTTGCTTCCAAGTTCTGCATTACCAGAAGTTGATAGACTAGATTTGACTTCGTCCAAACCAGGGGTTAGTGCAGGGAGGGAGTATTCACTGGCCTAATAAAGAAGAGTAAGCAGTTACAGTGAATGAAAAGCAGATACCGTGTTCAGTTGTTCAGTACTACTCTGGTACCAGATTTATTTTATCACACCAAAAAGAATAGCGAATCCAATAAAACAGAGAATCAACATTTACACCGATATCCCAACTAATCCAAAAACGTTTCATTTTGGTCAACTGGTCCATGGACAGAAGCCTACTATTGTCAATACCACAATCTATGGACTCCTAACTTTTTTCTAAATATACTGACCCTGAACTATACAAGGCTTATAAAATACTAACAGAAGGTCCCCTAGTTTAGTTAATAACTCCATAAAATATTTTTTTTTAGAAACAATGTCTAGTAAGATGGAGGGATTAGTGATAAACTTTGATAAAGCAAGATGTATAAGAATAATATTTTTTCCCCCTGAATCCTGTTTGACTTGTCAGAGGCCTTATAAAATTAAAATAATTAAAAAAAAAACAGCATATGGGGTAAATTGGCTACCTTTGTAAATCTTTGAAGTTTTATTTTGTGAATGATGTGCTTTATTGGAAAGAAATGGACCCTCCTCTTCATCACCCTTGTGTTTTTTTTTCTCTCCCCTTTCTCTGTGCAGTGGGGTATGAAATTGGGGAGTATGTCAGAGCACATGGTTAACAGCAGGGTGGGAGGCAAAGAGTCATTGAATCTAAATGGGTGTCCTGTCCAAAACAATCCCGTAATTGCCTTTTTATTATGGCTTTCCAGGGAGCAGACCTCACTCTCTGCAGCTGCCTTTTCAGAGGGATAATAAACAGGGCACACACAGAAAAAGGGAAAAGGAGCCCTTCTGATTAATATTACATTGAATTAAAACTGATTTTCTGCTCTTTCAAGCCAAGTTTTTTTCCCGTTCCCAGCCCCCTCAACCTCTAAGCTTGGACATCACAGCCTAGTCATTTCCAATTCCTTTTCGTATTGATCTTCCTGTTGAAATCAGTTTCGTAATTAGCTGCAAATTAGGCCTTCTACTGGGGGTGAAGCTAGCCCCTGATTTATCACTGGAGTAATTCGCTGTGATTGGAGAGAAATTAAAATGAACTCAATTAGGCTTTAGATTTGCTTTATAGGCCCCTGCTCTAAGTTTCAGGGGGGGGGGGGATACTATGCTAGCGTTTTAATAGTCTAATGAAAGTAAATAAAGGTTACCCATTGTAATAAACTCTGGGACTCTGGGAGAGAAGACATTCTACTCTCAGATATGCCTTCTTTTAATTTTGTATTTTCTACTTTTGGACAGTTTTAGTTTTTTAATTTCATCTTTTCGGCTTTCTTAGCTTTAAGAAAAGAATAAAAAAGAAAATGCTGTAGAATAGCCAAGCTCTATAACCAGACAATATGTCCAATGTAATTCTCTAGGAACGTCATTATATTTACCATTCATCTTCTTTGATATTTTTGTTATTTAAATCATCTGGCCTAGCTAGTGAGTGTATAAATAAACAATTAATGCTGGTTAAGGAGATCATTTTTTATGAGTAAAACTAACTACCAAGGACATTATTTGTCCTGGAGTGCGAAGAATAGTAGAAAGAAGGGAATAAAACAGTTAAAATAAAAAAGAACAACTATTATGTAGCAGTCATGGGCCATATAATAAAAAATTCAGAATGTGGAGGGATAGTAACTGCATTATGCATTTAATGGAGGAACACATTTTTGAATATAATAAAGGAAGCAACCTTTAGTGAACGGGTTTTTACTTGAGCTGTTACAAGATATAGGTACTTAGGTACTCTTTTATTATTCCTTGCTGGGATGAACATTGTTTAGAGTACACTGGTAAAGTTAGCTGAAAGAGTGTTGTACGTAACAGTTTTAAATAATATTCCGCCCATAGGTGTATAGTATTTTTACATTTATAATATTTCATTGATTTAATTTCTCCAACCTGTTCTGATTTGATGTGTTCTGCAGTCTGGAAGACATCCGGATAAGAAGGGCGTTCAAAGACTCGGTCTAATGCCTCCAGCTGTTGTTGGGTGAAATTGTCGGCGCGTAGATGTTTCCGTAAACTCTCCACGCTGCTTTGGGAATCTCCATTTGGGCCAGAACCATCAGATACATCTACATCAAACAAAAAAATCACACTGCACTTTACATTAGGTTTTCAGGATCCCCTTGCATGCTCTCTTAGTATAGATACACATGTCAATATGGCAATATTTTTTTAAAAGATGCAAAGAAATGTAAAAAAAAAAATTTCTGGACTGACTTGGTTGTAGGGTGAATCTGTGAGGGTAATATAAAAGGCATCAAACCAATAAGAACTTCCTTTTAGCTTGGTGTTTCAGTGGGATCTTGCTAAAAAAAAAAGTTAATGCTGGTTCTGATAGAAAGGTGTCATAACACACAGGGCATTGCAGCTTGGTATGTATGTGGCTGCATAGCCACAGACCAGTCAGGGTGCCCAAGCTAACCCATCCAATGTAGTCAGTAAAATAATAAAATATAAAAAAATCTCTTTACTAATTCCACAAAGGCTGGAAGAGCTTCATGATTTAGATTTTCTTGTAGTGTTTTGTAATATCAACCTCATATGTTTCCTAATACCTTTTCTAATCTTTTCTTGTGGGATTAGTGCTTTGGAGAATACATAAAGGCCGATAAATCTTATTTTTTTGCAGGTGATTATGGGATATGATATAATCAATATTACATTATATAACATGGAACAGTATCCTTCATGAGCTAATGTAAAATATCTGATATTGATTAGTGTAGCTCTACAGCATTTTTCTCAAGTACGAAGTTCATACCAGATTAAAACAAAGGTGGAAACTATACAAAAATGAAATGTTTTGCATATATATATATATATATATATATATATATATATATATATATATATATATACATATATATATATATATATATATTATGTAAATACAAATTTAAGGGGTAATATACTATGAATACACTATAGGGGTACAGATCTCCATCCTTGTTGCTTTGCCCTGAATTTTTACACAAGCATTAAAGTAAAAGTGATCCATAAAAGAGTGTCGTATTAAAAGTATGATCACCATGGATTTCAATGGCATCAATTCCTCTGTTTGCAATACACATTATACCAGCATTTTTGTGGATTACAAGGAGATATATTATAGGCCAGGTTTGTTATGCATCTTATTTTCAGTTTATAAAATACATCTTTATGTATTATGGTCACAATAATTGATGTCAGTAGGTGTTTCGCTACAATCTCTTCCTTGTCAGTACTGCAATTAAATTAGCAATCATAATACATGTTGGCACAGTAACCTTTGTAAACATTACAATCGCCTTCCTAAAAACATCACATCTTCGAAGGGTTAACTGCTATTGCCCTTTTCAAAGTCAGGATCATGAGTTAACACTCACTATTTTCCCCAAAAACACCTTTTAAAAGGCCTGACACAAAAAACTGGATATCTGTGTGTATGTTTGTGTATGCCTCGATTATACTCTAAATCACATCTCTCACCCCCTCCTTCATTTATGCAGGGGGGCCCTTTTCAGATCTCAACAAATCTGTCAGTCTAAATTTGCTAGAGATTATGGTGCTCCCTTTCTTGCACTAGGAGGAATGATATATGATATGTGCTAGCCTATTGATTGCTTGATCTGGTGGCAGAGGGCCGGCGAAATGAACTTGAAATGAACATCATGCCTCAACTCATTGTGCGTATAATATACTACTTAATCCCACATTTCTTAGCTGCTATGGAATTCAATTGATCAATCATGTTCAACTGATAGTAGTGATTTAGGGGTTATTGCTGCTATGTAGTGTACGCCAACCTGGCTTTTATTTATTCATTTTGCCAATGGAGTGCCTGGCATTTGGGAGCATGGTTACAAGACGCGCCATAAAAATGCAATTTAGAAGAAAGGGAACATCAGGAAAAGGGAAAAACAAGGTCATTAATATTGCAAATGTAGGGCCTGCATTGCATTACTCACACATCTTATATATATATATAAATATATATATATATATATATATATATATATATATACATACATATATACACACACATTCTTTTATCTGGCTTTATTGATGGAACATTAGTAAATTCACAATGTGTACATTTTCACCTCCATCTAAAGCCCTTTATATTATGGTTTGTTATATTAAGGTTTGCAACCACAACTCCAGGGGAACTTTGCCTCATTAGAACTATTTTCTGGTAAACATGTGAGACTGACATTTTCTTTGGTTAATATTTCTTTAAAGTGGTGTGTCGGTTATTAAAATGAAAAAACTCTAATCTATCCACTTTACACAGAATGAAAACATGCCTAGCCTGTATATTAAACCATATATTTTTTTACATCTCACAAGTCAAGCATTTTGCAAGACGTGATAACAATAAAAAAACTGCTCATTCAGTGATTGGGCTAACACTCCTGGACTTTGAGAGAAGAATGTCTTATTTTAATTAATAATCTAATTCTGACATTTCGTCTAGTTTTATCACTGCCTGTAGTGGTTGGCACTTGCATCCCCCCTCCACCCCGGCAGACACCACCACCATAAACTTCCTAATCCCTTCTGAAACCTGACGGTGTCAGGCATCTTTCCTGGACACCCCCTTGGGGGCCTTTCATAGCGTTGGCAGTTGTTGCAGTTTCAAACTCAATTGTTCTCGTCGGTACTGAGGCAAATGGAGTCATTAATTACCTTCTATCAGCTGGGCTGAGTTCAGAAGGCGATCAATAAGCCAGCGTTTGTCATTCACAGCAGCAAGCGAGCGAGCAGAACAGCTAGACCAATACCCGTGCAGAGCACAACAACATCATATAATCATAATACTAGTCATCAATACTGTAGCAGTGTTTTTCTTCACAGAGATAATTCATTCCTTCAAAAACAGAAAATGACTTTCCTTTTTTTCCCAGGCTGCGTGCAAGGGGAAAGATGTAGGAAGCTTTGTGTTGTGAAATCTGACATTAACCATCACTCTCCTGCTCCAGGTACAAGTCACTGCCTCAGCTTTATGCCGAGTGGTGCTGATTTCATAAACCCTTTACCTTTATTAAACTCATTAATCATAGATTTAACATTAAGGGTGGGATGTTGCATCACCTACTTGAAATGGGTAACAATTTTGGCATTTAACTTCCAGGTATGCTACTGACTGAGCTGTGTGTTCTGGCATTAGGAAGGGCAGGCCAGAGCCCGCTATAATGTCCTGAAGTAGCCTTGCATTCAACTATACTATGGTTCGAACCATGTTTGATAATATTTAAAACCACTTTTCCGTGCTGAAATATTTTGAACCCCAAACATTTCGCAATAATGAGGCAAAAATAATCTAAGTACAAATTCTAAATAAGAGAACGTTCTTGAAAACTGCACTTTTCTGATGAGAAAGAGGCAAACACATCTATAACAATAATACAGATATAGACTTAGAGTCAGTTCCCGAAACCAGACAGATTTTATGAAACTTCTTACTTGGACACAATAACACAAATAATACGAATGAGCCACTAGCCTTAGAATATCATAGACAGGTTTGGTCTTCCTAAGAGAATAAGAGTAGACTTATTGCCATTCTGATACAGAACAGGCATCTCATTGTCATAATTCATATTTCAATTAATAAAATATAACTCATAAAAACAAACACCAGGGAATCCATCCAGTGTCCCATAATGCTATGGTGATAGTATAGTGATGCTTAATAGAAGACACAAAGTCCTGCACTTAGTTAGCAGAGAAACCTAATAAGTTATGTATGAAGACAAATTGAATGTGGTCACCTAGGTAGCTGAGCAAACAAGGTGAAGCTTCATCAGCTCCAAAGTGAACACTGAAATCTAAACATGCCTAGAATAATTTAATATTAAACTTACCCACAAAATAATATAAACAGATTCAATACATAAACCATGCAATTTTTTCAGAACGTAAAGCGAATGTTTCTAAAATGTTTTTTTTTCATGGCAGAAGTGACCATCTTATCTCCTCCAAGACCAGGGTTCAGATGTGCTGAACCATGACATCAATATGCCTCAATACTCAGTGCTCAGGTGTTTGAACTTTTGCTTTTCCCTTTATCGGTGTGGTGAGCTATAAACTCATTCAGTTAGAGTCAACAGCTAGGTCTAGATGTTCCCTGCATGTTGCTTGACAGGTCTTGATCTTTATATTCTTGCCGTTATAAATGGCATGGAAATAATGTTTTTACCTATTATGCAAATTGCTTAATTTGGAGACATTGATGGAAGTTTGCAATTGGTTATTGGAATTTCTTTGGTTTTCTCATGAAATTGTCTTTTTTGCATTAATAAACATTTCTCCACATGTATTAAAATGTAGACTTTGATCAGAAGGACCTGAAGTTCAGTGCTTAGGCAATTAAAGGGACAATGGGCATAAAATACTCTGTTGGCATTTCTTCAGTACAATTCAACCTGGAGAAAAGTGAAAAAAAAACCAACTCCTGCTTAAAGGGCCTTAGGTGGATTCTATAGATGGGCTTGACCTAATCAGATCCATTTTCCCCACACAACAAAATCAGATCAGGAATATGGAATGCCATTTTTCTCATTCCTATTATTTTAAGACTTAATGACCCCCAAAGGGATGTTATATTGTCTAGGACAACGATATTACTATGTAACTATTGGCCAAAAAATAAAATAAAGTCCCTCTATACCTAATGTATCGGTTTGTCTTAGTCTGTCAATTATAGTCTTGTCATATCCCTTAAATATATGTATTGTAAGAAGTGCTGTGTAAATTGTTGGTGCTTTATAAATAAAAGATAATAATAATAATAATAATGTCATGATTCCTCCCTAATACGATCCCGATGAATATCAAAGGGCACAGCAACCCATGTGCAGAAACATGGGAGATCTCACAAACAGCACTACAGAAAAGAGAAACAGATTTATTTTGTATAAATGCTTTTATATATAACATATAGTATATATTTATAACAAAAAGACATATAATTTAATGTAGCATACAAATTGTTCAGCTCATCCAGTCTGCCTAGCTTTATACCAATCCTAGGCATGTTCAAATTCCCTCACTATACCAGCCTCTACCACTTCTGCTGGGAGGCTTTTCCACGTATCTACTTCCCTCACAGTAAACTTCCTTATTTTATATCTAAGCCTCTGACCTTTTCCACTTGGTAATATTTTCCATTTAAAAATAAAGATCAATTATTAGTCTTTTGTACGTAGATGTAACAATTGGAATTGGAGGATAACGAGATAGACGACAGGTATTCTTCATAACTGCTAAGCATTAGTTAAATTTTACATAGTTGCTAAAGGATTTCTGGAGGCAGCAGAGAATGAAATGGTAAACATTTGTGCCGAAACCTGTCAGTTAATAACCTGCTTACAAAAGCAGAAAAAAAGGCTAACACAGAGGTTTGTGACCCTAGAGGTTGAGTGACTATGCACCTTTAGGCCGGTACACGGTGAAACACAAGTAAGCCTTAAAGCACCTCACAGCCAATCTCAAATGCCAGCTTTGTTAGCTAGAAGGACAGAAGGAAGGGGGGAAAATGACATGGCATTCAACTCTAACTATGCTTGTTTAGAGAAACTGCTTGCATTTATGAAGTCTTTGGTGCGGAAAGCAGAGTTGCAAATGACTGCATCAGGAGCGACAGTAGGGGCCATTAATTTCCTGTTATGTTTTCCTGTGTTGGGGGCTTTATTAATTTAATTTTACAGTGTCGAACATTGGCGAGAGCTGACACTGCCACACTTTCCTTTTCCCCACCTTTTTTATCAGTTCATTCTGCTCATTTGACAAAACCACAAGACTCAGTGAAAACAAGAGACCATACCTAACACAGCTATAATTCTCAATCTTAACTCTATTGAAGTATACACATTAAAGATATGAATTGCTTCTGTGCCACCACTTGAATGAGTAGGTTTTCTAAATTAGATGGGTGGACAATATAAGCTTTTTGTTATCGTCCCTCTGTCATCTGTTTCCAGTACACTTATAATTAACACAGGGCAATTAATAATTATGAATGTGTTTCATTGTTTCGGACAAAAGAAAAACTGGCACACTGAGTTATGGATCAAACACTAAACCTGAAAGCGTTTCCGCAGTTTGTTAGTGAACATTAGCAACTGCCATCCAATATGAGAGGGTAACCTAAACAATATAGTATGCATACTTTATATATAACATTATAATGTGAAGCGAAATCATCTTATTTATGAATTAAAATACTGTTTCTCACTATTTGTGTCATACTAATTTAGCGGCCAGACTTAACCAAGATACCAAGCCCTGGCGCAAGTGCCGGCAGTGGAGGTTGTCTATGTGCATTGCATTCACAGTATTATGAATTAAGGGGGGACCTTAAAATAGCTATTGGTTTTCCAAATTTCTGTTTATATATAACATATGCTTATTAACTGCATAATAGATACCAAAAATGTAAAATACATGTAATACTGTTTTACCATTACACTAATGTGTATTTTTTCTTAAAAATGTTTTTTTCTTTAAAATAGCCCTTAACTTTAAGGGTGCGGCCTATAATTGGGTGCGGTCTATAATCAAGCCAATACGATATATATATATATATATATATATATATATATATATGTATGTATGTATACATACATATACACTGTAATATTTAAATTATGATATGGTGATTATGATAGATTATAATAGCCCCACGTGATCAAGGCTGACAAACGCATACTCCAAGATATACATCATTGGATTTGTTTACAAGTGATGTTTTATCAACACCAACAAGTCACTTTACTTCACTTCTCACCCGTGCTCACCTGTTTTCATAGTAAAGAACATGGCTAGCTATTTAGCTAACATATGCACTTATTGTTGGCTATGTATGCATACTGGTGCAAAGTGGTAAACATGATGCAGTCACCATAAATGGAAAATCCCTGATTCACTTTTACCTTTTTGCACTGGAATTGCTCCATTATGTATTTATTATTTTTTAACCTACATTGTTAGATAATTCTAGACAAGCTACTTTTTAACATAAGGTTTTCAGGTTTTGAAACTTTGGGCAAATAAATAAAGATACATTGACACCAGCTGTAGGTTGTATACAAGAATGGAAAACTACAGATGGATTCTGAGTCTCTTGTGATATCCTCTTAAAGGAGGGAACTCGAGCCACATCCAGTCTACATCTCTGAAAAGGTTGGGATTTCTGAGGCTGCCTTCCAGTGCTGTCAAGGTCAACAGGATCAGGTTCACTGAACGGTCAGAGCGGTTTGAGTTACTGGCACCGCCTGCTGATTCTTTTGGTGATTTTTATCCATCTTTTACAATGTGTGTGGGATGGAAAGATAACTCACCTAAGTCAGGGGGATCTCAAAACTTCAATAGCATATTCAGGAATGTGGGAGGGTCTCTCTCTTCCCTGCTTTATTCTTCTCTCAGCTAAAGCACAGGTGAATTTTTTAATACAAGTAGTAATACGACAATACAACCCTTTCTGGCTCAAGACAAGCCCTCCTCTGAAAGCACCAACAAGGCATTTAACAAACTTGCAGGTATTACCAAGATCTGAGCTATTTCAATGTCCTTCTTTTTTCTGTTTAATGTGTTGTGAATTTAGTTAACTTAAACTGCACAATTCTTATGAACACAGAAAGTTCAAGTAAGCAAGATGTGCAGGGGAAATATAATAGCTTTAGACTTCGATGAGTTAAATATCTGTGATGTTAGTGATCCTGGCAACTAGAGAATTTTTCTTAAGGTAAGTGAGACTCCTGTCTAATGAATAGGACTTGACAAGGCCAAAAGGAACTTGCAGATCCAAAGTGTTCTATTTACAAAGCCTAAAAAGTTACCTCCATTAAAGTTTTATTTAAGTGTTAATTGAGTACCTGGTGCACATGTCCCAAAAATAACATTGTAATTTTTAAAGCTCTGGGAATAAAACTCTATTCAGGCCAATAATCGCATCACTGTGGAATGACAAGTGATACATGCCATCATTTTTTATTTGCATGTCACTACCCAGAATCCCTTGGTTCTTTGCAAAAAAAAAAAAGTTTGCATTTGCTCTGGTAACACAATATTGTTATTTGTTGATTTGCATTGCATTGTTGCTGTTTTTAAGTAAGTTTGTACCACTGATGGTCAATTAGGATATGCCTTAACATAACTTAACATACTATAATAAAAAGATAAAAAGAAAACATTGTTAAGTTAAGGTTAGTTTCCATTTTACCGTTCCATCCCTTAGGAAATATTTTCTTTTATTAATTCAATTTGAGGTAGACTGACTCCCAACAGTGTTCAAATAACTCAAGTTTTGATATCAACTAATTTCATAGTGCTACAGTCAACTTATTTCAAAATCAAAGGAGCATTTTGGAGTTACTCGATATTAGCTTACTTGTCAATTTTCTAGATGCTAAAAAAAATCTCCTTGCTGTGATTGACACAGTGATTAGCTCTGATGCAACTGCTGCCAAAGAAGCTCAGTTGAAGAAAAACAAGGAACTTTAATTTAATGAACAAGATCATATTACCTTAGGTACTTCAGGCACTAGGACATAGATCGTAAGCATATGGACTGCTTCTAGTATAATAGTATGTATGAATTACTCTATATACTGTATATCACTCCAACTCTAGCATGTTTTCAGGCAAAATGGTATAGTAATTTTACATTACTATGAAAATCATGTATTCATCATCGAACCAGGCACTCGTACACATTTATAGGTATGTCCCATATAACAGAACTTGATGTGTCAGCACAATTAACCTATGGGGTTTGTGTTTGTTTAAAGAAGCCAAACAGGAAGGTAGGGTTCTACTGGTTCATATTAAATAAGAACAGGGTATTATTGTTCGCAGGTGATACCCAGCTAACAAAAGGAGGTAATAGCAGTCTCCCATGCACAGAGCTGTTCAGGTAATTGGTTTATATATCTAGAAGCAGTCATAGCAATCTCTGCACAGACAGACTAGCAGTAAAGTCAGTTTGCTTAGGGCTATTTCCTTTGTCTTTTCAATTGCTTCAACATCCATAAGAGATACTGGGAGCGAACGAGGGAGAGTGAGAGAGGGTGAGAGAGTGAGGAAAAAATGTTAATTTGTGAATTAATAGCTTTTCTCTGTGGAATTGTAAATTCAAATGTCACCTCACACAACGATACGCTGGCTGGCCTGCTGAAGAAGCACTGACAAGATATCCCCCCCAAGATGTACAGAGATGCACATAAACTAGCCCTTCCCCCAGCCACAAATGAAGTTAAAGCAACTATTATATTATATAAGATACATGGCAATGGAATTTGGCAAATGGCAGCAAGCTTTCCATTGCTCAAGAATGAAATACAGACTTATTTTAGATCACCAAGGGCTTCTCAACACATAGTACCCGTAGTCCACAAGTAAATTCTGATGGAGTTGAGGTAGAACAGCTTTAATTATTTTATTTTAGAGAAATGGAACAGTTCCAAATGCTTAATTGGAAAACAAGACCTTCTTTGAGAGTTATCTCTATACTTCCAAATACATTTGGCAGGGCTTACAACCATCAACTGGAACATTCCAATGATTTCCATTGTGATTTCCCCTACATTTGCTGTTAATATATTATATGATGCTACAAAAACCACCTATGTGAATAAAATATCTACATGACCCAAAAATTTGGTTCTGGAGTAGAAGACGTTATGTCTTCTACTCCAGAACCAAATTTTTGGGTCGTGTATTGTCACATGTTAATAAAAAAAAAAGAATTATGTCTAAGTGGTTGTACTTGATACCCATACATTTCTTTAATAAGTGCTAAAAAAGGATTAGAGATGAAAAAATGTATTGCAATCACTTTTGTTTCTCCTGAGAAAAACACAAGGAAGTGGGCAAGTAGGAGAGATGGATATTAAATATGAAATTTTCTCTCACCTTGCAAACAGCTGCCCCTGGGCTGTGCCTGGCCTAAATATCTTTCTTTTGTGCCCTCCCTACCTTGTCCTGCCCTCCCACCACCCTTTCATTCTTTCCAGAAAATTACCTTCAAAATTGATTTTCACTTTTACAAACAAAAAATAATAGGAACATGAAAAGAAGGACTAACGTTGTGATGAATTAATGCTGTCACATGCCGGGTCTGTCTGGAGTTTTTTTTTTCGTGTACAGCTCCTGCTGGGATGGTTTCTGTTAACATTGTAATCCATCACCCACCTCTATGCCCTTCCACTTCCCTTCCACCTCCCTATGTACTTAGTATCACACTGTAACCAGGCTCCATAATGATGATCGTGATTATAGGTCTGATACAGCAGATACTGGATGTCTGTCTGTCTATTTCTACTACCTGTTCACACTGCACATTTACAGTTATGTTGAATAGCACCAGCAAGTACAATTTTCTATATAAAAGCATGTATTTACCCAGATAAATGCAAAAAAAAAACAAAGTGATTCGCTAGTATAAAAGAAACCAATAATAAACACAAATGTGCCGGTGCTGCCTGTTATAAAACCAGACCTCACAGCTGATTTAGTGACAAAGCAAATAAAAAGAAACAATAAATAACTGCGCACTCTGTGTGGGCTGATATCTGCCTTTAGCGGGACGCTGCTATATGGATTAGTTATATGGTCGAAGTGAAAAAAATGTGGAATCTCCAATGTAAGATAAAAAAACTTTACTTATTATCGAATAAATATTTTTCAACTTACCTTCTAGCTTTCTACGTATACTGCCTTGAGAGAGTCCATATCCAAGAAGAACACAGGTCCTTCTTAAAGGACTATTCTATGCCCTATATCATGTAAGGGACTGTCTTTGTATTTATATCCTCCACATTTATTTACTTACTAAACTATATAGTGTTTATGCTCTGGGTTTTTTTATATATATATTTGGATACATTTGAGTTTCTTCCAGCACTTCAATGATTTGTTGTGTATGTATTTTTTATTATTCACTCACACACGTGGATTAGCCACCACACAGAGTGCACAGTTATTTATTGTTTCTTTTCATTAGCCAGATAAATATCTACAAGACTTTAAAAGCCACTTGCTTCCTTCCTGTCACTTGTTTCCATTTTAATCCCAATGGTTATCTGAAATAACATGGCTGACAACTCTTTTTCTCTTTACGGGAGGGGTTAAGCTGAAAATATCCAAAAACAAGCAGAACCACAAAGGCAGAACAAAAGGGTAGCAAGGACATAATAGGGTTGTGCCAGTGCCAGAGAGACAGAAGGACAGAGGCAATGTCATGGGGTCAGACAGCTGCTGAAAATGTCACAGGCATAAATACTGAGGGATAAACATTTAGACGTATCACTAATGATATTCTGGATATAGGACCATTATCTCGGTTATTATGGTGGTAGGTCCACATTTAGACCTTTGTACCAAATTTGCAGCTTCAGGGACCAACATGGCTGCACGTCATGACTAAACATTTTTCTTACATGACTATATTTTAAAATGTGTGCTTTATCTGTAGTCAAAACCCTTTCCTAACACTGCTTTCTCTGTTAACACCAAATAAATAGTAGTTTCCGGGCTCATATTCTTGCACTTATATACTTTTTATGGCCTAATAACGTTCTAAAATTGTACTCTGTTTGTATATAAAGGCAGATTCTAGAGTGTTGTACATGATAGAATCTTAAAGACAAACTGCGCACAGTATGATTTTAGGAGAATCACTTTATTTCCCTGTTCCTTGGGAAATAACCTGGTAAAATAAAATATTGGTTTGTCGGTTCCTTTAGTTGGAAACTGATTAGTTCTGTAAATTTTGCAACAGACGTAGAGATAAAAGCACACACTTGCCTGAACTTTCATGTTATTAACCTCAGATAAGGTCCAGTGATACATATAATATAAATATAATACTAACATCTACTGATGTTTCCCACAGCCTCAGTTCTAAATTTCATCTATAAAATAGTTCCTTGTTTATCCTTATCAATAGGAGGGGCCCTCTGTGTAGCATATAATTTTAAATATAAAAGGAAGCAGATAGTTCTGAGTAATGTGCTGACATTTTAGCTTTCTTTAGCTGTTTTTACTATTTGCTTTAGAACAAAAACATAGTTAACGGCTCCATGCTTACAGGTGACAGTATTCTGAGCTATCATTTTAAAAAAACATAATATCATTGGAATGTCTTGTGTTCCCTTAACTATTGCAAAGAAACAGTGAACTCATAAGAGGTGGCTCCCAAAAAAAGAGGCCAGGATTTTAATTTCCAAAATTATAATGAGTAAAATGAAAATGCCACACAAGATTTATGAACCAGTAGTACAGAAAGGATTAGCGCAGACTATTTTAAATTCCACTGGGATAAAGACTGAATATGCCAAATACAGGGGGAAAAAAGAGTGCCAAAAAGACATAGGAAAGCAGAGCCAAGAAGGAAGAGCTTGACAAACCTGGTGATATCAGAAGCTACGATTCTTATTATTTAGTGCCAACATTGGCCCAGTGCAGTTCTATCACTAATTATTAAGGGCAATAAGAGGCACTTCTGTGCCTTTTCAAATCTCTCACAATGTTGTGAATGCAACAAACGTTTCCTCAATAGTGCCAAGAAAGTGCCAAGATATTGATCATTTTCATGGGTCAAAGATATTTTAGAAACATTGCATGAGTCATTGGTTGTTGATATCCGTTTAATATAAGCAAGGGCAAAGCCTATCTACAGTGCTAACATGGGCAGCAGCATTGATTGCTAATCTGCGGGTGACATTTTCTTGGGTCAAGCCATGCCAGGTACAAGGGATTTTAATAAAGGCTGTCCTGGTGTGATATAATTTAAATATGTAAAACTCGGGTTATTGACCAAGTATATTCCAGTTGGTTTTGTTTTGGGGGCATTTATAGTAACATGAACATGCATTTGACGGTGCATCTTCTGTTCTTTCATTCCTATTGCATTCATACCTTACTACACTGATGAACAATGAACCGATGATCAATTGTAACCATAACAATATATTAACAAAGAGAGAAAGTCTCTTTGTTAACATCAGACACCGCAACAGGGGTTAAAGTTCTGAGTATCAGAGGTTTGTTTATTATTATAGACGGTTTACAGACTTATCACATGAAAGTCAAGTTATTTGTATCCTGTCAACTTTGCAAAAATAAAACAAATCTATAAACAAGTGAGAAAAAACCTTGCCTGAAATGATGACTTCCCAGTCTGTTCTAATATTCTAATAATCACCACATCAAACAAAGCACGCAGTAAATTCAGAGGCAATGCACAAAATCTGGAATATCATCAAGCTAATAATGCATTTCTTACACTACCACATTGGTGTTCACCACCAAATGATCAGCTCCTGTAAAAGAAACTATTTTCTATCCATGGGGTGATTAAGTGCTGTTTGCTTCAGATGTTTCCCTGTACATGTTTCTGTTTAAAAGTAGAATCTAGGATAATGTACAAAGCAGAATTATCTGTCTAATTTCCCTTAACTCTTTCAATAAACCGTGAGAATAAAACAGTTGAAACATCTCATAGAAAGACGTTGCTGTGAATCAGTCTACTGCCTTCACCCAACCAGAGAGTTTGGCTACATCATCCTGACACATAATTATCTTCACTCTTCTTAATCATCCATGCAGTTGCTACTGTCTAATGAATGCAGCGACAAAGATGACAAAGAAGGATATTTTAAGGTAGTTGGCAAAGCATAAGACATTACACCTTACATAGCATACAGTAGCATCGAGATGTTCTTTTAAAGTATTTATGTGTTGTGATTTTTGTGGTATGGATACAGATGTCAAACTAAACACTCCATAATTTTATTTAAAAGAAACATTGTGGTACTGCATGCCAAAAATTAGCATTAAACAAACAAAAAATAATATTTCACTCTGTATATATCTGTAAATAATTCAATGCTTCATATTCTGACACACGGAATAAGGAATCCATGTAATAAAAATGTTGTTATGATATGGAAACGCTGGGATAACTCTGTTGAAATGGCTCTCTTCCAAATAGTAATATAAAGACCGGATTTTATACCGTATATCTACAATGCAGTGATATTACGCACAACCTCACCATATCTAACATAATAACTGCATGTGTGAACATTAATGGAGTTGCTCAGCCAACAGTTTAAACTCTCTGGCCTAGTAGGGGAAATTCACAGGTGACATAAGCAAAATACATTAAACTATGAAGCTCGAGTATTAGCGTTCCATTGATTACAGTAAACTACGCAGACATAAAAGGCTCAGGAACAAGAGCTTTTGAAGCAGAAGGTTGGTGTGTGTGTGGATGCAGTTCCTATTGCTTCAATTGATGCAAGAGCAGCTGGTAGGCATGGACTTGAAATCAGATCCTACTGGTAGACATAGAATAAAGGGAGCAAGGAGAAGCTCTCTCTTTTACCCTACCTTCATCGCGTTTCCTCTTTTCGCCATTTGAACGAGGAATACCCAGAATCCCATTTATGGAATAAGAGCCTACAGGATCATTGGAGGCGCTGGAGACAGGAGGAGATGCTGTACTGGGAACTGAACAAAATAAGAGAGGAGAGATAAGGCTGTGAGAAGACAGCACTGGAGGAGAGGCCCTATGTTTTCAGGGAATCATCCATGAAAATCCTGTTGGGTTTTTTAGTGTACTGCCCCTTTAGTATATAGTAGTGTCAGATATTGTTTTAGTATATATATAAGTGAATGTTATTTAAAAGTTGTATCCATAACTAAAATGCCCTTGCTCTCATCTTGAAGTCAGTATAACCTAATGATTAAATTCCATCACTGTATACAACTTGTGCTGGGATGCTGTTCCACTTATCTGCCACCCGCTCAGAAAACTAAAACTTCCTTAAAGTAAATTAAAACTCACTAAAAGTAAAATATCCTTACATTAAATCTAAGCCTTATGACTGCTTGATCTATTTTTTGTCTTCCTTTAAGCAACTTTCCTTCAAACCTTAGTTTTGAAATTAAGAGTGTTGACCATGAGTGCATATGATACCCAAGACTTTACAGTACATTCTGCAGCCAAGAAAAAAAAAGTGTCACTGAGCTGATTATCTCTTCAAACTATAATTTACATGTATTAAAAAATTGGTGATCTGTCACAACTGGCAACCATGGTAATTCACAATTTCAGAGTAATGTTATTAATGTTTAACCAACAGCTTAATAGAGCTACATGGGAAATAATACAATATTATTAATTTGTGGTGATGAAAGAACTCCCGGGCTTGTATGTAATGGTACTAGTATGTATACTGAATGAGTGGGTTAGTTAATACATCAGTTTGCAAGATTCAAAACCATTCGAATTAGAGAGGTTTGCTTACTATAGAGAATGTTATTTTAACTACCTTGATAAATGCCCATAAAATGCATGTTTCTAATGGTCATTTGTGTATATATTGCTTTAAAACAATAAAAACGCAAAGTGGTATTGAGGTGTATAATATCCTATGAGAGAGTTTGCTCTGTTAGCATTAGCACACAATATAAACGCAGTTTCAATGGTTTCAGTCACTGCTTTGCTACAGCTAAGAAACTATGGCATTTCAAGTTTGCCTTGTACAAACACGCAACACAAATGCATTGTTTTATATAGGACTTTAGAGCAAATATAGGGTCTGCTACACAATTTATGCATCCAGGAAAAGTTTTTTTTTAGCAATGTCATAATGTACCACGTGTTTAATCAGAGCGAATCACAAGATGGCCGAAAAAAATGTAGGTATTTATGTGATTGTGATTTGTTGATATTTTTAAGCCTTATGTTGATGGCTGTATTTGTTTAGAAATGTAAACAGAAATAAGCAAGACACATTTACAGGAGATAATGATATCACTATTTGCATCATGCTTCAATAGTATATAATGCCTTTCTAAAAAAAATGGTTACTTTTCATAAGTTGCTCAGAGTTTATTAATTAAAAGCAATGGTTATTCATTTCCACTGCTTACACATGCCAGATCCCATGCAGTACTTTATCCTGAAGGAAAAGCTCAGCCTCAAAAATAACTTTCAAAACTTTCAGCAGATACTCTCGAATGTTCAACAACTATGTAACCTTTAGTATTTATGCCCAAACTAGGACCTAGGAACACTGGAAAATAACTTTAGACATCCAATGCACAAGGGGAATCTTCACAGCCACAATAAACAGCAAGACATCATAGGGATATATTCTCTAACCTAGCTTAGAATTAACAAAGTTCATTTACTTGTTGCAAAATTGTAGAAACTTGGGAGCATGAGAGTACATGGTGAATTTGCCATTTACCAAACGTCTCCCAGCTTCCAAAAAATGTAGTCCCCATTGATATGAACTCACAAAAAAACTGCGGCCCCAGGTTTTCACAAATTTAGCATGCATTGCATCAATCGCTGTTTATTATTTGTTAACTGATTTTGCTGGGGGCTCAACTGGATAGTAACATTGACAGACCCCCCTGCAAAACATTTCTGTATTTATTCCAAGATACAATTTTCATTTTTTTTTATATTCTAAGGTCAATGCAGCAGTGCCATTGTACAATGGTTGTACATGTAGATTTCATCAGTAGTCAGTATTTTTGATGCAATTAGTAGGTTGAGCACAATAGAATGTTAATAGAGAGTGATAACAAAAGAGCATACAAACCTTTTTAACTATTCATTCCAACACTTGTTTTTACTTAAATAAAAGTAAAGGTCTATCATTAGAGACAATTGTTTTGGTACGGGCAATCACATGTAATAATATAACTTATGAGGATATTCCTCACCAGCAATAATATCAATCTTTGTACACCAGAAATTCATCTTAACACCAGAAATGCTGCTTAACATAAAGTACTGTGTTGAAAATTGTCGACATAGAAATAAGTAAAATATTCTCTTTAAATTACCGATAGTGTGCCCTGGTGCGCTTACTGGCGTTCCAGATCCATCTGGTGTTGGGTGGAATGGCTGCTGTACTTTTGTTCGGATAATTCTATAAAAGAGAAAAAAAACATCAGCAAAGGTTCTTCTTTATTTAGTTGAATTATATATTGCATTTCCATCATCTTTTGCTTGTTACATTGTCATTAATCGTTTGTTTTACTGCTAAACAGTTAATAGTTGATACTGATTCCCAAAGACTGCAAATGTTAATGTTAATGATGCCTTCATTGGGATCCCTGTTACAATTAACATACCTGGTGGCAAATTGCACTTTTAAATATAGTAAACACCTCAATTTTATCAATCCTGTACTTTTACTATAAACACTGGCTACTATATAGTATAATATGTGCTATTGATATAAGTAGCATACACTGGATTGGTTTTTGACATAATTGGGAAGATTTAAACCTCAAATATGGGCTTCTTGAAAGGCAGGATTTTTTGTACTGATAACTGTGCTTACAGTTAGTTAGATCAGTCAAAATATCTGAACTTTGACTGATTTTCCTTTAGTGAAAGAGACATCTCTTTAAAACTTGCCTTGTTATTAGCAATTGATGACCGTGCACCCCAAGCTGTGCCCTGAACAATAGGTAGTTCATTATTGCGATTAATGTTTTTAAAGAATTCTGAGTTGTGATTGGTTGGTTAGGGTAATGTTTCCACACGTGTTGCCTACACTGTGAATTAACATATCTGCAGTTCTCAACCAGTACTAATCACGGGCAACATGATGACAACTTGAGCTAATTAATAGTGGCCGTTCTTGATAAGACATAACATGATTTTAAAGAAAATGAAGCCTGGACATTAAAAATGGCTGCATTGTATAGATGGATTAAATTACTCCAAAATGTGGAGGAGACATAATTTAGGAAAAGTCCATCAGGCCATTTAGGCAACTTTTGCATTATTTGGCTGGAAACGGTATGGCGGGTGAAGGACTCCCAGTGGCTGAAATGTTATGTCTTGTTTTGTATAGGTATTGAGTTTTATATATGCCCTACTGTGTGCCTATTTTTATTCATCTATTGTATATTTATATAGGAATGATCTGTTATTTATATATATATAGATACTCTTTTGTACGAAAACACAATAAATAAAATAAAAAATAAAAAATGGCTGCATTGTGATTGGGCAATGACTGACTTAAGCTGATTCAACCAGGAACAGAGCAGAACGTAATCTTAAAACAATGTATTGATTGCATTAATCAGGTAAAATACTAATAATGCCAACTGAATTTTAAAGATTTTTACTGTGTACAACTTGTATTGCTATTGTATGCTGAAATCATGTTTCATTAGCTTATAATACATACAAGGACTTTTAACGGGAAGTACTCTTAACCAAGGTCATTGTACACTCTGTTCACGAGTTACTATGTTACATTTACAATACTCTCTCAATGCATAACCTGACATTACCTGTGAACAATGGAGTTTACTGCTAATAAAACAGCACCTGGTAAGAGGAAGTTTTGTTTTATTAAGCACTGTTAACTACCTTGTGTTTATTGTGGTGTCTAAAGTAGAATTGGTCTGGAGAAACCAATCAGTGAGGTATGTTGACTAAATGGTGTAGGTTTTGTGCATCATTATTGTGATGATGAAAACCAGCAATGTATATATACACATCTATAACAAACACATTGTATTTTAAAACCTAAAGAAAGACTATGGTCTGTGTTTTAAAACTTACATATTAAAAAAGCTCAGCTTGTCTCATTAAAATAAATACTGTTTTTGAGGGGGTATTTCTGTAAAGTAGTATTTATCTGCTTTAGGTAGTATTTACATTAAATATATGTACATATTCTAATTAAACAGCGGGTTAAGAATTGTTTACATATAGAAACATGGAATTTGGAAGAAGATAACAACTTTTTGGCCCATGGTTTGTCCATCTTCCAAGCTGCTGTAAGATGACAAACCTTACTTGGTCACTGCCCTTGACATGTGTTTCGGATTCCTTTATTTATGCTTAAATGCCCAAATATTATTTACCTTTACCAAATTTTCTGGTTGCCCCTAGCAGTTGCTCACTACACAATTCCTTTTTTAGCTCAATGATTAAGCGAGACAATTAGGTAGTTTTTTGGGTGCTTTTATTGGTGTGTCTGAATATTGTTTCACTCAAACTATAATGAAACCATAACAAAAATAAATATATTGTCTGCAGTTAAATTTATTGCCCATTTAAGACATCAGAAACAGTTAGTTAGTTGGCTCAGATTATGTTTTCCTTGTTCATTTACATTATTTTATATTCAGTTTTTTTTGTGTGTGTTTTCTTCCTATTCTCTGTTTTTCTACGATGCGTCTTTAGTGATGTTTCTCAAAACACCCTGAAGTGCCATAGTGGATGTATCACTTTATTGATTTCACCTATATGGTGAAGCAAGAGGTTGGGAAAGGGGGTGCAGGCAAAGAGATGTAAATAGAAAACTATAAATTATTTCTGACAGTAAAGCAATAGTGTCAGAGTGCTGAGCAGAAGTCCTGTGTCACCATTAGAATCCTCTTAGCCTGATAACACAATAGAAAAGGTTAAATGTCTGATGGAACCTTGTACCTAAGGGGCCAAAGCATACCAATTGCAAAACAAGAGATACTGGGTAGCTATATCAATGCTTTTAGCTACTAATATTTATCTTATTATTGATTGCCACACACGGCCCATATATCTCGAAGCAGCTAGCAGAGCAGCACGTTATCCCTATGACATTTCTTTTTATTATGCCATTTACATGAAACAAAATTTCTGATACTTATGGTAATTGAATACATAATAAAAGATAAAAATTCCCTTTTCAAATAGCTGTATTTAGTTAATGTCAACAAAAAGGCAATTTGTATTTTTTCAGGTTGAATTGTGCAATGATAATTATCATAATGGAAATTTCATTGATTGCAAAAATAATACTCATTGAATATTTTAAGGTTATGTTATTGATTTTGTGTTTACTGGGGAAAATGCTGGGGTTTTTCTGGTAATACCCTATAATATTTCCTTGTAAACAAAAAAATCAAGGAATTCAAGCACCCGAACTAATGAAGTCTGTTTTCTTAAGGATTAGCATGCTATGCTTGGCTGGTTTGTAAACTACAAAATACTAACTATATTTCCTCATAGCTGTAAATGTGTGCTCAGGGGAAAGTTAATTTGGAGAGCATGTCATAGTTTGTGAGCTGAGTCGAGTTTGGCGATGATGTCATAGGCAGGTAATTCCAAACTGAATATAGGCCTGACAAAAATATGTTAATGCTTATGGTAAGAGTCACTACCTATTTAACACTAAAATCTGTGTTTTAGATTCTGTTGACCAAAGTGTTGATTTGTCTTTTCATATGGAATCAGAACTACATCAGAAACATTTACTTGATTGAATTGGTGGAAGTATTAAAGATCAATAAACATACAACAATACCTCTGGTATACTTGGTTATATATATATATATATATGAAGAACACAAAACAAGAAGCCGAAATTAAGAGACAATTAGAAGAAAATGGTATGAAAATGTACAAGAGGGCATGATTTTAGGGTAGACAATGTTGGATATTGGACAACTACACAGGTTAGTAGATACATGGAATATGCTTCCAGTAGAAGCAGTAAAAGGTTAGGGTAGCACAATACAGGAATTCAAATAAAAAATGCAACATTCAAAAGTCCACTTGAATAGTCATAGCTTCTTCATCCTTACAGATCTTAGAACTGTGGAGTTCTCGCATATGCTGTTCATGCAACAGAATTAAGCAGTGTCGGATGACCTGCAGTGTGGGCACTTTGACTTCCATTCACTGACACTCTAGTTTAGTCCTGGGCAACCAACCTAACAGATATCAATAAGAGCAAGGTCTAATATGTGACCACTAACTAACGAACAAGCAATCACAGCCTAGAAGACTGCGCGGTGGGGTTACTTTGGATTATATAACTACATATGTGTGTGTGTATATATATATATATATATATATATATATATATATATATATATACACACCAAACATAGAGACCAGGATCAATATTTTATTTTAACTTAGCTCCATAAGAATTCATTGACTGGTTCATTCGAGTCATTCACATAAATTCTGGGACTTTATTCAGGAGTCATGTTCATTCTATTGAATAAGCAATCTGAGAGGGTGAATTAACTGCTGTTGCTAGAAAGTCCCTGAAGAAATATTAAAATTGCTGGCAGACCAAATCAATACTCACTGAACACCCAGTGTGAGTGGCCTTGGATCGGCTATAATAGATATGCACAAAGCACTTTGATAGGTAAGGGGTGATTCCTCTGCATACACCACAGTTTTTTTTCCCACTGTCAATTTCAATAACAACTGATCTACTTTTATTAAAAAAAGGAGAGAGGGAGATAAGTGATCATGTTTCTACAACCTGCTCCTCTCTCTAGATTATTCAGTAACCAAGCGTATAAAACAGCTCAGATTAAACACACAAACAGCTGTCTGTAGTACGTCTGTTCCATTTACCCTGGTGCCAACAGTTCAGTGGATGCAACATAAAAATGATACTCACAATAATAATGTATGGACATTTCTAAAACTGCAGTAATGTTAATTATTATGCCAATGTAACTTCGGGTTTCACAAGCATTCTAGAATTACAGGTATAAGAATCTGCATTCTCTTTTAATAGAATACATTTTAATAATAGTTTATTAGAGTGTGATCATGTTTGTATGTATTAACACTTCATGCAAACTGGTTTGACCAATTGCAGTAAATACTATGGCCTGTAGCTCTCTCGCTGACTGTGTACATTATGTCATTTCCAGGCGCACAGTGTTGTAGGTTTGTTTTGTGTGTAATTGGAATATTTGGAATTATCCTGTATTTCCAATGCTCTTTTTTCGTTTCAAAAGTGTTAAATGCTTCCCTGGCCAAAAGAATGAGGCAACATTTTACTTGATTGGAAAATTGGAGTTCAACGGTATTAGGAATGGCATTTTGTTCTGTGAGCTATCGTTTTTGTTTTAAAAATATATTTATTGATTATTTCTTGGAATTTTTTTTTGTTTATTTTAGCAAGAGGGGGGTGCCTTCTGTGCCAGAGAAAGCACATTTTGCTATAGTTATGTCATGCATGTAATCGATGCTTATGGGTGTTAAAAGAACTCTATGCAGGCATGCATTCACCAGTGTTTAGGCCAACATTTTGTAATACAATCTTGTTACATTTTCAATAATTTCTGTCAAAAGTATTTTATTCAATTTAAAAAAAAACATAGGCAGTTTTTGAAGTATAATATGTAATTATACTAAAGATGAATGTGTGTTACTAGTTCTTCAAGTACACTTTACCTCCAAAATGTACTTATTCTGGGTATTTTCCCTCTGAAAGCAGCATCGGATCTGATATAAATGCCCTCTTGAAAATACTGATTATGCTGTGTTCTTAAAATAGTCTATTGTGTATAACCAATGTGCTGCCTCACTGTTTCTTTTTCTTTAAATGGTTTTGTGGCAGTGTTGAATTATACAGTATGCAAACATGGCTTGCCATTGCTTTATTAATGTGGCGTCTAATTTAAGTTGTGCAACGCATGGGTGATACTTGAGAATTATAAAATTCAAGGAGTCTGGCTGACTATCTCTCATTGCTCTGCATATAGGCCAGTGTCTATTCCATAATATACATACACCTCTGTGCCTTCCCTACGGTTCATTGCTCTATGTCAATTTAATATCATATTGGCAAGAAAATCCTTTTTGAGGTCATTATGCGGACAGTAGCAGTCTCTTGAATCTGTTTAAGACAAATAGAGGATATGTTCATTCAGCAGTGCTAGTTTTCAGTTTAAGCTCAGTCCCATAAAAAATTTAAGCATCGTCATAATTATAATTATCCAATTTCATATTGTTATTATTATAACTGATACACATTGTTCGCAGGCAAATAAGTTTTGTAATTTGGTGTAATGCGTATTTCATTGAGGTCTTTGTCCTACTGCCGGTTTGAAACCTAACCTTACATACCTAGCTGCTATCAGCTTTGCGGTGGTTATAGAATATTACTTTGCAATACAGTTTGCATATTTCAAATGTATTTTGTGACTATCAGGCATACAGTGGACATTTGACCTTGAACAAAAAGAGATTCCCTAAAAAAAAGCAATCCAGAAAAAAAAAGCCTGGTTTTAAATAATTGCAGACAGTTAAACGGTTAAATTCCATTGTATTTGCATTTTAATATTCCACATAAACAATAGGTCTAAACAAAAATGACTAGCATGAATTTAATTGGAAATGAAGAGTTTATAGGTACCTCTTTAATGCGATTAATGTACAGTTAACATTTATCACACACATATGCTGTATCCTGCTCAAATTACCATTTCTTACGCAGCCACAGTGCATGAAATGATTTTTTCCCACTTTTTTCCGTGTTTGTGAATATACGCATATGTGTACGTAGGGGTGAGTGTGGTTGCCTCTTGTGAGGCAGCCCAGACTCTCCAAACATCTCATTAAAATGTAATGCTGATTCCAGCGTAACGGAAGAGTGACCCCTAGTTAGAGTGCAAAGTTCATTAATGCAAAACCAACCCTGTTCTGCATGGATGGGAGGGATTTGCACCTCGTTTTTGTATTTCCCTTCCTCTTTGCAAACTCTGTCACAAGAGATATGAAAGCTGAGTTATAATCCCTGAACATGCGTGCCTTTTTGGAGTATTTATCGAATAATTATAGAACCTAGTAGAAGAATCCCAAACAAACAAAAAAAAAAAAAATATATATATATATATTCAAGTGCTTATGATGATAATGTTTATGAGGACACAGAATAAAGACAATTTGTTCTATATTGAAAAATAGAGTGCAGTATACACTTGAATTAATCACGTGTATAAGGAAGCTAATTTGACCTCTCTGATTTTGACAAATGATGTTTTCATTTTTATCACTGTAATTCTATGCTAATAGGTGAATATTTCAGATAGATTTCAGATGTTGACTAGATTAGACTGTGGATGAGCTATTGATGAAGAATGGGTCTCGTGGGAAGTGACATTCTTCCTCGTATCAGATCTCTGTTAGTATTATTATCTACAGTCTATTAAAATTGACCTTACCATGGTTTCCTTGTCTGTTGTTATATACAAGCATGGCTCATTCTGAGAGCAAACCTATCATTATCTGTTTGTCGTACTATATGGATGCCTTGTTTTCCATAGCATTTCTTCTCCTCCATACACAATTCCATTGTATGACTTCAATATTGAACTATTTTGTTGTCCATTTCCCTGTGACAGTGGATCTGGTTACCAGGTTATTGATTGGTTTTCATAGAGACAGATGGGTCTTAGCTGGTCTCTGATCTAAATCTGTCTCTCTATGGGCTGATTGTTGCAACTCTGATGATAGAATTACACTCCAGACCACCCTCAATGAACTACACTGCTCTGAGCGGACATTAATAAACGAAGCCAGGTTGAACAATCATAAAAGCATTGAGAGGCTACCTGTGCATTACAGGAAAATAGAGTATTTCATATCTGACGTGATTATATCATTATGTGCTTGATTTACATTCAACCTGATCTTCCCATCCATAAAAAATCCAGTATAAGAGAGTTATATTCTGCTGGTAGAGTTAACATAGTTTGTCCATTTTTTTTTGCAATACTATAAGAGAAGTCAAAATTCAAAGGTCTTTGTTTCTTTAAAGCATGTATGTTTTAAACTGGGAACCATACAGATTATACATTTCTCAGCCGAAAACTGGAAACTACTGATTGCATTAAATTAACTGAAAATTGGCCAATAAAATATTAAATATTTCAAAACTATTAAGACATAGGTACTTGTAAAGTGTGTGGTTTAATGTTGTGTTTAAAATATGGAATTAATATTTTCCCCCATTTCATGCGCAGATATTGCCTTGGTTTTCCCTAGTAGGACAGCATATAGTTTATTCATTAAATAAACACCTGGGAGGGAGATTATTTGCGTTATTGTCTACTATTGTCTGCTTAGACCAGAACAGGTGATTTTCCGCTTTTGATTGTAATCACCCCATTCTTTTAACCTATTTCATAAGATATTGAAAAGTAAAGCAGTACTTATTAATCACCAAGAAAATGTATCAAAGTTTTAGTATAATTTGAGTCCATGTATTTTGCATTAAAATACATGATTCCAATTAAAGTAATTCTCGCTTTCAATAGGTTTTTGTGAATTAACAGAGCTTCCTCTGTGTTAAAAGTTATATAACATACATATACGATGCTTTCAAGTAGTTCATATCTACAATACTTGAAAATAAAGCAGCAAGCACTTAAAATACCCCTATTAAGAAAGATTTTCAGCTAAAAAAAGGTTTAAAAGATTGCAGTTAAACATAGCCTTAAAAAGCCATAGCCTTAGAAAACTAAAGCTCATTTACCTATATGATGTGTGACATTATCTAGTTTTGTTAAAAAAATAAAAAAATAAAAAAGAAACTATGATCATATATTTTAGATAATTATTTCCATTAGGAGGGGTTCTTGAACGTGGGACAAAGAATAGCAATATCACACTAAGAAAAGTGGAAATATAATAAAAATAATATATTGTCTTTTATAAATGAATACTTGCACTCTCCTATGTTGTGGTTGTATTAAACATAACTGCAGTTAATTGTATTTAAATATCAAGCAATATATTTGTACTATAGAAATATAACAAAATACTTGATAGCGAAGTATTTTATCTTACATTAATTCCCCACTAGTATAAAGATGGTAAAAAAGCAAGCGCTACAAGAATATGCAAAAACAATTTGTTTCTGGTTATATTGCCATATTCACCTGGCTCAATTGGGGAGAAATGAGTTGTAAAATGTGTGTTATGTCTCCGTATGGAACATTTCAAAAACAGCACAGACAGTAAAATAAGCACCCCAAGTGAGAAGGTTGGTCTCCTTTTAGTAAACCTGTACTATACTTATATTGCAATCAATTAACATTCACTTCCCTAGGAATATTTTGTTGAAAGGTGCACTGTATGATCAGAATCACAAGGAAGCCAAAGAAGTAAAAGATAGATTTTCTATTTAAGTTTACCTTTTAAAAACATTATCAATGCTCATTTGTTTATCTGCTGCTCTCATCTTTGGAAGCATTCACTTCCCTCTAGATATTTACCTGCCCAAGCTGACTTGGTGCACAAAAAGGTTACGTGATGTCATCCAGTGCATTCTAAAATACCTTTCTGGCTTACCCATTAATTCCAGAACACGAACAATGGCGTGTATTAAAGATCAGAGGGAGAAAATGCCTTTATCAACCGACTTTTAATAATAAAAATTATATACTTCACAATGGGATGAAACAGTCTGTGGCAACCAGAACATTGTATTGCAATGTTTTGTTGCCATAGGTTCATACAATTTATTCCTTATAGTCTTCCTAAAACTGACTCTGGATGAGTTAAGGAGCTGTACACTAAATATATACCATTATTAAAATTCCAGATACATATATGTCTAAAATAGATTTGATTTATTTTAAGAGTTTCCCAACATCACTTTCTTAAACACATTAAATTCAGTGTATGCCATCTATATTTATATTGTGATTTTTATATTTTGCTGGTATAAAAATATTAATATAGAAAAATATTCAAAATGAGGGCCTGGCTAAGCCCGAAAGAAGGCTCTCCTGTAAAGAAGAAAGTAGTTTGGAATAGTTGTGTTTTTGTGTGTTTTGTGATCGGGGTAAATTATGGAGATTAGAACTTTTTAGCGAAATCCACAAATACAAGTTTGTGGCTAGAACTCATTTTACATAAACATATTTAGTGGATGGGATTAGTAATATGAATATTTACACTTTCATTTAGGCCCTATAGCTTTTAAAACAATACCCTGCCAGGCCCGGGTTACAATATGATTTATTAGAAACGGTTGTGAGGTTGCCTTATTATGCCATAGGGTCTGTCACAAAATAAAAACTTGCTTTGGTTGGAAACAATGTCACCTCTGTGAAGATCATTTTGGCCATTTGTGTGCCCTGTGTTACTGCATGGCAGAAGTATGTCAATGCTTAACCGCGATTATTTCCATAGTAAACTGAAATAAGATTTTAAAGTGGATATGGGAGGTTTATAGGAAGGTGTATAATTAGTCTATCAGTATTATGTTACCCTGTTCATATCTTAATAACCATTTTAATACAGATGGCACACACAGGGATAATTTCCTGGAGTGGCTTAGCAGTATATTACAGTGCATGTGTGTCTAAGGGAATCTTGTTCAGCCAAGGTACATTCTAGCAGTTAATTTCACCTGCTGCTTGCAAGATGACTTGGGATAATTCCATGTCATTTGTGAAATATTAAAGGCATTTACGTAGGATGCCAGGGCAATTGAAACAGATAATATCTAAATTGTATTTTCTACTTTGTTTTTTCATCAAATTTGTAATTATAGCCATACCAGATCTTTATTTATACAAGGAAGCTGATAGAATAACTATATAGAACTATGGATTTTTATTAAATAAATATACTGCTAAATGAAAAAAAACACAATGGTACTGCTCTCACATTTAAGTACTTATATATTTATACAGGTAGAGCATGGGCAAAGTAATTATACAAATATATTATTAAGTAGAGTACATATATAAAATTATGAGTTTCTAATCTAATGTCAGTAACTCACAAGAAATGGTTTTATTACATTACATTGTTTTTATTACTCTTTTTTTTTACTCCTAACAGGGTTTAGGTTACAAATGGAATCCTTGTAATCTTTCAATAATCCTGATCCATTTTACACAAACATTTTCATTTGTGGCTTAAAGTCTGTTTGGTTAAGATAAATAAACATTGGTATTTTAATGGTTCAGCAGCTAGGCTCTGTGATTGTCTGTAAATTTGGGAGCTGTTAAATTCTTAATTACTGAGAGCACAAAATGACTCAAAACGTTGGATGTAATGCACATAAACAAAAGCAAAAAAAGCTAAACTGACATTTCACACACCCCAGAACAGAAAGTTGGATGCAGAAAATTCACCCCAAAAGCTCATTTTATACCATCTATTAAACAACACAAAACAAAGTAGCCCTCACCAAAGCAACTATTCAGTATTACAGTACATTGTGCAATTAACCTATTCTCTATAGACATGCTGGTGTGCTTAGGTAGGTAACTGGGTGCATGGGCAGGTAAGTTACTGACAGACTATAGATAGATAGTCAATGGATGGTTCCCAAATTCATTTTTTATATGCATCCTTTGTTTCACTGCAAGATTCTTACACAGAAATCAACACAAGGCAATCCTTAGACTGTTATTTCTGTTCTAAAAAGCAATATAACAAATGCTGCAGCACTCAATAAGGGGCCCTTGTTAAGGCTACTAGCAGTGATCCGGTGCGTTTTTCTTACCTATTTATTGAAGACACGCTGGGTACGGTGTCATTGTCACAGATGCCCTCAGCCAGCAGCCTATCCCGGATTTCCCACGCGAACATGGTAGGGTTCTGCCTTTTATATTCTGCGATTTTATCTACCACTTTTGGGGTGGCCACTTTGGGCTTGGATCCTCCAATCACTCCGGGTTTAATGCTTCCTGTCTCATAATACCTGCCATCGGAGCAGATGAAAAAAAAACAAAAAACGAGCTACAGTGATTTCAAATATACACGCGT